>NC_142502.1:150540000-150850000 GCF_057876585.1 Rhinolophus sinicus | reverse complement strand
GAAGGAAGCCAATTGCCCTGGCTCCAAAAAGTGAAAGAGGATGCTGGCTTGGACTAAGCTATGACTAAGAAACAAAAAGGATTGCAATTAGAAGTACACCTGAATTTAGTTGAAATAAATACTACTATTATTAGTTTCTAAATAAAGTGACTCAGATGAATCCAGGAGAATTGAAGGTTTCTAAGTTAGTCTTTTGGTTTTCTATATTCAAATAAGCTTATTTTTCATAGTATTTTTTTCTTTATATCATTTTTTAATCTTTCATTGCTAGAAAATTTTATATCACTATTACTTGTATACTGAGGTTATCTAGTTTCTGAAATAACAGTCAATCATAAATGTTTCTCAAATGAAGTTCTCTCTGCTAGTGACGTGATAATTCTTGCTAATTTGCTGGAAATACATGATTGACAAGTAATCCTGACTGACAGACTAGAATCGAGATAAAGAGAAGCAGATATTAAAATATAAAAAAAAATAAAAATTTAAAACATTATGCAATTTCAGCTTCCCGTCATGTAGCAATTCAATACATTCATTTCCATGATATTCCTAAGGGAAGTTATATAATCTGAAAGCACAGATTTGTTTCTGAATGAGAAAAATGAACCCAACAATTCTCTATACTTCCATATTTACAGTCTATTACATGAAATATTCAAGCAGGAAATTACCCCAGGACCTAAATCATCCATAAATAATTCAAATTGTAAACGTTTGGCAGATTCATGAAAGCTGTTTTAATTTGTGAAACAATTGAGAAATTTAATATAGAAGAATATATGTATATGGATGATATACCCACAGTGTTTTACAATAAAGTCTGTCACGCTCCCATGTTCCTAGATGATGTTTCCAATGTACAGGTTCAAAAAGTGACATTTTATTGAGAGCTAGTCATTAGCAGGTTAGAGGGGATGACTTACTTACCATAAAGGCATCTAATAGAGTTTTAAATGTGAAATGGCATTTACAGTAATAATTGTATGATACTGATCAGCAAAAGAAAAAACAGCTTATTTTGAACATTAGGCTAATTGATTAATGTCCACTTATGAAAGTGACTCATTGACTGTCTAATGTCCACCTGTCATTATATTTGGTGCTTTAGAGGAGAAAAGTGAGATAAAACATAATCCTTACCATGAAGAAGCCCCACTACACTCAGGGAGAGATGTATACAATTATTTTTAAAATAAGTTTTACATAAAAATATATGATATATAGCAGCTTGTATTGTAAATTATAATTAAAGGACACATTTCAAAAAAATTCATCACAGCTTTTTTTATAACTACTTGTGTTATGATCAAACCTTTCATTTTATATGTTTTCCAATCTTTATTGACTATCACCTAAGGTGGAAGAAAGAATAGGAACATAAGTTCAGTTGTCTGTACGTCAAATATTTGGCTTAACCTAAAGCAGCTACCTACACAGTTACAAAGTTTTAATTGAAAGGAATACAGATATCCAGGTGAATGAGATTCCTCATGCCATATTGGGTTATAGTTAAGCAGACCAAAAATCATGGAGAGCCTGGTTTTGCAACAATGGAATGTTGTACAAAATTAAGCCTTGTAATTGATAATGATTAGATTATCTATTAAAAACATATATTTACTGAGAGTGTCCTAAACACTTGGGATACGGAGATGAAGTAAATACACACATCACAATGAAAGATACCAACATATACATTAGTACAAAATAAATATTATAGTAAATAGGTTCTAATATTTTGGGAGCTATAAGAAAGCACAACTAATCCTTTTGGGGTGCAGGTTGTCCAGAAAAATAGAGGAGCTTTCACTGAGGTAGTGATATTTGAGGTGAGTTCTAAAGGATAATTTAGAAACTGAATTCTAAGATGAGTCAAAAAACATATTTGGGGACACAGAGTAAAAATGGACTGACAGGACATCAATTTTCAGCTCCTACGTGTAAAGAGCTTGGAAGTTATCACTCTCATTCTTACAACAGAAAGAGCCAGAAAACTGAAAATCATTGACTTATTTTGGACCCTTCAGAGATCTGAGGTCTCAAGGAAAACTGCCACCCTCAAATCTGGATAGACAAGAGCATCCAGAGAGTCAGAGCTGAGATTTGCTTACCTGGAGAAGAAGCCATTGGAGCCATAATTTGGTAGCAACACTTAACTGGTAATTTTCATGAATTGTGGGATGCTGAATATGGACTCCATCAGGCTTTAGAGTGACAATCTTGGTGCTGCAATCGTGGTGCTGGAATGGGGCTCACATTTTTGTGGGTTTTACCTCCAGGAATCCTACTAGATTCTCACAGTGAAGATCCAAAAAGATTTCCTTGTGGTTCTGCCAGGGGGAGAAGAAGACGACATTAGTGAAATAAACCCAGAATATCCTCTATAACAAAGGCCTACTCTCTATGTGAGGTGAAAATGTTTGACCAAAAGCTTCAATCCCCTCCAGCTTCTTTTCTCAACTAACGAGGAAACAACAACAAAAAAAAAGGTCAATAGGGATCAGGGCTTCAAGGAAACAGATTTGCTCCTAGTCAAACCAATAGAATGTTGCTGCCAAGGAAAGGAGTTGGAAGTAGGGGCAAAGAAAAGCTATGCCTCTTGAGAAACACTTGGGAAGGTCACAGCCTCTTGAGCCTACTAAAGCCCTGAGCTATAACAAAAAGATTATAAAACATTATTCCTCCCCAACATCTTACTACCACATCATCAGAGATCCAATATAATAACAGTGGGTTACAGCTGAAAGAGTTGTAAGGCACAGGGTGTATCTGAGGAAGAGTACTTAGGGAAACTCAAAGTCAAGAGGAAATAAAAACAGGGACATTAAGAGTAGTCAAATCCTCTAACACCTGCAACTATAGCATTCATTAAGTACAATAAGACCTTATTTAATGTCGTCATACATTCTGTGACTTTAAGCAAAAGGACATATAAGGAGTGGAACTGCTGGGTCATAAGGTAGTTCTATTTTTAATTTTTTTGAGGAACCTCCATACTGTTTTCCATAGTGGCCGCACCAATTTGCAAGCCTACCAACAATGCACAAGGTTTCCCTTTTCTCCACATCCTTGCCAAAAATTGTTGTTTGTTGATTTATTGATGATAGCCATTCTGACAGGAGTGAGGTGGTACTTCATTGTGGTTTGATTTGCATTTCTGTAATGATTAGTGATGTTGAGCATCTTTTCATATGTCTGTTGGCCATCTGTGTGTCTCCTGGGTATTTATCCAAAGAAATCCTAAACACTATTCGAAAAATATATGCATCCCTATGTTTACTGCAGTGCTATTCACAATAGCCAAGATATGCAAACAACCAAAATGCCCATCAATAGACAACTGGATAAAGAAATTGTAGTACATTTATACAATGGAGTATTACCCTGCTATAAAAAAATGAATGAAATCTTACCATTTGCAACAGCATGGATGGACCTAGAAAATATTATACTAAGTGAAATAAGTCAGACTGAGAAAGAAAAATACCATATGATCTCACTTATATGTGGAAGCTAAAGAACAGAATAAACAAGCAAACAAGACAGAAACAGACTCATAGATACAGAGAACAAACTGATGGTTGCTAGATGGGAGGGGATGGGGGAGAAGTTGAAGGGATTAGAAGGTACAAATTGGTAGTCTTAAAACAGTTATGGGGATGTGAAATAAAGTATGGGGAATATAATCAATAATGTTGTAAAGATCATGTAGGGTGCCAGATGGGTACTGGACTTATCAGGGGATCACTTCATAGATTGTAGAGATGCCTGACCACTGTGCTGTACACCTGAAGCTGAAGTGGAATAATACTGAATGTCAAATATATATATATATGATGTCAGAGGGGTAGTAGACTGGGGGGTTATCACTTTGTGAGGGGTGTAAATGTCTAAATATTAAGTTGTTTTGTACACCTGAAACTAATATAAAAATTAAATTTTAAAAAAAAGAGAGAACATATAAGGAAACCAATTTTACCACAGGCTAACTGAGATAAACAAGATTTAAGTTCCTAAAGCATCTCATCAACATTATAATGAAACAACCTTGAATGAAATGACATTATTCCAGAGCCTCCTGTACAGTCCAACTTCTAGCCAGATTAACATAAATCCTCATACTAAATGTCCATTTACATCAGCTTCTGTTACCTGATAAAGCTTGTTCAGGTTTTAATGAAAAAATTACCAGGCATACCAAAAGGCAAGAAAAACAAAGTCTAAATAAGTAAAGCAATTATCAGAACTAGAATCAGATGTGACTTAGATGTTAACTTAGATCAGAGAATTTAAAATAACTACTAATAAAGTGGCAGGGGATCTAATAGAAAAAGTGGACACAATACAAGAACAGATGGGTAATGTAAGCAGAGAGATGGGAACTAAGAAAGAATCAAAAGGAAATGCTAGAAATAAAAACACTGTAACAAATATGAATGTCTTTGATTGGTTCATCAATAGATTGACAGGAACTAAGAAAGAGTTAGTGAACTTGAAGATAGGTCAATAGAAATTTCCCATATTAAAATGCAAAGAGAAAAAAATAATTTTAAGAAAACAGAACAAAGTATCCAAAAACTCTGAGATAATATAAAAAATGTAACACACACATAATTAGAATGCCAGAAAGAGTATAAAGAAATGTTAGCAGAAAAACATTTAAAATAATAATGACTGAGAATTTTCTCAAATTAAAGGCAGACACTAGCCACAGATCAAGAAACTCAAAAACTTCAAAGCAAGTTTTAAAACAAAATGTCAGTTGGGCATACCATATTCATATTGCAGAAAAACAGACAAAGAGAAAATTGTGAAAGAATCATGATGGGGGACACCTTACCTACAGCGGAACAAGGATAACAATTACAGTGGCTATCTCATCAGCAACTATGCAAGCAAGAAGACAGCATTGAGAGAAAAAACACACCAAAGTAGAATTAAAAATCCAGTGAAATTGCCCTTCGAAAACGAAGAAATCAAGACTTTCTCCGACTAACACAAACCAAAGAAATTTATTGAGAGCAGACCTGCCCTGCAAGAAATGTTGAAAGTAGTTCCTCAGGAAGAAGAAAAATAATGTAGATCAGAAGTTGAAAGTACATAATAAAATGAAGGGGCATGTGGAAGGCCAAGATGGCGACAGCTTAGGACGCCGAAGTTGCCCACTCCCATGAGCAAACTCAAATATACAGGTAAATAGAAAGCAGTTATTCCTGTGAGACCACTGAGGGCTGAATGAATAGCGTCTGAACAACAAAGAAGAGAAAGAGACTGAATAGAGAAGCTGTGGGAGCCCTCTGGGAGCTGCTGAAAGTCTCTGGGCCAGAGGAGCCTGTAAATTCCATTGTTTGTCCCCTCCAAGGCGGGCACTCTATTCTGGGGCTTTGGCCTGCCTGCAAGATTACCACATCACCTTTCCAGCTCCATTGCCTGGAGTCTTTTGCCTCTAAAGAAAGGGAGCAGGCTGGAACAACAGGGATTCACTACACACACCTGGTCCAGCAGGCCAGTGTCCCAGGCACCCTAAGTGCTTGCCTGACTCCAAACAGCTTCCCCAAACTACCCAGCACATAAAGCCTACACAGAGGTCTCTTCAACGTGGGCCCACTTTGGGTACAGCGAACAATAAAGAAAGATTCTATAGAGAAGGCTGGGGAGCTGTGATAGCTCTGCAGAAAACGTGGAAATTTTCCTGGGTCGGAGGGGCCCCATGGTTTACGTCCCCCTCCACCTCCACAGGTTACCCCAGGGCTCTATCCAGGCGTTCTGGCCTACCCGCAAGGTGGCTGCAGCGAATTCCCAGACACATCCTGGAGCTTTTTTCAGCGGGGAACAAAGAGAGCAAGCAGGATCCACAAGGCGTTGCTACACGCACCTGGCCTCCTGACCCGGAAGTGCTCCAGCGCAGTGAGCCAGTGACGCGGATGCACTAGGAACCCCCTCTGCTCCTACTGACCTGCCAAAACCACCCAGCACACACAGCCTACACAGAGCCCAGTTCTACGTGAGGCCACAGTTTCGGGACTGGGAGACATAGCTATTTTGTCTAATTCATATATACAAACAGGAAATCAGATAAAATTTAAAAAAGGCTGAAGAAATCTCTCAAATGAAGGAGCAAGAAAAATCCCCAGGAAAAAACCCTAAGGAAACAGAGCTAAGTAATTTGCCTGATTTTTGATTAAGAATTCAGAGAAATGGTCAATAGGACCCTCACTAGACTTGAGAGTACAATAGAGGAACTTAGGGAGAACTTCAACAAAGCGTTAGAAAGCATAATAAAGAAGCACCCTTCTATTGCCTATTGACTATCACTATCTGAATTTTTGCATCACCTTAAACTCAGCATGTCCTGAAATTAGTTAAATTCTCACCTTGGTCAATGTTAGCAATGAGACACCTTGTCTAGTGGTGTTTTCCTCCAATTTCCAGTTTATTCACAGATATGTTTCTACTATACAACTTTGTAGAGCAACAGAAACCAAAATGTCCCTCAGAAAGATAACTATTTGCTTATTAGGTATTCAATTAAAATATAATAATTTATATACTCTTTTCTTTGCATTTGATTGCTGAGTAATTGAGATGTGAGGGGATATATTGTGGGTGAGAAAGAGAATCATGTGAAAACAATAGCAAATTCGTTGCCCAACATTTCTTTGTTAGCGTTTGATTTATGCCTTCAGTCTTCATAAAGATCCTTGTAGTGGCGAATTTCAAAATTTCTAGTTTTTGTTCTCTGATTGATTAAGATAGTAACGAGCAAAATTGAATTGTAGAGATTTTGTAGAAATGTTTACTACTTTGATTTCAGTTAGGATTTTCTTTTGTTTACTTGTCTAGAAGAAAGATTTGTGAATCTTCAATTACAACTTGAAATGCTATGTGTATATTGATCCATCTGTTAAACATACAATGCTCACACTTTGTATAAGGTTTAAGTAACATTTGTAGACCCAAAATATTTTATTTGATCAAAAAATAGTATTGCTACTCCTACCTGGAATCTTTAAAAACTGTTTGAGGCTGTATTTATGTAGCTCATGCTGTATTCAAAGAATATGGGCTTGTACAGACAGCAGGCTTCTCTTAATTCTTTTAATTTAGAATTATCACCCCTACGAATGAATTACTTGATGGCTAAACTTATATCACAGTATGACTAACACATAGTTTGCTAAAATGTCAATTTCTGAGTGTGTGTATGGATAGATAAAAAGATTAGAATTTTATATAATAGTGAATAGAATTGTTTGAATAATATTTTGAGTTCCTTTTTACTAAGGAATTGGTGATACTTGTAGCCTCATCAGTCCCAAACAAATGCTTCTGTCGTAGTACTGTTTGTATCATTTTTTGATGTCCTGATTTGATATCATCTCAGGAAAGTTTTCTGAGTCCCATCCTATTAGAGGTTAGTATGAGAGAAACATAGCAGATTATATTCAGTCTCATTCTCCAGTTTTGCAACTATATTTCTATGGCTCTACTACCATTTTGCCTTTCTTTTTTATAGCTGTTTAGATGCTAGAAGTTAAGAAATTTTCTCTCCTCTGGTATATGTTCATGGAAAGGCTATGGCTGCCCTAGAAAGTAATTATCAATCTGTGTTATTCAGACCTTCCAGGTTACAGATCCTGCTCACTGTTTTGGGGGAAAGGAATGACCTCTAGATTGAGTGTCCTGGAGACAATGTGTTACACTATTCATGGAACATTACAGCTGTGTTCCCTCCAGGTTTACTATTAAGTTATTAGAGTTTTGCTGTTTACCTGATTCATTGCAATGTGGGTGTGAAGTGACATCTACAGATATTTGTAAGCATTTCAAACCAGAGACCAAGTTATATCAATATTAGTAAGTGTTATGAAATGAGCAAGTATGAAAATAAGATCTGAGATCTTGAATGTCTGCACCAGAATTCATTCCTTTTTCACACTCAGTTCTTTTCCCTATCCCTAGATCCCCATTCCTCCTTTATATGTGGTGCTTATTTTTTTTCACCCTAACTATTCTCCTTTCCAGCTCTCACAATAACCAGATAACATGTAGCTCTTTGGCCCCAGACATAAAATTTAATAATTGTATAACTTTCATCCGTTACATCCTGTTTAATAATTTCATTTTAGGAGATAGCATTAAAGTAACCCCTTATAGGTGACAAGTATATTAATGGGGGTATGTTTTTAGGAATTTCTTAGAAATATTTACTTTTAAAACTAAAATATGTTGTAAATTTTAATAATATATTTTGGAAGAAAGAAGCCATCCATATTGGCTCCATATTAAGTCAAATGTGGATAATGACAATAGCAATCCTTGATCTATAGAATATCTGCTTAATGTATAGTAGACGAGGAAAGGAGCACAATGCCTCAAGTATCCTCTTTTTAAATGGTTTCTTGGCCTCCTATGTCATTAAACCCCTGCAATAGGAAATTTGAGCTCTCATTATAAAGAAGAGAAATAGAAAATAATAATGAGATATAGATAAAAATCTTGCTATTTTAGCAAAAATATCCTAAAGTTCTTCCAAATTTTCATACAATATAAGGATTGCACTCCATATAGAACTTACACTGGGTGCTTTTAATTATGTTAGAATAGATCCTGAGGTTAAATGTGAAAGAGTGGGAACAGCATAGCATAATTAGTTATTAACATTAATTGAGCTGTTGCTCAGTGAGGTACACAGTACAAAAGAAATAGAAAGTCAGATAGAGGCTTCCTAGCAAACTAATCATCAACTGGGAAAATAGAAATAACAAATGGGCACCCAGTCCTAAATCTATGCCTAGACATCAAAAGGGCCAATGTTATTAAGCTCTGTATTTGCATAACAGTTTGAAATGTGTAATCTGTTCTCATATAGGGTATCTCTTATGATCTCTTAGGATTCTGTGAAAACTGCAAGGTGTGGTGAAAGAGTATGAATTTTGGTTTCAGATAGAGCTGGTCCTAAGTCCCATTCTGCCTCTTAAGTTGAAGATTTAAACATTTCTGTGACTCAGTTTCCTCATTTGTATAGTGAGGCTAATAACATGCCATTTAGTGCTACTTTGAGAGTTAAAGGAAATGATATATGATGCTCCATGTAGAATGGTGACCATATATTAGATGCCAATAAATATGCACTACTCTCTCATTATCCTTATTTTGGTGATGAGGAAACTACAGCCTTTTTTGGGACTAGGCTCTAAGCCTTGTGAACAAGATTAAGCCTCTATTCATTATACCACACTGCTGGGGTCATCACAGGTCTGAAGGTTCACTATAAAGAACCTCTTAATTCCAAGCCTATGCTAAGGATTTATCAGTTATTTTACGCCTTCTCTAGAGATTTTACATCACCGTGGTCCCCTTAGTTTGATAAAGTACTTTGATAGTAGGAAAAAAAAAATTGTTGTTCCCAATCCACAGATCAACTTTTTGTCACTTGATAAAATGTCTGATCCTTTCAGAGATGCTATAGCTCCACAAATTTCATTGCATCTTGCATATCTTATATATAATTCATAAGTTTTATTGTTATTTCTCTGCCATGTATCAAAGTGAGTTTGTAGGGGGTGACAGTGACTAGATAAATATATAAATCAATGAGGGGATGATAGGACCTCACAAGGGTCAGACACATAAAAAGCAGTAACAAGAAAAATATATGGGCATGTGTATTGGCCAATGCCATGGAGATGCCGAGAGTATTTCGAAGAGCACACCAACCTAATGGAAGGAGTGGAGCTCACGATGCATAGAGGAGGTGTGGGCATGTGAGCTGCCTGGGCACATGCACTGATTTTTTTTTTTCTATTTATTTGGAAGACCCAAGGCATTACCAACATAGAAACATATTTATTGATCTTAAAGGGAGTTGTTTTTTTTTTTTTAATCTAATATTAACTTTTTATAACTTCATTACCCTTACCAAATGTGTTTTTTATAGACTTATTGACTACCTTTTTCTTGGGTGTATTTGGTGCAAATACACTTAATAACATTGAGAGGAGATGAAAACAAGGTCTCTAGGATTCAAAATGATGGTGTCTATCTCTAGAATATTAGAAAAATTATTACTTTTGTTCATGGCTCATTAGTGTATATGGGCACTAGAAAAAACTATTTTTCTAGAAATGATTTTTGTTTTTGTATATAGGGTCAGTTGGAAGGGAGACATTCCATCTCTAAATATCTCCTTGCGAATATTTATAAGAGTTTTTCTCAAATGTAGCACAGAAATATCAACTTAGAGTTTTCCACTAAATTTTAAGTGACCTGAAGTCAGGGAGCTGTTGAAGAATCAAAGATTTTTCTCCTTAAGGTAAATATGATTTTCATTGTTTTAGCTTATCTCCTTCATAGGCCCTGAGGTTTGTATTTCCAGCTTCTAATCAAACTTATTTTAAGGAACAGCTAGTTCCAAAGTATCTCTGTGTATGTGTATTCAACTGTATGTTTCTCCAGCTGACCAAGTGCTTTGAAGGAAGCAATAATACTTTTAAATCTCAAATGCTTAATTGGTAATATTCAAGATTCTGAAGCTTTAACAGCAATATATTATTCCCAAAACTGTAAAATTGGAAAGGTGGAGATAGTTTTTAAATATCTGCTGATCCATCTATGTTGTCACAAATGACAGTATTTCATCTTTTCTCATGGCCGAGTAATATTCCATTGTGTATATGTACCACATCTTCTTTATCCAATCATCTATCAAAGGACACTTCAGCTATTTCCATGTTTTGGCCACCATAAATAAAGCTGCAATGAACATAGGGATACACTTATCTTTACAGATAAGTGTTTTCAGACTTTTGGGGTAGATACCCAGAAGAGGGATTGCTGGGTTACATGGTCATTCTAGTCTCAATTTTTTGAGGAACCTCCACACTGCCTTCCATAGCGTCTGCTCAAATCTGCATTCCCACCAACAATGTATGAGGGTTCCTTTTTCTCCACAGCCTCTCCAACACTTGTTACTACTTGTCTTGCTGATAATAGCAATTCTAACAGGTGTGAGGTGGTATCTCATTGTGGTTTTGATTTGTATTTCCCTATTAGCTAGTGAAGTTGAGCATTTTTTTTCATATATCTGTTGGCCATTTGTATGTCTTCCTGGGAGAAGTGTCTGTTCAGGTCCTCCACCAGTTATTTAACGGAATTATTTTTTACAGTTGTACAAGTTCTTTATATATGTTATATGTTAACCCCTTATTGGAACTATTGTTTATAAATATCTTCTCCCAGTTTGTTGGTTGCCTCTGTATTTTGTTGATATTCCTTTTGCTGTACAGAAGCTTTTTAGTTTGATATAATTTCATTCTTTATGTTTTCCTTTACTTTCCTTGCCTGAGCTTATGAAAATAAATATATTTCTCTGCAGTTATAGCAGTCATGGTCTAAAAATCATAGGATATTAGAGCTAGAGCTAGAATAACCTGGAGATCGTTTATTTCAACTTCTGGTATCAAAAATGATGAAAGTGAGACTCAAAAAAGTTGAAGGTGAAGGTCCAAGGCTCTATAGTTAGTTATCTGTCAAATGAGTCATAACCACCTCTTGCTGTTTCTTTTTCACCGTATGATGCATAATACATACCTCTTTGAAAATTCAGCCCAGAATTTTCTCAGAAATCTAATTATGTGAGGATTACAAAGCTGGGAGATAGTGATAGCTTAATATCAACTCATTGATCTGGTACAGGTTCATGATGAATGTAATTAATATTCAATTACAGAATCATAAGACACCATTATTAGGTGTCTTTCATTTTAAATATTTGTAGAAACAGTATTTTGTTTTCCTTTTCATAGACAGAGATGACCCAATAAACCTTAGTTTTTTCTACTTCTTTTTAAAAATCCAGAAAGAGTTTCAGTTTTCTTATGGCATCAATTCTATGGAGAATTAGTTTTAACCAATGATAAATTAAAGTGCATTTATTTTAGCCTCCTTAATGTCCCCTGCCTGGACCTCCCCAATTACCATAATCACATAGGACTTGAAATCAAATTATAGTCTACATAGGTGTCATGTTGTAATCAGCCCATATAATTAAACAGTTTGTCATTGCTTCATAATGTTTGCTAACAACAAAAACAAATTGGTGGCTGGGTTATTTCAAGAAGCATGTAGTACAATTCTAGCAAAATGAAGGGAACTTACATGCAAATAAAAATCACAACCTCTTCATTCTTCATTTTTAACATCTGCCACCTTGTAATTCATTGGTTGGATATTCACCTTATGCATTTTTATTAAAAGTAGCTAGGATATGAAAATAAAGAAATTAGTTAGATATTCGGCTATAAAGAAAAGAACAGTGCAGTGGTCAGGCATCAACATGGTCTGTGAAGTGATCTTCCTAATATTCTATGTCAGAGGGGTAGTTGATTGGGGGGCTTATCACTTTGTGAAGGGTGTAAATGTCTAACTATTACATTGTTTTGTACACCTGAAACAAACAAACAAAAAAATACAGGGTGGAAACATAAGTTAATATTAAAGACTTGCTTTAGAATTCATCTCTTAAATATTCATATTCAAATTCTTCATTGAAATGAGTTGTTTCATATGCAAATTAGTACTTCTTTTAAACAATATGATTTTGTAATTGTGAGATGACTTTGCTTCTTTGAGTCTTAGTTTTCTCATCTAGAAAAGGGAGGTTGTAGTAGTCCTGACATCATGGAGTTCTGAACAAAATAGAAACAAACAAACAAACAAAAAATAAACTATGTACTTGAAAATATTCTGAATGTTTTCTAAATATATTGGTAGATATTTATGATTGTATTCTATCAAGGATGCAATTTGACGAGATATCTGGTTTCATTTCCAACTCTCATATTCCACAGCGACTTCTCTTCATCATCTAACATACCGATGCTTCCATAAAGAGCCAGCCCATTGATCTCATGTCAATGCACATACTTTTCTCTGTTCTATCCCCTGTAGCATATTAAGTACAACACTGATAATTATTCACCTTTGCATCTCCCAACAAGTGCGTAGGTTGGTGCCTGTTACTCATTCAATGAATAATCAGGTTGCTTTCAAATCAAGGAAGCCTGGACTAGTCTATAGCTATCATTGCACAGTGTATTGCAGAGAACCAAAAAAATTGGCTGATCAAATTATTTAATATCCTGCTCCTAAGAAGCTGTTGGGAAGGTCAAATGCTTAGTCAACTCTGCATGCACCAATTTTTTCTCTTTCAAAAAGAAAAAATAGAAGCAGGAAACATCACTGAGCAGTCAAAGAATGGGTTGTTTATTGCAAACTTCCACCCTCTACTCCTGAAAGTGTTATTTGGTAGTAGCTCTCAATTCTTACTGTGTATGGACCAAATGTTGAAATGACTTTATCATCAAATTTATGAAGCTAAGCTTGGCTTTCATCTGTCTACACCTGATTACCTACATCCACTAAACAGAACGACAGTCGTTACCATCTATCTGCCTCCTTGTAAGGATCTTTGAGATAATCTTTGCAAAGTATTTTGAGGCCATTAAGAGAGAGGCAAATATATACTGGCATTTTCCTAAATTTCAGTGCTCATCTTAAAAGTTAAATTTCGGAATTCTTGGGGATAATATCATAAACTGGCAGAAAAGTTTTCAGTACCATATTATCAAGCCACTATGCTCTTTTATTTGAAGGAAGAGGAAAACAGCTACATTTGTTAAAATAGTTATGTTATTCTCAATAAAGTGCAAATATCTAAGATGTCTCTGAAAGTATAATCGCTAAACGGCATAGCACTCTGAGAAGATAAAGTCATCCAAAGCAGCAGTTCACAGGAGTCATTTTGTGGCAATAGCCTGCTCCTCTCAGAGCTCCAATGCTCCTTTACTCTGTTACTGATGGGGAGGTTCTTGCTCTCAGCCTACCCATTTCCCTCTTGGGCTCTTTGGAATAGCATGTAAATGTTCTTATATGTTTTGCTATCCTGAGTTAAGACATATGAAAAGGAAAACACAGGTAATTTTTCTCTCACCATTCCTGTTATCTCAATGATGTAGGTCTTTGGGTGCCTCAATGCCTCTCAGCTTTCTGACAATACCCTTCAATATGATTTCCTTCTCCAACTTTTCATTCCAATAAGAAGTCTAATCTTTTGAAACAGCTTCTGAACATGCTTCTTTACTACTCAAAAACCGTCATTGCCACCCACTGTCTGTATATAAAAACCCACACATCTTAGCCTAGCATCCAAAACCCTCTATATTATGACTCTCACCTGCTTCCTAGCCATAAATTTCACTTTTCTCTTTGGGTGAACTGGTATTCTACACCAAATATCCTATTCAATGTTTAGTTAACCTGTTGTTTAATTTTCTATTTCATATATATGTGTGTATATATATATATATATATATATATATATATACACTTTTATTTCTATTTCATATATATATATATATATATATGCAAAATTTTATTTATTTTTTTCTATCTCTCAGTTTCTGCTTTTCCTGCTACCATAATTACAGGCCATGTTTAAATCCCACCTTTTTCTAACCATCCTATGGGGAAAGTGGTCCCTATGTTTTTGAAGATTCCGTATTATCCTTAGGTATAACTACCTTTGTTAGTAGTCTATTGTTTTTATACATTTCTTACATCTCTCACTGTAGTAAAACTCTATCAGGCAGGGCATGTGGATCAAACATCCTTATTATCCTTTCAAGATCACATTTCTAATCTGTGCTCAAATATATATTTACTTGAAGATACTAAAAACCATTTATACCACTATGGTTAACACCGCAGGTCCTGAATCAGAAATTTAAATGTCATTTTATAAATATCATAAATCTGCACAATGATACTTTAAGATAACGACCTTTACTATTAATTTTTTAAAAAGGAAAACAAACTAAGATTCAGAAAAAAAATGAAGTGACTTGCCAAGGTCATTGAGTCAAAGTGTCTGGGAAAGAGTTTGGAGCAGTTTATTTCACTGTAAGAACTTCATCCCACTAAGGCTTAGGCAAGAATTCTAATATTAAAAACAAAAACAGAAGCAATATCATTTGTGCAAAGCCTGTCAGGCTGGTTTATGAGAATAGAGCCCCCCAACTCCCCAAACTCCCCAAACAACTTAAGTATGAGAAATATCCAGAAATTGAAAATTTCGGGAATAATCTCTTGTCGCAGATTGTGTGCATGTGTTATATTTACTGTCAAATTTGAGTTATGCTTCAGACAATGAGAGAGATGGATTTCCTGCTCACTATACTGCTTGAAATGGATATATTCACTTCAACTTCAATTTAGGGTCAACTATAGACCAACTTGTAGGGGAGAAAAAGTTGGTGTTCCATATGCTTTTGTGTTATTTGCTGCTACAGACCTGACCTACATGAGCTCCTTGGAAATTTCTCCGTCTGCCTCAAATGTTCCACAGTGAGTCTATGTTCAAATCCAATTTCTGAGCCAATGTCAATCAAAGCTGGCCCTATGAGCTTATAATTATGTCACCTGTCGTAGATCTGGTAGCTGGGTTGTGGTTGCTAAGTCTGATATTATTCCCATGTCCCTTTTGCTGTCAGGATAAGTCTTGGTACATCTGGAACTGATTTCCCTAAGGAGAGAATTTAGATGTGGACACGGGAAGTGCAAACTAAACCACAGTGCAAGATTTGCTAAAAGTATAAACAGCTAAGTTGTATTATAGTTACACACACACAAAAACAAACAAACAAACAAAAAAAAAACTTTATAAAACAAACCACAAGGTATGCATTACTACTGTTATCCTAGTTTCTAGATGAAACATCTGAGACTCAGCTAACCTAAGAAACTCCTGAATTCATAGAAAGGGGTAAAACCAAAATTTTATTCTGGGTCATTTAGCTCCATTGGCTACACCTATAACCCTTACTCATGAATGCTTTTATATAATTCCCGTAGACTATGTTAAGTATTTAAACTTAATCCTAAAAGCAATGTAAGTACAGTGAAAGGTATTAATTGCAAAATGAGATCATCAAGCCTCATGACAAAACATAATTTGGACTGTTGGATGACGCTTACTATTATAGCGGGCTGTTGGAGTAGGTAGAATTTTCTGTATCTAACACACTCTTGAATTTCCTATCACTTCACTGAATGGGAGCTTTGAGGTCATCTGTTCACCCGCCTCAACTGTTTATCCAAGAAAGTGCTGAGGTCTAGAGCTAGTTCCTCTGAGCCACAATTTTATGCTGCTGCTCTTCTCACGTAACTATAGCAGTTTGGAGGACTGGCAAATTATTCAGTATTCCAATATTTCTTATTGCAGCCTGGGTAGTTGCCAGTAAGAATCAGGTCAATTTTATCAGGTATTGTTTCCTGTAATCAGCAGACACATACATTACACAAACCAGCTTTGACCATATTTTAATCTATGGTATAGAAAGGGGCTCAAGTCAGTGTAAGTTGAAAAGGTAATGATAATATTATAATAATATTTACCAAACATTTCCTAGATGTGCTAGGAATACAGCTTTGAAGGATTTAAAAAATGACTTATTATGTTTATATGGTTCAATCTGATTTTAACGTTAATAAAAGTTACTGACTAATTTGCATAACAGTCAGATTGGGCCATCTAACTGAAAATGACACAAGCTGTTGCACCCGTAGGAATGTTATGTATATATAAAAATGAGGGAATATATACTCTTTGGTCTGTTTTGATGTTTTTCCTGCTTTATAATATGTTTGGGAAAATGCCACTACAAGAAGAAAATCTCATATTGTCTCTCAAGTGCTCTGAAGTTCTCTACATTTTACAACTAAAATAATATTTGTTGGATTTTTATAACTCTTGGGAGGAACTATTAGGCAGCTGGCAGATATTCTGTTAAAACTGACCTTTACTTGCTTCTTAGCTATAGATGAGTTGAGAACGTCTAGGTTATTAATTATTACTAAAGATTTTGCATTTCATTAGGTTCATCCGGTTCCCAAAAGCCTTTTGCTTCAGGAAATCAATTGTTCTCTCTTTTGAACTGTAATGGTGGTATGATTAGGTAGGTTTTGTGAACATCTGTGATGTATTTCATCTCCATAACCAACTGTGGTATTTTGAGAACCAACGCTGTTTAGTGTGACATTTGAGGCTAATTTTCTTCGACTGCAATAAGAGATTTTTTGGTATGAATTAGTAATGTAGTTCCACCTAAACTGTACTAAGTGAAGGTGAGATTTAACAATTTTCTAACTAATTCAATCTATGTATACAATCTGCAAAGTAAAACAAAACCTACTTTCCTTGTAAAAAATGGGTAATTTGGGTAATTTTGAATGTTCTACAAACAACTGTTACCTGAAATCAATGAGGATGATGTATAAAGCAGGATATATATGGGTTATTTAGAACTTGAAACAGCAAAGTTATCATCTTAAATGTATATGCCACCTCATACTTTCCAAAGTACTTTTTTCTTGATCTCATGTTACTTGCAGGAAGGGTACAAATAATGCTAAAATTGTAGGTTAGTTTTCAGTAGTATCCTTATAAGATTATTTAAATTATAATGGAACTACCTCGTAAGTAACTTTTACCCCTGTGTATAGTATACTATAATATAAGACTATTATGTGGAATGATATGAAATTCATGCACATTAAAAAGTAATTAGCTTTTGTTTTATAGTTTTAATGGAAAATTGATGCATGAGTTTTGCTTCTGTCTTGCTAGGAATGCAATTGGCCACCATGAAAAATTGAAATTTCCTCCTGCATCACATTTCACTCCTAGAGATGATGAAAGCTGGGTACATATTTCATACATTGGAGTATATGCCTTTTATTTTTAAGGCATTACTAAAGAGAGCTGATCCACAGTTTGGAATGAGCTGTCTAAATATCCTAAAATAGGTAATACTTGTTTATTCTTTCATCTTCCTCTTTGAAACTATTCTTCAGTGTTACTTTTGGAAAAGAATAAAATCATGTTTGTGTAATGATTGTTGAAATAGAGAGTGTGGCTACTGCTTAGGATGTACAATGAAGGGAAATAACAGAAGACATTAAACAAAAAGTCCCAAAAAGCCCAGTGAGCTCTGTATAGGATAAATACAAAAACAGACAAACAAAACCACCTAAACAAATAAAAAACAAGAAAACAAACAAACACAACCAGACACATCACAATCAAACTGCTAAAGACCAATAATAAAAAGAAAATCTTGAAGGTGTGCAGGGAAACGTCACTTTACAGAGTAAAGAACAAAGGCAGTAATAGAAGTGATAGAAAATAAAATAGGAAGAAATGACTGGGAAAAAAATGATGAAAGCATCATTGAATGTGGGACAACTTACAGCAACCTAAAAATGTGTAATTGGAGCCCCAAAGGAGGTTGGGGAGGGGTAGTAGGAACAGAAATCATTGGAAGAAACAATGGCTAGGTTTTTGTTGTTGTTGTTTTCTAGATTTGATGAAAATTATAAACCCATAGGTCTAGGATGCACAATGAACCAGAAGCACTGGAAACATGAAGAAAATTACACAGAGCTATTCATAATTACATTAATTAAAATCAGTTATAAGGAGAAAGCCTTAAAAGAAACCAGAGGGAGAAAAGACAATTATATACAAAGGAACAAAGACATAAATGACTGTAGACTTCTCATTGAAAACAATGCAAGGAAGACGACAGTGTAGAAACATGTTTATGTAGCAAAAGAAAAAATCCTGTCATCACGATTTTACATGCAGTATTACTCTCATAACTGAGGTGAATGATGCCATTGAGAATGGCAGAACAATCACTTCCAAAATCTACCTCTCATAAAAGTAATAAGAACGCTGGCAAAATTTGTCAAAATCAACTTTTTAGATCTCTGGAAACTAACCGAAGTCTTTTAACAATCTGAGGAGTATTTATTCAAGAAAAATGGGTGACTCTTGGTAAGAATACTACATAAGATATGTAGTATTTAATCTTGCCCTACTAAAATCCCTCTTTCCCAGATCTAAAGCAGTTTTGGAAAACCAGAGTCCCGTAATCATGGATAAAAGCAAAAGCCTGGCAGCTACTGGAGAGAACAGAGCAGATTTGGAGCTCCCAAAAAACACCTCTCTTAGAAAACTGTGATTGTTTGAACTGTCTAGCAGTTCTCTGGAAAGACTCATATATAGAATTTGTCTTTGTTTGACCATATGTAGACTTGCTCTGAGTGAAGAATCTTTTTTCCCCCTCTGGGTGCAATTTTTAGTGGTAATTGTTTAACATCACAGATGCCTGATAATAGTGATAATAGTTGGGGTGAACAGTAGTTCCAAAAGAATGTGACATTTATATAGTGGGCTTTGAAAAATGGCAGATGTGTTCCAAGGAATCTAGAAGACTACAAATGTACACAGGGAAGCACACATGCCAGGGCTGTGTGCATGTCTAAAGAAGACTGGAGAAGACCCTAAACTCTCACCTCTGGCTCGGAGGTTTGTTGCTGAAGCAGAAAGTGAAGGCCAGAGCAGAGTTGTAAAATGCTTGTCTGATAACTGAAGTTGTACCCCAACAACACAAAGAGTCTATTAGCAAAGGCTATGAGGCTTACTGGTTCCACTCATTTAAAAAACCTCTGTGCAATGAGGAGCATGGACACTGAGCTAAGCTAGCAGAGTCCTCAGTGGCCACACACAAGAGCAACAAAAAATGCAAGCTTTATAGAATTACTTCAAAAAAGTCACTAAAGAAAAAAAAACAACAACCAACAGCAGCAAAATCAATGCAACATACATAACCACAAAAACCCCTGGGGGGAATCTGATTTCCAGAGTTTCCACATTGTATTATTTAAAATATCCAGTTTTCAACAAGGATTAGGGACAGTATACTTCAGCATAGACACAAGAAATATTTATCAGAGAGCGGGGACATTACAGATGCAAGTTTTTTTTTTTTTTTTTTTCCTGAGCATTTTCACTTGGTTTATTGGATATCTTGGAGAAAATGCACGGTGCTGAGCTCCTTTGCTACTGTCAGTTCCTGTGTTTAAAATGGTAGTGGTCCCCTTGACCTCAATTCAAAATTGTTAGACAGTACCAAGATCAAGGAGTTCAGTTCAAGGTGATTTTTCCCAACCATCTTTACTCTGGTAGGAAGGCCCAAGTGTAGGTTCTCTATGTGAAACAGCAGTGCCCCCACACTCCAAATCCTTTGGAGTCCTTTGGCAGCTGAAAACTAGAACTGGAATTAAGAATTCTCCTTCAGCCAAACAGGGAGCTTGCAAAGTTAAAATGTATAATGTATTAAAAAAAAAAAAAAAAATGACCTTATATCTGGTTCACAGAGCAAAATCCCTCCAATGCTTTTGAATTTATTTGTTAATAATATGGCATAGCATGACTACTTACATTAATAATAATATAGCATACTTCATATCTATTTTAATCATAACAATTAAAATGCAATTTCAGGTTTGAAGTCCAAAAGTCTGTTTTACTTTTAAACATTTAAGGAGACTATGGACATCAGAATGAAAAAACACAAATATCTTTTGGGAATAGTCATGGTGCAATACTGTTTTCTAGAGAATTATTGCTGCAAATTCTATTTTTATAATGTTATTAATGCATGTTCATGAATATGACTCAGAATTAAGACTGCTTGATTATTTTTTTAATTCTTGTTGGCTAGCTTTTGGGTAATAGTTTCCTTTTTTGGTCCATTGAGAGGTCACTTTAAGGTCATCCATAGAAGTGAAAATATAACCAAATAGTATATAATAATGGCCCCATTATGTTGATATAAGTTTGGCAATGGCAAAAATACAAGTGGTTCTCAAACTGTGTGACCATGCATCAGCATCGTGCCTTTATCCAATAAGTATACATCTCAAGAAACTATCCTGTAAAATACCTGTATGATTACTGCTATGGACAATAAAATCAACATTGCAAGTACTAAAGAAGCCCCTCACATAATTCCTCCCTGTCACTAACCCAACTATCCCACCAGCAATCTATGAGATTTTTGGTGGCTCTACATCCTCAGTGACATGTAGCATTGTTAGTCTGTTCCATGTTAGCCATTCCAGTGGGTATATGGTGGCATCACACTGCGGTATTAACTTAGGGACATTCCATAGTAAATTTGGCTTCATTACTGTCTAGGTCCTCCAAGCCTAATTCTCTGGCTATCCTAGAGATACTGAGACTTACCAAATATTATGAATATGTTTCATTTCAACATAAACTACAGAGGGTGCAAAAAAAATGTATATACATTTTAAGAGATGTTCTCTATGTAGCAGTAGTTTGCCATAACTAGAAGTGTCTGGATGCTGATGGTAACCACTTTGAGCACCTCTTGTAACTGCAGAAGTCAAACGTAATTATATATTGAGTATGACAATTTTAATACAGTTTTTTTCCTTTCTTAAAATGTGTATACATTTTTATGGCACCCTTTGTATTTAGAATGACTTCTGTTGTTTGCAGCTATGAATCTTGCGATATTGAGGCAAAAGAATAAGATGTTGGAAAGTAACTGAATAAAAAGAAACATTTACTGAGAAAAGATGACAGAGGAAGAGAAGGTATACAAGAAGAAATAAATAGTTGTCTGATGGGTTATTGGAAAGAGATAAGCCTAGACAATGATAATATCTCTAAAGACCAGGTCTATTTTCTACCCTACATTGCTCTTTTACACTGATTGAAATAGAATCATTGCCCATCTATAGCTAGATTTTTGAGTAACACATAGGAATAATTTTGGAAAAGTGAGTAGGGATACAGAAGTCGAAAAATGGGCAGAGTTTGATCAAAATATATGAGTAGAATTAAAGAGATATATCACTACAAAGTTAAAGCAAAGGGAAATTGTAAGGATAATTTCAAAAACTCAACTTTGCCTAATTAAATGCAAGTGCTTCTTGGCACCTTCCATAATCCTTCATACTTCCGTAAGGAGTGTTCCTATCATCAGCATGCTTCTCCTTTAGTCTTGTTAAAGAAAACAAGCAATGTTCTTGACCAGGGTTTTCCAACCCTAGCTGATCATCAAAACGCCCAATTCTGGTCCTAAACCCAGATATAGTAAATTAGAATTTCTATGGAGGGGAACTAGGAGAAGGTGTTTTTGGAAGCCTTAGATGGTGTCGGTGATCATAAAGACTTGAAAGTTATTGATATAAACTTCAGCTCACAGAATCAGGTATTTTCTTTCATAATAAAGTTTGGGGAATGTATTTACCCTACCTAAAGCCCTAAGGCAAATCAATCCCATTTATGTACAAATAGAGTTTAACAAACTGATATAATTCAAATGATCATAGACCATTAGTTGATTTCTTTCTGAATTTTTACTATATGATTTTTTTTCCAAATTCAAGTTAAAAGTAAAAAATAAAAGCACTAGAATTGAAGTCAGAAGCACTGGATTTGAGTATTAGCTATTTTCTAACTTTGGAAAAATATTTAACATCTTGAGCATCATTTTTCTTAATGTATTAAATAAGAGCATAGCCAGGCTTTATATGAACTTTATGTGTTGGTGAGTGGTGTGTGTGTGTGTGTGTGTGTGTGTGTGTGTTTGTGTGTGTGTACACGCCCAGTTATAGTTGCACAGAAGTTGTACATGAAGTATGTTTTTACTTTCTTAGGTGACAGTTTGTTAAATGTTAGGATGACTAATATTGTACTTCTCTTGCTACTCAGTTCTCTCATTGCATGACAGGTTGCCAGGTGACACTGTGCTTAATATTTAATTAGTGTTGCACAACAGTTTAAAATTTCCTTCTGCAGTAGTCTCCCCTTATGCCTGGGGGATACGTTCCAAGACCCCCAGTGGATGCCTGAAACTGTGGATAGTACTGAACTCTATATATACACTATATTTTTCCTATACACACGTGCATTTTACAGCTTCTCTCTACATATCCAAATTGCCAGTTGTGTTTCAGAGCTATTATTAAATAAAATAAGGATTACTTGAACACAAACCCTGTAACACTGTGACAAGCAGTTTGACAGCTGAGACGGCTACTAAGTGACTACAGGGCAGGTAACACATATAGCGTGAATACACTGGACAAAGGCATGATTCACATCCTGGTTGGAATTGAATGGTATGGTGTGAGATTTCATCAAGCTGCTCAGAACAGCAAGCAATTTAAAACCTATGAATTATTTCTAGAAATTTCCATTTAATATTTTCAGACTAGTTGACCGTGGGTAACTGAAATCACAGAAAGCAAAACCACAGATAAGGAGGGACGACGGCATAAACTAATAATTGTGTTACTCTATCTTGAGTCTCTATCATATTATTCATGCAATGGTAGCACTTTCTTGACTTTTTCTAAAAAATATACCTTGGCTTGCAATGGTGTTCATTCATTTGACAAATGCTTATTTAATATTTACTATGTCTCAAACACTGTTATTATTTCGAGGGGGTGAGTACAGTAGTAAACGAGACTAGGTCCCTGATTTTTGTGAGATTGAATTCCAGTAATTGGAGAATAGTGTGAATGTAAAACTATCAATTGATCCAAGACTCATGGAATTTAAGCTCAAATGCACTATAAGTTATCTTAAATTTGGTCATTGAGTTGCTTTTTCATTAAACAAATATTTCTAGCATCAGAAAATAATTATGAAAGTGTATAACTTTGGTTCTGTTCAGCACAGTACTGGATAAATAATTAGAAAATATTTTTTTCCTATAGGTTGCATTGACCCTGAAGGTATACTGTTGATAAAAATTTAAATGGGAAAAGGAACAAAGCTTTTTAGCAGTACTGCTTGCAATAATGATGAGAGGTAGAAAGATTTTCCAGTCTCCAACCCTGACACCTTAGAGCCAAAGACGAGAAGGGGGTTAGATTCTGAATGTCCAGCATGATAGTAAAGGAGTTTTGGGGGACAAGACCATTATAGCATTCATTAGAACAGGAACTAAATTGGCAGCAGAAAGGACATGCTACTGCAAGTCAGAAAACCAGTCACGAAATGAGAAATGAATCTCTAAGCTTTTTAGCTGAAAACACGGGTTAACCAAGATTTAAAAACTGGAGATGGGAAGCCTAGAAGGAGAGCAGAGAATTATACTTAGGTATGAATACAGTACAGAGAAGAGGTATCTGGGAAAAACTCTGGAAGATACTGCTTCAGACTGCTGTGGCCTTTTAAGCCACTCATACCTGACTCAGGCAAGGCTTTAATGAGAATTTCTAGCTGGATAAGTAAGGGGACAGGAATTGCTATTCATGTCTATTCAGTAATTACTACGTGTTTTTATACATGCCATTTTATTCAATCTGTAGTCCTTATTTTTAGTGTAAAACCAAGATGCATGAAGATTGTGATTTAGCCAAAGTCCCACCAAGTTAGTAGCCGAAACTAAAATGGTCTTCTGACTCCTGACATTGTATTGTTTTATAACCTCGTAAGTAACTTAGCTCTCTGTCAGAAGGATTCTACCATCCATTATATTCTTCTTCCAGGTTAGACCATGAACCATTTCTACTCTATTCTGTTCTATTCTGACACCAAGTCTTAGAAAAAAAATGCATAGCATTGCCTACATCAAAGAAAAAGAATCTTATAAGTGAGAGTGGTTAGCAGTATTGAATCCTACTGAGAAGTCAAGAAAAATAAGCTGCAAAATGGCAATTTTCTGCTAATAGTGTATGTAGAGTTAAGCAGACAGGCCAAATGATTTGTTGCTCATGTCAAAGAGGTGCTTTCGTGGCAAAGAGAGGAAATGTCTATTTGTGTGCAGAACATTCTGGGGCAAATGTGAGGAAAAACTGGCAAACCTAGGAAACAATTCTGAGGAAAAAAGACTTGAAACTAGCCTTGCAGGTACTGACTAGCAGTAGCATTAAATTAGATTTCTCCTGTTCTTTCCTACTCATCATGGTTTTCCATGGCAACCAAGTTTAAATGGTTCTGTTAGGTGAACAGGTCAATACAAGTATAGTCATTTGTCTTATGACTTGGAATTGTCATATTCAGAAGCCCAACTTTTTGTTTGGGAGCCAATTAAAATTTGGTCAAGTTTCTTGTCTCTGTTTCAGTTCAAAGATTTTATAAATGCTTTTGTAAGCAAGGGATATATATATATATATATATATATATATATATATATATATATATGTATATATATATACTAAATCTAAGTGAGTATGTTTTCACTATGTAAATTAGGAATCAAGTTTTAAATGGTAGAATATAATAAATAAATTTTAAAATATGAAAAACTATTATGTCCTATGGAGGACACAAAGGATTAGATTAAATAGCCTTACAAATTAAATAGTAATCAGAAGTAAAACATGATTTTGTGAAGCTCAGTACAGTCTTATAAATTTATTTTTTTCTTATTGAATACAATAGACATAAAACAATGAGTCACTAAACTGAAAACATAACAAATATTTTATTTATGAAAGATAGTAATGTGTTGATTTTAATTTTCAGTTATGCTACCTGATACTAAAGAATGAAAATACCAATGTAATATTTTGACTAACAAAGTGAAGGTGGTTTTCTTAAAGTGACTTTAAACAATGGAGATGCAAATGACGTCGTTGTTCATGCAAGCCTATAAAGTGGCACTAAAACCCGGCACAGGTCCTTTCAGCCCATGTACACTGCTATGTGCTCTGTGAAGTGACAGATATTTTGCTGTTACTATTCACGTGGCAGCAATTTTTGACAAGTATTAAATTAATTGGGTTTTGAGTTCCAGGAACAAAACAACTATAAAGGTCCAAGATTTGTTAATTTGTAGTTTTAAAAAATGTCTTCCTGAGATTTTTTACAATTCACTCTAAGTTTCATATTCTTTGTTGAAGTGAAAATAAAAATGTCAACATCAATGACTCAATTTAATTTTAGGTCTTAAGGAAAACACAGACTGAAATTTATAAATCACATGCCATTTATGTTTCAAAAAACTAAAAAAGAATTAAAACCTAATTATTCATTAAATATTTACTACACTTCAGGTTTTTAGTTGATTAGCTAATGTTGATTTCCTGGAAAGATAATACAAGTTTGGATTTATCTGTGCCCCAAGCTACTGATTACTGTGGATAATTTGTCCTGAGCATCATCTAAACTTGCAGATGTTTAACTGCTCCTTAAGCATTTATGACAAAACAAAGCAGGATTGCTTGCTCATGGAAGTGAACAATTTGGCACAAAGGTTCTATTTTAAGCAATTAATTCCATGTGGGATAACAATCCTATAAGTTGTAGGGAGAACAAAACACTTTAACTTATGAAAAATGTTAATTCACGTTTTGAAAATCCTACCTGAGAGAGATTTCTATGTTTTTAGAATGTTGTGAAGATGGCCAGCCAGCCTTCACAGCTAGTCCCCGTTTCATTATATTCCACTGTTTCAAATTATGCTGTTAAAACAAACAAAAAACTCACAGGGTAATGAAAGTAATAATCTCTCTCTCTCTCTCTCTCTCTCTCTCTCTCTCTCACACACACACACACACACACACACACACACACATTGTGCTTATGTGCCATTAATTCTTTGAGCTTTATTGTACCACTAGTTTGGGCACATTAACAAAAGGTACTTTTGCTATACATTTTCATGTACAGAATAAACAAATATTAGGATGTTTGGAGCTAACAATAAAAACTGAAGAGAGAAGAGAGGGAAACTTGTACATCTGTATGTTTTCTCTATATGTTTCTTCACGGTCTATAATTAGGTAAAGTAGAATGAGAAATATTGATACCATGAATCATTAAATTATGGTTTAATAAAACCTGTAAGCTCTAATCCATAATGGAAAGATATTAATTTTTAAATTTTGTTTAAATTATGAACATGAACTTGAAGCTTTTGATAAGGTGAATGAGTTAGTATTCTCTTCTATCAACTATGTTTTGTGCACATATTCTCCATAGACAGGTTTTCTGTCACGGAGGCATTTTGAAACGGCTGGCTAACCATTATTTTAATGTCTTGTTTGGCTTTTCCTCTCCTTGGATTCAACATTACAGGATACTTCATGTTTCTGAATACTGTTAATAATCACGGTAACACAGGTTTTAATTTTAGCAAATAGAGAAAGAGTTGGAAAACAAAGGGACATTTCCTATTTGCATGTCTGGAAGGTTGGCAACCTGTTTGTGCCCACTGTGCTGGTTATGACCTAATGCTATATAAGTCACAGTGTAATGTAAGTTAGCTGTTCTCAATAATGGAGTCAAGAGTCCCTGTGTCATCATAACTTTATATTGCAAGACATAAATTACTTATATATACTACTAAAATTGCACAATCAGATCAAATTGGGATTATCACTCTAACTTGCCTTTTCCCTTGTATTCAGATATCATTTTGGGGGTGGGGGGGTGGGAAATATAATCCTGGAATAGGGCACAAACACAAGGAATTAGTCGTCTATCTTGGGCAGGCACATTACAAAGTGTGTTACATATGTTAACAACATATGTGTTTGTACTGGTGTAAAAATTGTGGAATCACTGACACAGGTTATGGATCAGTGTTTCTAAAATATATATGTGTGTGTGTGTGTGTGTGTGTGTGTGTGTGTGTGTATACAGATAGATAGATAGATAGATAGATAGATAGATAGATAGATAGATACCCACAGCTAAAATAGATTACATATGTGTATATGCTTGTATATATTACAGAAAAAATAGAAAAATTAGCATTTCTCTTGATCATAGTACTTTCATTACTGACCACACTGTATATAAATCTCTGTAACCTTAATGATCTTATTAGAGTAAGTATGCAGCTTGAAAGTAAGGGCTATACATTGACTCAGTGAGTGGCTGACATTTCCAAGCTTATTTGAGTAAATAAACAATGATTTGATCCTCAGGTGTTTACTTGCTCAATATCATAGATAATACAAATTTTTCCTTTTTTTATTAAAGTTTATTGGAGTAACAAAGGTTAGTAGTTACATAGGTTCCAAGTGTACAATTCTGCAATACATCATCTATATATCCCACTGTGTGTTGCAAATTCTAATTGTATTTAATTGGCTGCATATAATACAACTATTCCATTTGTTCTTCCAAGTTCAATCTCTACCTTCTCCCCTCTGTGCTATGCTATAGGTGGTTGAACTTTATGGACTACATCAGCTTTTGTCTATGGAGAACTCTGGCAGGAGATCTGAGGGAAGAAGAGAGGAGAGTGAGGTCAGGACATTTATTGTCCCAACCCACTCTGATAGCTCTGTCATTGCCTGGCTGAATCCTTAAGTGAAGATACAGCTTTGTCTGGCAGCCAACCACACAAAGTGCTTTCTCTTCCCGCCCCACCCCATCACCCCAGGTTCCAGTAACCTAGCTCTACTCCACTTCCTCAGAATGAAGCATGCTGAAGGTGCCCCACTCCATGATGTTACTACGCTGGGATCCTGCAGCCTCTTGAGGTCTCCCTTACCCATGCCCATACTTTTATAAACACTTCCTTTATTAAATGCGCCTTAAATTATCCAATTTGATGTGACTTCTCATTCCTTTCGGTGATTTATCTGATATACTAATCTCAGTGGAATGAATTCTGAAAACAGAACATGTTCTTGACATTGCCAAATCATACTGACTTAATTTCTAACTATTATTTTAATGTTATTCACAGAATTATAATGTTTTTTCCAACTAGAGAGTGGTGTTTTTATAAAAACCAATTTCCTAATAGCGTCTAAAATTGAGGCTCTTTGACAATTCACATTAACTTAAAGAAGCCAACAATACATGATATTCTGTTGAACTACCATACTATGAAATGATGCTGTTAAGCATTTAATGTGATTTGTCACTCTTACCTATATATCTAATAAAAGTGTTTGAGATTAATGAGGTATCATTACTATGTTTACCTCAATTTGTGATGTCCACGGCGTCAGTCCTTCCCTTTACCCACACTAGTTTCCTATGGTTGTTTCAGCATGCCAAGCATATTTTATTTTCAAGCTGATTTCTACTCGGCCTTTATACTTTCATAGACCACCTTCCTTGTACGTCTTCCTATGTTTTATTCCTCATTACTCAGGTCTTAACTCAAATGTCAGTTGTACAGGGGCTTCCTCTATGCTATTGCTATCTGAAATATCCATCCACCTCCCACCATACTGTGTACCTTTACCCTGATTCATGTGCTCTCTAGCATTTTCACTATCTAAAAATGTTATGTTTTGTCATTATGTTATGTTGTATTTGTATTTATTTATTATTGTTCTTCACTCTCACTCCAAAGAAGCTCCATGGGAACAAAGATGGCGTTTTCTTCAGGGTTTAGAAGAGTCCCTGGTAAGCAATATTTTTAGCAGCTTTATTGATATTTTATATTATATATTATATGTTTATATCTATACTATGTATATAGTTTATTTAAAATGCATATTTTTTATTTTTTAATTAAATTTATGGGGGAGACAATAGTTAGTAAAATTAGATAGGTTTCAAGTGTACCATTCTATAATACATCATCTATATATCACACTGTGTGCTCACCACCCAGAGTTGGTTCTCCTTCCATCACCATGTATTTGACCCTCTTTACCCTCTTCTACCATCACTCTACATTTTAAAGTGTGCAACTTAATTCATGAGAGTTGTGCATCCATCACCATAATCAATTTTAAAACTTTTCATTTCTACAAGAGGAAACCCTGTAACCCTTAGCCATTCCCTCTCTCCTCACCTCCCCAGTTTCCTAATCCCTACCAACTACTAATCTTTATATACTATAGATTTCCTGTTCCAGATATTCCATATAAATGTAATCATGTAATATGTAGTCTTGGTCTTTTATGTTTGGCTTCTTTTACTTTGTATAGTGTTTACCATGTTTATTCATGTTGTAGCACTTATTAGTATTTCATTTATTTTTATGGTTGAATAATATTCTACTATATGGATATACCACATTTTATTTGTTTATTTTTCAGTTTATGGCCATTTAGGTTTTTTTCCAATTTTTGGCTATTTATGAAAAATATTGCTGTGAACATACAGGTACAAGATTTTACATGAATACATGTTTTCATTTCTCTTGAATAGACACTTGAATATAAGTGTGGGATGGCTAGGTCATGTAGTAGCTCTATATTTAATTGTTTGAGGAACTGCCAGACTATTTTTCAAAGTCCCTGCAACATTTTACATTTTTACCAGCAGGGTATAAAGTTTCCAGTTTCTCCACTTCCTCCCCAGACAACATGTTCTATTATGCGTCTTTTTATTAGAGCCATTCTAGTAGGTGTGAAGGCAACTATTATTTTTTATTTTATAGCAGTCACCCCCTTATTCACAGTTTTGTTTTCTGTCATTTCAGTTACCCGTGGTCAATCATGGTCTGAAAATATTGAATAGAAAAATTCCAGAAATAAACAATTCATAAATTTTAAATAGCTTGCCATTCTGAGTAGCTTGATGGCATCTTGCCCCATGTTGCTCCATGCAGCCCAGCATGTGAACCATTCCTTTGTCCAGCATATCCATGCTGCAGAACTACCCTCCCAACCCATTAGTTACTGAGAAGCATTCTCAGTTATCAGATGAACTGTTACAGTGCTTGTGTTCAAGTACAGGCATACCTTGTTTCATTGTGTTTTGCTTTATTGCGCTTCATAGATATCACATTTTTTTACAGATTGAAGGTTTATGGCAACCCTACCTTGAGTCTTTCAGCACCAAAAAGACTAAGACTTGCTGAAAGTTCAATTGATGATTTTTTAGCAATAAAGTAATTTTAATTTAGGTATGTATATTGTTTTTAGACATAATGCTATTGCATACTTAATAGGCTATAGTATAGTGTAATCATAACTTATATATACACTGGGAAACCAAAAAAATTGTGTCACTCACTTTATTACAATATTCACTTTATTGCAGTGGTCTGGCACTGAACCAGCAATATCTCCAAGGTGTGCCTCTGACCGGTAATGTATTAATAATGACCACAAATCCATTTACATACTTTTTATTACAGTATAATTGTTCTATTTTATTAGTTATTGTTGTTAATTTCTTGCTGTGTCTAATTTTTTACTTTAAACTTTGTCATAGGTATATATGTATAGAGAAAAGTATATTATTTATAGGGTTTGGTACTATCTACAGTTTCAGGCATTCACTGGGGGTCTTGGAATGCATCCCTTGTGGATAAGAGGGGATTACTTTATATACAACTTTGCTTATTCTAATTTGAGTCAAAGTTAAAGTCTTAAATATTAAATACAATCCTGTATTATTTTACTTTTCTTTTAACCTAATGCAGTGAATTTAGGCTCTAATTTTGGGGGGAAATGTTTGAGTAACTACTTTTGCTTTATTCCATTACCAGGAATTTTCAGTGTACTACTATTATGGATTGCATGCTTGTGCTCCCCCCTAAATTCATATGTTGAACCCCTAATCCCCAGTGTGATCATATCTGGTGATGGGAACTTTGGGGGTAATTAGGTGAGGTCATAAAAGTGGAGCCCTCATAATTGGATTAGTGGCCTTATAAGAAGAGACACCAGAGAGCTCTCTCTCTCTCTCTTTCCCATGTGAGGACATAGCCAGGAATGAAATCTGATCTGGAACCAAATCAGTCTTGATCACTTACATCTTAGATCTTGGACTCCCTAGCCTCCAGAATTTTGAGAAATAAATCTGTGTTTAAGCCACTGAGTCACTGGTATTTTTTTATAGCAGCCTGAGCCATCTAAGACAACTGCAATGAATTTATTTTTTCTAGGACAATGGTAGTTATAGATGGTGTTAATCCAAGCACTCTATATAACATGACAATGGATCTCATTTTGGATTTGTGCGAGGGAATTTTTAGAGTCTCTGTATAATCTGAAAATACCAGTGGACTTAAAGATGGAGGCAGAAGTTTATCTGGGGAAAGACTTGTGTGTATGTGTGTCTGTGCGGGAGGGTAGAGTGAGTATTTTTTTTTGTCGTTGGGAACTATCCCCAAGAAAAAATACATATGTGTCAGTAGTGGCACATTCTGTTTAGAACCCTATCTTTACCCATTCAAATACATGTCTTTTGAAAGTGTGAGGAAACATTTCTTTTATAGGATAATGAGTGCAGAATGCATCCTAATATTAATAAATTGTCAAATAAGCAGAGGAATGTGTTTATATCTAGTAATTCAAGGCAATTTTTTACCCCACCTCCCTTTTTCTTCCCTTCATTTCAACTTTCTTTACTCCTATTGAACTTATTCTGTTGATAGAAAAGAAAATTAAAACATACATCAAATAAAAATGAACATGTAGATGAAATAAGAAAGGAAATTAAGGCTGTGGGAAAGTTTTTGAACTAATTAAAAAACATATAGCCTGTGTTTTAAAGGTATCTCTCTAGCTGCTGTGTGAAACATAGATGTAGTGGGGGTATCTGTGGAAGCCAGATGACTGGTTGGAGGCTACTGCAATAAATCAACAGAGAAATTACCTTTTAAGGAGTAGAGTGTAGGCAATAGGGTTAGTAAAAAGAATATATAGAATCATGCATTTTGGATACAGGAAAAGAGAAAATGAGGAGTGAAAGAAGGCATGTATGTTGGTGGGGCAATCTTGTGATTTTTAGTGCTATTGCAAAAAAACAAAACAAAAAACCACCTGATGCTTAATCTATCCTGTTCACAAAGTAATATGGGTACTTTCCCAGTTGTAACAGATAATAATACAAATTAATTCAATGGATACTTGATAAATGTCAGATAATGTCCAATGGTTATTTGATTTTTGTCAAATCACATTAATTTTCAGATATCCCTATAAGTTTTCATAGTTTTCTAAAGGAATTAAGCATTCTTTGATTAAATAGGACCTTTGTAGAAATTTCACTATTCTCTCTCATGATTGGTATTTCTGTAGTAGACATTAGAATATTCTTTGCCAAGACCATAAAGTATCTAACAGATTGAGTTAAAGATGATGCAAACAATTTCATCATGTCCCAAACAAGATTAGCTTTCTGGAAACAGCATTGAATGAAAGCATACTAAAATGACCAGTGGTTTTAAAAACTGAAAGAAATGTGCTGTTATATGTAATTATGTTTCTCTTCTAAATTCATAATAGATTGGACTTTAAATTAATGGTTAAATTGTCAAATATAGAAACCCTCAAGATTTATACAAATTCCATTGTTCACAGAATACTTGACTGAAGCAAAACTTTGCCTTTAATGAATTTGAGTTTTAGAAAATAGTATGACATCCAGAGTGCTTTCCTTAAGCAATGTTGCTAAATATAACAGAAATAGTCTTGCTTCTAGACATTTCAAACTTGCTGACTACTGCATTATTTTGAAAGTTAGAAACCAGAACAAAGATAGAAATAAGCAAATATAAGCTGTAAGGCTCAAGAGTTGTGCCTTGAGGAATCCAGATAACAAATATATGCATTAACTGCATTTTACTTAGAGCAAAGTCCAGGATTTACAAGGTTCCCCTCCTGAAATGTTTTTGATCTTCTTGTAATATCCCATATTCCACAGATATTGCTTGCTCTATACCAGGGGTCAACACAGTATAACCTAATTCCTCTTTTTAATAAATAAAGTTTTATTGGAATTCAGTCACTGACATTCACTTAGAGCTTCAACAAAAACATTATGGCTCAACAAGCCCAAAATGTTTACTGCCTGGCCCTTTACAGAATATGTTTGCTAATCTGTGGTCTATACTATGGATCCAGGCCCCCCGGCTATGACTCAGGGGTTTTCCCCTCACCAGCTCCTCCAGAACCATTATTCCTGGACTTCACCCCAGTGGAGGCATGAGCCCCAGACCAAAGACTCCAAACTATGATTAAGACCAAATAGTGATATTTAACAAAGATTGGCACGAAGCCAAGTTAGGATGGTGGCTGATGAGAAGGGCAGTGATAGCAAGGTAATGTTCTGCTTCCTGATCTGAGTGTTGGCTACGTACTTATGTTTGATTTGTGAGACTTGAGTTCCACACTTATAAGATATGCACATGTGACTATTAAACAAAAAGTAAAAACGATACATTAAGAGCATCGCTTAAGGTGAAGAATTATAGAACTGTCACAAAAACAACAACAACAAAAATACCAAGCAGGGTTCGATTTCACTTAGTCATAGGCCATGCTTCTCTATTTACGATGCTGCTCTTACTTTTTTATTTAAAGACAAATTTCAAATTGATACATATTTAAAAATTATTAACGAGTATACTTTGCTGATGTAATACTCTCCTTAGGCACAGGCCATGTTTTTCTGTTAGGGATGGCCTTCTCTCTTGTTCTCCTTAGCTCAGGGCTGGGAGCCCCCTTCAGATGTGCAGAAGCTTCCATGGATCTTTTCTTTACCCAAACCCAGACTACTCACTCCCTGCTTCTCCCCACCCCAAAAAACGAGTGAATGCTTTCACTCACACTCAACCTCATAATAATCCCTATAGTGATACAAGAGAGATTACAATGAAATCAGGTCTCACATTATTTTGCAGCATTATTAGCTGATTGTCTTGAATGTCCATTATGAATAAAAATTTTCTTTACCATGAAGTAACCAAAACACCTAAAAAAGTGCTACTCCCACCAAACAATGAAAAAGCAAAAGAGTTATTGACCTTTAATTTCTCCATGCCCTGAGCTACTGGCTAATGTACAGTTTGAATGCTTTAAAATACTAGTTTGTAAATAATGCATGGGACTGTATCAATCTAAAAAGCTTCTGCACAGGAAAAGAAACGATCAACAAGACAAAGAGGCATCCAACAGAATGGGAGAAGATATTTGCAAACAACATGTCTGATAAGGGGCTAATATCAAAAAAATATAAAGAGCTCATACAATTCAGCAACAACAAAAACAAACAAACAATCCAATTGAAAAATGGATGGAGGACCAGAACAGACACTTCTCCTAAGAAGGCAAACAAATGGCCAACAGATATATAAAAAAAATGCTAAACTTCACTAGCTATTAGGGAAATATAAATCATAATTATAACACGAAGAGCTACCACCTCACACCTGTTAGAATGGTTATTATCAACAAGATAAATAATAGTGTTGGAGAGGCTGTGGAGAAAAAGGAACCCTCATACACTGCTGGTAGGAATGTGGATTGGTAGAGCCACTATTGAAAACAGTACAGAGTTTCCTAAAAAATTAATAATAGAATTACCATATGACCTAGGAATCCCTCTTTTGGTTATCTACCCCAAAAATCTGAAAACATTTATCTGAAAACATTTATCTTTAAACATAAAATATGTTTATTGCAGCATTATTCATAGTGGGCAAGACATGGAAAGAGCCAAAATGTCCATCCATAGATTATTGGATCAAGAAGATGTGGTATATATACACATTGGAATATTACTCTGCCCTAGGAAAAGATGAAATACTGCCATTTGTGACAACATGGACGAGTCTTGAGATGATCATGCTAAGCAAAATAAGTCAAACAGGAAAAGTCGAGAACCACATGACTTCATTCATATGCGGGACATAAAACTGAAAGCAACAAACAAACAACACAAATGAAAACTCGCAGACACAGACAACAGTTTAGTGGTTGCCAGATGGTTAGTGGGGGAGGAGGATGGTAGAAGAGGAAAAAGGTGGTCAAATATAGGGTGATTGATGGAGAACTCACTCTGGGTGGTGAACACACAATGCAATATACAGATGATGTATTACAGAATTGTATACTTGAAACCTATATAAGTTTACTAACCAATGGCACCCCAATAAATTTAATTAAAAAGTAAAATAAAACACCTGTTTGCCCATCATGAGAAGCTCACAAATCTGCTGGAAAACTGTCAGTGGAGTGCTAACACAAATTTAGGAATTGACATTCCATCTTTTGTGATGCTTTGTTTCTTGCTTTATGTGAGAACCTGTGCCTGGATAGCTTTATAGAAAAATTATTCTAGGCAGGTTCCTATTCTGTGGTATAGTACCCAAAATAGCTTTTAATGAGTAGCACTCTATCTGTATGTAAATTAGTTACTTAGAACCACACACAATGATGAAAACAATACTTGGCACTTACATCCACAGTTTAAACTGAGATAGTTTTCCAGCTGCTACCACTGAAAAATGAAAACTAAAGTTACCCTGACAAAAAAAAAACCCAAACAAAATACTTTGGTATACTTAAAATGATAACTATTCACTCTGAGGTGTCTCCTGAAGCACCTTTTGGTTCACCCAACCTTAAACCCATAGAAATTGATCATGAACCTTTATAGATCTTTACAATCAGAAATTGTTCCAGGCACCTCTGCTCCCGCTCTCCCCCACACCCAGATGCACACCCCATTTATTAAAAACCTGTTCTGTCTTAGAACCTCCTAAATTTCTATCATCCTGGCTTTGTATGGGGAGTCCTGGACTTATCTGTTTTATGTGGGGTGCTTCCTCGGGATGCTGCTTCCAGTAATTGTTGGCTACCCTCACACGTGGGCCAGACCTGGGATGGCTCACAGGTCTGTACCTCAACTACTAAAATTATACATAAAACACAGTCTCCACTCACGAGAGTCTCAGTGTAGGTTGCTGCCTAGTTATAATTCCAGGATGACTGTGGTAGAGCGACCAACTATCATGGTTCCCCAGGAATGAGGGGTTTCCCGGGAAACAGACTTTCAATGGTAAAAACAGGAATCTCCAGCAAATGGGAAGAGTTGGTCACGGTACTGGAGAGATTGGCTTACTTTCTAGAAAACTTCCTCCTAAAGGAGATTCTAAAATCTTTTAAAAATATAATGTAAAGGATGTTTTAAGCATAGAGTCAAACTCTGTCCAGCTGTAATTATACCAGGAATCGACTGGCCATCCTTCAGATTGCAGCTCAAGCGTTGTTCTTCAGGACAATCTTTCCATAGTTCCCTGAATAGGTTAAATTCCCTATTTGAGTATCATATCACAGTGTTCTTTGCTTTAAAAACCTTTTGTCACAGCTACAGTTTTATAATGCATGCTTGATACTGTAATTTTTTAGGGATATCTGTCTGGCCCTCTATGTTGTAAATTCTAACAAGGCATGGAATTATGTCTGGTTTTATTCACTACTATAAATCCAAAACATACATCATACCTAATACAATGAGCATTTAATCAGTCAATTGAATAAAGGGATACTGAATGAAGAAACAAAGAAATGCATGAAATTTTAATTTGAAAGAAATAAGAGACTGAATATTTTGGATATGGGAGAATTTCTTTTGGTACATTAGTTCTAGGAGGAGTTTTGAAAGAAGAAATTTTGACTTGCCATTGCCATGTAAACATTTTCAAAAATGTTTTATTGTTGTAGACACCACTGGACAAAATTATCTCTACTTTTTAATTATCATGCACATGACAGAGAAACAGTCATTAGTATATAAAATCTTTCAGATCTGTAATGGGTTTGTATAGTGATAATGTTCAGTGGTGTGGAGCATTTCAGCCTAACTTAAGTTTATTTCCATAGTACTGCATTTGTTGCAGATCAAGAGATTGACGTGTATTATAATTATAGTTTAATCTTGTTTTCCTTTGCTGGGGCTGCTATTAGCATTTTTTCCTTTGCAGATATGAATGTTACATAAAGAGTTGCTTTTCTGTAATAATGGGAAGATTGAAGCTGTTTCCTTATTCAACATGAAGCTGAACTTGGAATTCATTATGGATTATGGATTACTATGTATGTGTGTCAGCTAATGGCAGTTTGTGCTCAGAAAGCTGTGTTTTTGTTTTGCTGTACACTATGGTGAAATAGGGCCAGCAAAACGTGCATCCAACTAAGAGAAAAGAGGAGAGGGCATTTATGAACTCATTCTGAAAAGTCATCATGAAGTTGCCCAGAGAATCCCAGTGAAAAATAGTCAAAACAGCTAGGGATATTGCTTGATTTTCCTGTGCTGATGTTTTTAGCAATCATGACATCTGTTCAAGTACTTAGTTATTGAGCTAAAGTTAAGAAGTCAAATATATGGTAACAGAAGGAGATTTGACTTTGGGTGGTGAACACACAATGCCATATATAGGTGATGTATTATAGATATGTACACTTGAAACCTATATAATTTTATTAACCAATGTCACCCCAATAAATTTAATTTAAAAAATCATCAGTCTAGGGGGGTGGTTCTCACTCTTTGCTATACATTGATTATCTGGGGACCTATAAAACCCACGGGTGCCAGGTACCACCCCTCAAGATTTGGACTAATTGATTTGGGATGTGACCTGGGAAGGTAGACTTTTGAAAACTCCCCAGGTGATTCTACTGTGCAGCCAAGTTAAAAACCATTGATGTAGGACAATTCAGATTAGCAGAGATTTTAGATAAATCTGAAAAAGCAAGCTCCTATGTGTGATGCTGATTTACCTTTTTATTTCTTTGTAACTGCTATTCAAGAAGTGTTCTCCAGACTAGCAGCCTCACTGTCACCTAAGAGCATATTAGACATGTAGCATCTCAGGCCTACCAAATCAGAATCTGCATTTTAACATCTTCAAGTGTTTCAAATGTTTCTCAAATTTAAGTTTGAGAAACGTGTGCTTATAACACATTTACTTCTCTGTTGCTTTGCTCCTTGCAGTGTTTTCCCAGAGAGCTTGTCTTCTGTTATGAAACGGACATCAGATGTCACTGGAATGGATGGTCAATCGCCTTTTCTGAAAGCAGCTGATCATTGAAGTTTCCCTATTTGGAAACTTCTCAGTCAGAAATTGCCTGTTCACTGTGCACATTTGGAATTTTTTTGAATATGAAAATTTATTTCTAATTACAAAAAAAAGAAAAAAAAATCCTTTCATATACATCTTCCAGAATAACACCTACTGGTTTTTATTAGGCATAGTTCCCCTGATGGTATTGGATCATACATTAAAGCATGTTAATACGTATTTCAAATTCTGGTCCATTTTCCTGCTGAAAGATATTTCAGGAAAAAAAAAAGATATTTCAGGAATTCAACGACTTTTTGTCCTGAAGACTGATGTTTCAAAGATAAAATGCTTTTGAACGCTTGTAATATTTGATCTTGTTTTGAACCTTCGGTGAAGAACATTCTCTAAGAGCTCAGTGTTGGTTGTGAAGAATGCTGTGGGGCTTTCTGTTACCTTTTCATTATAGAAATAGGGGAATTTGCGTCTGAGTGGATGATTTTGTTATTTAAGTCAATCCAATAATAGAACCATTCTGATGCAGCTTTATTTATTACAAACTATAGTTTAATGAAATAGTAATAATACAGTGTGAGTAGTTCTGTCTCATTCTTCTGGAATTAATTGCAGAGCAGTTTTTTGTGTGTTGAATCAGTACTTGTCATTAGTACTGATGCCCATCTAAGTTGGCATTTTAGCTACTCCACTCCCTTCCCTTGACAGAGTACCATGATTGTACTTTATATTGTAAATTGATAGGAATAACATAGAACAAGCATGCTTGGTATCCTGCAGTGATAAAAATGAATGGGTTCATTAAGAAGGATGATTAGGTGTCGAGGTCCCAACCGTGTTGTTTACTCACACATCTTGTGACATTTTGCAACAGTGGTTCATTGCTACTTGTATTTTGTTTTATAATGTAGTGCTAGTGGAAACTATTTTCTGCAACTCAAATTTGTCATGCGTGATGAAGAAACAAAGGGACCTTTAGGAAAAGGAAAACATTTGATAGAGTGGAAAACTTGTTTTGACTTTCGCACTAACTTTTTAAATGTGAAATGAAGTCAGCATGGACATGGGTAAAGGTTGAACTCCCTCATTGGAAGAGATTTTTCACATAATTGTACAAAATAATACCACTTCCTTAAATCCCTGAAGATTTACACGAAAGGCATATTTTCTGGCTATATTATGCCACACTGGGAGTGAAACACTCACTGAATTTCACGATTTATAAAATGTGGTGTTCATGTTGTCTGACCCTTTTAACAACTTTCTTCTTTACCATGCCTTGGAACCCGCATTCTCTCCTAATTTCCACCCATTAAATCACACATGCATTTTTGCTCTCTGCCTGGCCTCTTTGGACTGAAGATTTATTTGGATATTGGACCAAATAAACCACCAGTCCAATGCGGGCTTTTTAATTTTGCAGATCAATTTACCTAAATTAGCTTCATGTACTGCAACTCCTAGAATCCCCACACCAAAACTCCTTGACCTCAGATTCCTGTTAGTTTTAGAGGAGGAAGTGGACATAATTTGACTCCTACATATTTTGGGTCTTTTTTTTTTTTTTTTTAAGATTTTATTGGGGAAGGGGAACAGGACTTTATTGGGGAACAGTGTGTACTTCTAGGACTTTTTTCCAAGTCAAGTTGTTGTCCTTTCAATCTTAGTTGTGGAGGACACAACTCAGCTCCAGGTCCAGTTGCCGTTGCTAGTTGCAGGGGGCACAGCCTACCATCCCTTGCAGAAGTCGAACCGGCAACCTTGTGGTTGAGAGGACACAACTGTTGAAAGGAAGCTCCAACAAACTGAGCTGGGAGCTCAGCTGCAGCTCAGTTCAAGATGCCGTGTTCAATTTTAGTTTCAGGGGGCCCTGCCCACCATCCCTTGTGGGAGTCGAGGAATTGAACTGGCAACCTTGTGGTTGAGAGGATGCGCTCCAACCAACTGAGCCATTCGGGAGGCAGCTCAGCTCAAGGTGCCATGTTCAATCTTAGTTGCAGGGGGCGCTTCCCACCATCCCTTGCAGGACTCGAGGAATCGAATTGGCAGCCTTGTGGTTGAGAGCCCACTGGCCCTTGTGGGAATCGAACCAGCAGCCTTCCAAGTTAGGAGCATGAAGCTCTAACCACCTAAGCCACCAGGCCGGCCCATATTTTGGGTCTTTTGTTTGTCTTGAGTTATGGCTAAAACTCAAGAAAGGCAGCAGTAGCATTTGTCCTTGGGATGTCCTCTTCTTTAGGTAGATCTCTATCACAAGCTTTGCATTGCATTCCTGGCCCTACTGATGTTCAACACAGTGATATGAACCACTTTTCAGAGCCTATTCTGACCTTCTGAAAATAATGAGCAATGTATGTGACGAAAAGGTGAGCATGACTTCTGGGGATTTTAAGCTTCACCATGATTCAATGGCAAGTCATTGTAAATTTCCCAGACTCAACTCTTCCCAATAAACATTCACTTTAAGGGGGAGAAATGTTTATAATTTCTGTGAGTAGCTGCTCTTTTCTAGTTGCCAAAGTCCTTGTTTTACTTACCCTATCTCAACCTACCCCAGTCCGGTCCTAAAGTTAAAAGCAAAGATTAAGGGGAAAGGATTAAGTGGGAAATGACTGGTCCTCAAACTCATGTCTACTTCTTGGAAGCTGGCTTTAAAGAAACATAGTAGGAAAGGAAACTACTACCATCACATCCATTTTTTATTTTGGAGATGCTACCTACCAAAATGTTGAATATCTCATGAGAATGTGATCTGATCTAGAATGATTGTGATGAGCATGAGAAAAAAGAGCACGCTTGGTTGGAAAAGCTTGCATCAGAGTGTTTCAGTTGTCCATAATATTTTCAAAACATTCAAGACTACCTGCAGTGATTTCTGGTGACAATTCACCATTAACAGTTACCGTGATTCCCCAAAGATAAGACCTAGCCAGACAATCAGCTCTAATGCGTCTTTTGGAATAAAAATTAATATAAGATCCGGTCTTACTTTACTATAAGACCAGATCTATATAATATAATATACAATATAATATAATATCGGGTCTTATTTTACTATAAGACTGGATATAATATAATATAACATAATATAATATAATATGATACCGGGTCTTATATTAATTTTTGCTCCAAAAGACGCATTAGAGCTGATTATCTGGCTAGGTCTTATTTTCGGGGAAACATGGTAGTTCTTGGTCACAGTTTCAGATAACTTGAGAGGTTGCCACCCATCATTTCATCCTCTACATGTTCTTGGAATGTCATTCATCCAGATCTAACCTCCAAGCTACCCTGCTCAAATATTGGTAAGACTGTCCTAGTGATGGTGGGTACCTCATTGAATATGGCACATTTTATCTTCTGTGCTGACCCACCAAACTCTGTCATTCACTTTATCAATAACAATTTACATTACCACATGCTTTCAAGATATCAGATATCTGACTTCAACCCCCACTTATTCTGGTTTTGACATTCTGAGACTTTATCAGTGATGCATGACTGGAAATATAGCAGTTGGGCATTTGGTGTTGAAGGGACCTTGGGTCACAACATGGAATTTCTATAATAAGCTTTACTTGTCATTTCTCAGTGTGTCTTCATTCAGAAAACTTACTTTCACAGAAATTAGGGCTTTTATTCCTAGTATTCCTGACTTGATACCTTATCAATCTCTTAGTATGTGGGGAACTATTGCCTAATCAGAAATTACTTCCAATATGCAAAGAAGTAGTTTAAAGAGTGAGCCAGTGGGAAAAAAAGGCTTGTGTCCATGGCTTTTCAGTGGGATGCTTTGCAACCAGGTAGAGACTCAGTCTGGTCTTAATTTAGGCACAAATACTGCCCACTTACATAGAAAGCTGAATGTTCCTTGGTCTCCACAATATATTCCCTCATTGTTTAGGTAAGCGATCATGGACACTTGGCACATTTGTCACAGCTCTCTCTTCTTATATCCATGAGAATGATAGCTAATCAATCATAGAACTGTATTGCCCTGAACTTGGCTGTAACCTCACGTTCTTCACCATAGCCCAAGCAGCTTGTTGCAATTGATAAGCATTGGCATGTAAGATGAAAATTCCTTGCCATTTCAAATTGACGATATGTATTTGGCTGTCTGCCTGGCTCTTTATTTCAGTTTTGCTATTTCTTGGTTTAGCTCCTCTGTTTCACTTGCTACAGCTCAATCTTGTTTCCCTTCTGGACTCCTGCTATACTCTTCATCAGGTGGATTTCAGGAATCATATTCTTCTCTCCCAGTTACCTGGAGTTGTAATCAGAGACCTGATAAACACTACACATGTCTCTCAGAATAAATAGATTCAATATATTAATATGTATTTATATATATAATTTCATCACTTCATAATATGAATAAAACTATCAATGAAATGAAAGAGAAATATAGATATTTCATGAATTTAGAATGAGAAAAAAAATGAGTGAACATCAAAGCTAATCAAAAGAGAAAATGATTGGGCCAGATACATGAGCAAGTGATGATGGCTATTGCTAATCTGTCTTCTTTTCTTCCTTTTATTCATAAAAGAATAATCATTATATAGTATAGTTAATCCCTCACCAAAAATAATGTTCCATTAAACATTAAACTTTTTCCAAAGTAGCTCTATTCCCTCTCCATCTAACTGGAGGAAATGATAAGGGGAGAGAGTATGAAGGGGGAAGTTATAAAAGGATTTCAATTTCCTTTAGTAAATTACACTCTCATTATTTTTACTAAGCTTCCCTCAAGTAAATAGGCTTACATAGTCTATCCAAATCTTCTCACTATGAAGGTAGCCCCCAAAACATCTATTTTGCCTAAACTTTACTCTCAACATTTTTTATTTTCAGAGGTCTTTCTTTCAAAAGAAGTGTTCCAATGAATCTTTCAACATATTTTATTAGAAGTGAAAATATCTTAGAAAAAGATACTATCTCAATTATGTTTCATGACTTGGCAATTTGGAATGAAAGATCAGATAAAAAAGTAAATTTTGGTTGTGATGCTTCAGAAGTACATATTTTTGTTTACTCCTTGTAGTGGATTCTTTCAGTTTCAATGAGAATAATTTGGAGAGTTTATATTTTATTTGTGCATTGGAACATATTTGTCAAAATTAGGCTCAAAACCAGACCAAACTGATTAGATCTTAGACTTCAGACATGTGAAAATTTTCCTGAAAGAAACGTTATAAAAATGTATGCCTATTCTAAATATAATGATTATAATTTATATAAACAGATATTATTTATCAAGTAGAGATTTAGTCTAAAATTATTTTCATTAAGTGATTTTAAAAATAGTAGGCACAGGTTATGATTTAAGCGAAAGGGACCCAAATCTTTTTTGTTTCATTGCATCATATTATTTATAATCTATAAACAAAGAATCATTTGAATTTGATCAAACCTTAGAATGCTTGAAGTATCAGATGAAGGCTACTCCTTAATCACTTGATTAAATTACAAAGAAACATTCTGGTGTTTCTTTAATCACAAAAGAGACACATCAGTTTCATTAAGAAACAAGGAAAGACAAAAACAAGGTTGAAAAGTAGAATAAATTTTCTTGTGGCAGTAACAATTCCAGGGGATTAAAATTGCACTGTACAAATGTACTACATGTATCATGCCACTAATGTGATATTTGTGTGTGTGTACATTGATGTTATGTGTTACTTAGTTACATATAAGGCTCTAATTGAGGCTCACAGAATCTTTATTCTTTACATATTTTTATGTGAAGAAAATAGTTTCAAAGAAGTAAAAAATAATATGATGGATCTCAGTAACCTAACCTATCCATTTTTCTGCTTCCTCTACCTATTAGATTTATAACAAGGTTAAAATTAACCCATTCAGCAACCAAGGTGTCCTTTAGTAGATGAATGAATAAATAAACTGTGGTGGATGTAGACAATGGAATACTATTTAGCCCTAAAAGGAAATGAGCTATAAAACCGTGAAAACACATGAAGAAATCTTAAATGCACATTACTAAGTGAAAGAAGGCAATTAGCAGCCTACATACTATATGATTGCAACTATAGGACATTCTGAAGAAGGCAAAACTATGGAGATAGTAAAAAGACCACAAGTTGCCAGGGGCTACAGAAGAAGGAGAGATGAATAGGCAAAGCACAAAGAATTTTTAGGGCAGTGAAACTATTCTTTATGGTACTACAACAGTAAATTCATATCATTATACTTTTGTCAAAAGCCATAGACTGTACACCAAGAGTGAACCTTAATGTACACTATGAGTTTTGAATGTGATGATATATCAATGTAGGCTCATCAATTGTAACACATGTACCGTTCTTGGCAGGAGACTGTGCATGTGCGGGGTCAGAGGGTACATGGGAACTCTCAGTACTTTTGGTTCAATTTTTCTGGGAACCTAAAACTGTTCTAAAAAATTAAATTTATTAAAAAGCAAAAAATAAAGAGTAACCATTTAATATTGTTATACCTAGAAAGACTAGGCATAGTTATAGTGATCATATTTTTAGAAACAATTATCTGGACCTGTGGCTCATCAAAGGATTGTTTTCTCATTTGTGAACTCATTCATGGACAAAGAATACACATTACATTATGTTACATTATTCCTAACTTATGCCATTTACATAGAACTGAATATTTCATAAAAATGTATATATCAGTTAACACAAAATTTGCATTATTTCATAATTCATATGAGATACATGCTGGCATATTGTCTTACTATTATCTGAAGAACTCAACTTGCCCAGAATTATTTATGCTTATGTTCTTCAGTTATATTTCTATTTCAGTCAGATATCCCAGAGAGAGCTCACAATCTCAATGACCACTGCCTTTTGTGATTCATCCAAACTGTTTAGATAATTAAAAATAGACTTTAGATTTTCATGTTTGTACTTGGTAGTTAAAGCAAGAATTTGTATATGTTTTGTGACCAGTGAGATGGATTTTCATGATAATGAATAAAACAGTTAATACTTTCTGCTACCTGTGATCTGTAGATGAATTCTTTGACTTAAATGGCTACAAAGTTCTCGTTACACTGCATCAAGGACATTACAACTATTTTCATGTGACAATATACAGAGTCCACTTTGGAAAAGACGTAATGTCTTGTTCATATCATACCATTAAGAATTTCTCCCCCAGAATTGGATAGCCACGTGCAAAAGAATGAAACTGGACTGCTATTTGTCACCATGTACCAAAGTTAATTCAAAATGGATCAAAGACTTAAGCATAAGACCTGACACAATAAACTGCATAGACGAAAACATAGGTACTAAACTTATGGACCTTGGGTTCAAAGAGCATTTTATGAACTTGACTCCAAAGGCAATGGAAGTAAAAGCTAAAATAAATGAATGGGACTATATGAAACTTAAAAGCTTCTGCACAGCAAAAGAAACCATTGACAAAATAAAGAGGCCACCAACTGAATGGGAGAAGATTTTTGCAAACAGTGCCTCCGATAAGGGGCTAGTATCCAGAATATACAAGGAACTCATGCAACTCAACAACAAAAAAACAAACAACCCAATTGAAAAATGGGCAGAGGACTTGAAGAGACATTTCTCCAAAGAGGACATACAAATGGCAAATAGACATATGAAAAAATGCTCAACATCACTAATCATCAGAGAAATGCAAATCAAAACCACAATGAGATATCACCTCACCCCAGTCAGAATGGCTATCATCAACAAGACAAATAGTAACAAATGTTGGAGAGGCTGTGGAGAAAAAGGAACCCTCATACACTTTTGGTGGGAATGCAGACTGGTGCAGCCGTTATGGAAGGCAGTGTGGAGGTTCCTCAAAAAATTACGAATAGAATTGCCATATGACCCAGCAATCCCTCTCCTGGGTATCTACCCAAAAAATCTGAAAACATTTAGAGATAAAGACACGTGTGCTCCAATGTTCATTGCAGCTTTGTTTACGGTGGCCAAGACATGGAAACAACCAAAATGTCCTTCGATAGATGAATGGATAAAGAAGTTGTGGTATATATACACAATGGAATACTATTCGGCGGTAAGAAAAGATGATATAGGAACATTTGTGACAACATGGATGGATCTTGAGAGAGTAATGCTGAGCGAAATAAGTCAGACAGAAAAAGCAGAGAACAATGTGATTTCACTGATATGTGGTATATAAACCAAAAACAACAAAAAAACAAGACAAACAAATGAGAAACAGAAACTCATAGACACAGATAATAGTTTAGTGGTTGCCAGAGGGTAAGGGGGGTGGGGGGTGGGGGGTGGGAGATGAGGGTAAGGGGGATCGAATATATGGTGATGGAAGGAGAACTGACTCTGGGTGATAAACACACAATGGGATTTATAGATGATGTAATACAGAATTGTACACCTGAAATCTATGTAATTTTACTAACAATTGTCACCCCAATAAATTTAATAAAATAAAATTAAAAAAAAAAAAGAATTTCTCCCCCACACACACACCCCAAATCCATCCAAGATGGATAGATTTAATAATCTGGTTTTATCTCCTAAATATTAGTGTGTTCTGATGTGCGTTCTCTGGGCTTCAGATGTTAATAGATATATACACGTTTTGTCATCAAATAGATCTACATAGGAAATACTACGTTAAGTAGGTTTCCTTTTTGCAGGATTTTTCAGGTTCTTTAATTTGCTGATGTGCAAATAAATCTCCAAGCCAGGGTTGTATAGTGTATTTTATTTACCATGGAGACATTCTTCTTTTTGAAAGAGCATCCTGAAGAATGCGTGTACCATAGGTTGCACATTGGAAATGTGGATCTAGATATTCAGACAATTAACGCAGATGTCGCTTAACTTTGAACCATTTCTAAATTATAATGAATTATCTTTGACAATTTTCCATCTGCAATATTGAGTAGTAAAATCTCAGGAAAACTTTCTTCTTCTAAATCCTAATACAAGTAGAAAATTTCCCAAATCATTTTGTTACTGATTGGTTCTGTCCCTTTGTTTTGTAAATCACTAATCATAATAAAATGAGACATAATATACATTATATCTCAATGTTTCCAGAAATTTTCACAGGAGTTGGCATTCTTAACTGACAAAACATAAACTCACAGAGGGTGGTACATATTGGTAGTCATTCAAGAAGAGGTTATTTGCTTTAGAAATGATGTCCAATTTTCACATAATTGGTTTGCCTTGTTCTTCTACAAAAGGGGGATTTTAGGTTCACCAATACTCTAAAACCATGAAAAATGTATAATTATGATAATTTTAACTAAAAGGATAGCAGATGAATTATTACTACAATTACAGGAAACTAATCTTTCCCACTACAAAGTTGGAAAAGGGACTCTGAAGTTAAGCTATTAAAATCTATCCACAAGTGATGAGATCAGCCAAACATGAGAGGGAAATAACAACATTTAAATAAGTGGGCACAGTGTCTAGACACCATCAATAGCTTTTACTACCATCAATACCAAGGTGAAGTGAATTAGTTGTAATCTCAGTGAGTACACACTGGTATATGATTTAAGTTATGTGAAAAGCTATCCAATTACATTGTACTCTGGTGAAAAACTATGTTTGCAATTAGATTTTAATCCAGAGAGTGGTCCGAAGTGAACTAATTAACAGAGTATCCTTGGGAGATTAAGAAAATATAAAAATGCCAGTGCTTCACATTTGTAGATTCTGGTGTAGTAGGCGTGAGATGATTGCTAAAAATTTGTATTTTTAACTAGATCTTTAATGGATTCTTACGCAGCCAGCCTGGTGCCCTTTTTGTAAACCTGCATTGGAGCCACCCATGTAGACCTGTGAAAGCCCAAAGGGGCAGAAGTGAGAAGCATTTATCTATCATGAAACTGGTGAACATAAATATACTTACAAAAAATTATAATCTGTGTGGGTGGGGAATAATTAATCAAGTTTCCAGAGTACTCACCTCTCCTTGTCTTTATTCAAAACTTCAGCTTACTAATTCAATATACTAAATTGTCAGTTAACAGGAAACTTTCATCCTGGTTGTCACATGAGTCTTGTGGTTAAGTGAAAGGCATATTATTCATGATTACAAATTAATAAAGTTGATTAACTTGACTCATCAACCTCAGGTCCGTCAACTATGGGACCCTGCAAAATCATAGAGCTTAACCCTATGTGATTAAAAATCCATCAAGAAAACGACACTTTGGGGGTTTCTCTGGAGTTAGACTTTGGATTTTCTCCTGCTCCATCCTGAAGGGGAGGAAAACTTGCAGCTCACTCACCTTATCCTGATCTCATGTCTGCTGCCCTCTCCTGGATATGCCATCACAGGTTGAGTTCCCTGAAAAGAATGAAATAAAAGAAATTGGAAGAAAAACCAACAGTAATTAGAAAAGTTATTATTAATATTTAGGCAGTTATCATCATCATCATCATCATCATCATCATCATCATTATTATTATAGATTTTTCTAGTTTTTGGTTAGGCAAAGCTTGCCCTTTTGGCTCTTTGTCACTGTACATGAGCACCAGAGGACTATAAAATGCAGTAAAAAGTGGCATATTTTATCAATTTTGTCATTTCCTTTTTGTATTAGCCACAGAGTCAGATTATTGATCTTGAGTAACAAATCAAAACAAATTAGTTTGCTCTTGAATTGTAAGAGCCTTCTCCAGCAGTCTCTCCTATTTCACAGAGACACATCACACAGCAGTGATGGACCTCTAAAGACCCATTGCAATTCGATGCTCATTTTTGTTCCCCTCTTCCTTTCTCCGCATCTACTGCTAAGTCTCATTTCCCCAGTCTATTGCCATAGATTGCTTATCTGAAATGAAGCTCTGTCTTAGAAATGTCAAACATAATGAAAAAAAGGGTGGAAAAACATGGCAAAGTTGGCCACTGAAATTCCTGAGGGTCTCACATTCATAAAGCACACAGATTTTGCAAATTCATCAACTAATTTTGAAATGAAGGACTGGTCCTTTGGCTCTTGTGTCTGGGTAAGTCTTAGTTTTGTGTGCATTCACTACATTGAGATTATTTCACTATAAAATATAATAGTAAACATTTGGAGAATTATGTAGATACCGACAGCACAAACTATCCAAATCAAGTTTTAGCCATTAAAATTTTATGTGAAAATAGGAAATGAATCACTAACTTAAGAGAGACTGTTTTAAATAAATATTTTGTTTTTGTTAATGTATTATCAAATTTCCAAGAAAATATTTAAATTCTTACTTAAAAACTGGGTTAAATATCCTGACTACCAACTAAATATTTTGCTTTATACTTATCTCTTGTGACATTTTGATAGGGAATATACACACATATATATGTATATATATTACATTATTTATATATATATGTATACATATATATATATATATATATATATATATATACACATACAACTTTTGCTCCAATTCTATCATGTTGTCAAAAGATAAAATGAATAATATTCTTAGTTCCAGACTTTGCCTAAGGAAAAAATACATGGTGCTAGAATATGTTTGAGAGAAGGAAAGTGAAATAAAAGTAATCTGAAGGAAGGAGTTCTGTAACTACATTTATATCAATACAAAAAGATGGTCTCTTTCTACTTATGTTTTTTAGAAACATTAAAAAACAATTAAACCAAACAAAAAGACTACCGTGAGTAATTTTTTCAGCCTTTAAATTACTTGAAAAGAAGATTATGTCTTCCACTTAATCCTATAATAAGTAAATAGTTATAATATTCCTTTTAAAGACAAGAAAACTAAAGACAAGAGATATTCAATAACTTTCCCTTTCTTACACATCTAACTATGCAACTGTATAGAAATACACCTTTCTGCACAGCTCCGGTAGATTAGGCGTCATGGAAAGAGTTTTTTGCTTCCAGAATCCTTGTTCTTTTCTTTATACCACCCCTTTCAATTACATTGTAATGTAGTTGGTATGAAAAGGCAAATAGCTCAGTTATTCATCAAGCATTCATTAATTAGTCTCTCAAAGCTTAGCACTGTGCTGGGTAAGATTAGGGGATCACAAATGAAGACAATGAGCACCTATCTCCATGATACTTTAAAAAATCAAGAATAGAACTACCATATGACCCAGCAACGCTTCTCCTGGGTATATACTCAAAAAGTCTGAAAACATTTATCCGTAAAGATGTATGTGCTCCCATGTTCACTGCAGCTTTATTTACGGTGTCCAAGACATGGAAACAACCAAAATGTCCTTCGATAGATGAATGGATAAAGAGGTTGTGGTATATATACACAATGGAATACTATTCTGCCATAAGAAAAGATGAAATGGTACCATTAGTGACAACATGTATGGATCTTGAGATTACTATGCTAAGCGAAATAAGTCAGAGAGAAAAAATCAAGAACCATATGATTTCACTGAGATGTGGTATATAAAACTGAAAACAACAAAAGAAGAAGACAAACAAATGAAGAGACAAAAACTCATAGACACAGACAATAGTTTAATGATTACCAGAGGGTAAGCAGGGAGAGAGATGGTAGATGAGGGTAAAAGGGGTCAAATACATGGTGATGGAAGGAGAACTGACTCTGGGTGGTGAACACACAATGTGATAGATAGATGATGTATTACAGAATTACAAACCTGAAACCTGTGTAACTTCACTAACAATTGTCATCCCAATAAACTTTAATTAAAAAGAAATAAAGAAATGAAATATCAACAAATAGATACCTATTCTACTATTTGTGATACCCAACTGCCTTCTATATCTTCTTGGTGATTGTTTCCCAGAATGTTGTTAAGAGACCCATCTCACCTCTCTCTATGTGCCCCTAACTTTTGCAGTTTTAGTGGCAATAACAAAGTACAGTACCTGATTAGTCAGGGTGGCTAATTCTTCTAACAAACAACTGCAAACTCTAGTGGCTTACCAACATACGGTGCGTGTAAATTTGTTACTTGTGGCAGTGTGAGCAGTAAGTGGAGGGGGTTATAGGAAAAGAGAATCATGGGAAGCTCTCTTCATGCTTCAATCACTCAGGAACTTGGTGTCATTCTGTTTGTGCCATATCTTTTATACTCACACTATAAGACGGACCCTGAATGAGGAGAAAGGATGATGCATATAAAGATTTTTAGAGGGCTCATTTTCATCTACATATCATTTGTTGGAATGTAATTGCATGGCCCTGACCTAAATAGGTAAGGTTGGAAAATGTAGATTAGCTGTGTTCCCAGTAGGAATATAAACTGTTTTCGTGAATGCAAAAAATTGTCTCTGCCATAAGAACTTTTGCCCTATTGTTCATTTAAGAAGTTTGATTAACAGAAAATAATAGCTAAATGGAAGATCATAAATTAGTTTTCTAGGGTATATGTGAGCATGGAGAAATACTGGACTTCTCACCTATAAAAATCCATGCACTTCAATTCTAGTCTCTCATATCCCCCTGTCTTCTAATACTTTATTTCTTACGTAGTCTGAACAGGCATGGGGGAAATTGCATTTATTTTCAGTCTCCCACAATTCCCTGGAAAGCATTTCAAGACTGAGGTTCAGAAGTATTCAGGGATATTCTTTCATCTCTATCTAAGAGAAAGTGATAGATTGTGTCTGTGTCATTTACTCATTCATTTTTTTTTTTGTTTGTTTGTTTTTAAATTGTTCAATGTCTCCTAGTATTAAATACTATATCTAACACGGTGGTCAAAATGGACATGGTCCTTGCCATCTTGGAACTTATAGCTTATTTAATGGGGCATAGGTGGGATAGATAGAACAACATGAGTATACCTCTAAAAGCCGATACATATTATGAAAGAAATCTGTCCTGGATGATGTTAGAGAGCTGAAGAATAAATGAGAGTTAACTAGGAAAGGAGGAAAGGGATCCTGAGTAGAGGAACTATTCTCCCCACTCTCACTCCCACTGAAAATAACTCTGGTATTTCCTCTTACCACCTTCTATGAAGTCACAGACCCTACAGGAGCAGTTTTGTGTTTAGATTTTCCTCTAGTGTCACGGGATAGAGAAAATCATATGAATTCTTTCTGAAGTCTTCAAGGAAAGGAAAAATTAAACTCTGTTGATGAATAGGAATCTATTTTTGCCTGTGAGTCCAACACTTGCACTGTCTTGATCAGAAAGTTAAGGTCTGTTTAGGTAGGGCTTCCCTGTGTCTTTTCTGACCATGTAAATCCTCTAGTACCCCTTTTCAAGTCACTCCTAAATAAATCTTATTACACATTTTATAAGAAATGGCATGAGTAAAACATTGATACAGTACTACTGACAGTCAACTATGAAATGATTCTAGATAATTGAGGTTAAGTGTGCATTTAAATTTCATAGTGGTTCAAACAATGAAGAAAGAAATAAGCTGTGGAGTAAGTGCATCAACCCTATAGCAGTCAAGGTCAACACTTTAAAGACAGGAAGAGAAAATTATAATTATGTTTCAAAAGAGATATAGCCAGTTGCTGTGGAGCTGGCTAATATTGGTATCAACTGATAGTCAAGAATTGATTAGGGATTTGAAGAATTACTTTTAATTTTTTTTTTTTTTTTAATTTGTAGAAAATTAACTATTTAGATTCCTCAGGCAATGATTAACCTGACTACAGGTATTAATAGGCAAAATACCACATGAGTTTTATTTCTAGCTCTGAAATATAAGAATGTAATTTTGGAGCAGACTTTTCAAAGCAAGCACAATTGAAATTATAATGGACAGTAATGATATGTAATCAAGGCTGAGCCTGTTACCTAAATAAACAATTTGTGTTTGAAGTGTAAACACAGTATAATAATGAATTTAATTTGGTCCCTACTTTGATACCAGTTGACATTTTTTCTTTATCTTAGCCATTAGAATGGTGAAAATGTTTTCAAATGTTTTTGTTGTGTTTCATTTTTGTTTTGGTTTTCATTGTTGAATAGATTTTTCTTTAAAATCATTCATAACTCACTGAAATATTTTATTTGACAGCATAACTGTGACCCACATGCCAAGTAATGTTTTTAAAACCTTCAAAGTAAAAGATAGAAAGTGTTCCATGCAAAAATATATAACATCAAACACAGAGATTAGAACATCTGCTTCACCCACTGTATTTTGGGGTGGAGCATGAAGAACACATCAGCCAAGAGCTTTAGGAAATATATTTACTCTTCTATGACTGATCATCATTTTTATTATAATATGTTAGAATATTTTATTTGTGACAGCAAATGAACTTTCTTGGTTGCACCAAATATCAAAAATTTGATTCATTGTCCTTCTAAGGAATGGTCTACATAAATATTACCCTTTTGTGTTATAAATAACAAAAAAAAGTAAAAACTCTACTCAAGGTAGCATAAACTATATTTTATTGGCTCACATAACTGAATCATTCAGAGATAAATCTTCGTATTTAATTGTTAAACATGTTTGTAAGGCTGAGACCACATTTCTTTACATTTTATTTTCCTTCGGGGTGCTGGCTTTGTCCTATAGAGGGCTTCTTTCAAATAGCAAGATGACTACTGCTAGTTGGAGAGTACTGTGATTTTTTGTTCATATTAACTGAGAAAGAAAGGGGTTTCTTTTACCCAACCAGAATAAGACTGCTATGTTTTGTACTATTTGGGCCAAATTAAGAAACTGCAATGGATGTAGGCTTGGATTTCTTATTCATCCCTAAGGTAGTAGCTGTTATGAAGAGTAATTGGGTCACCTTGAATTCTGGGTAATCAGTTTGTACATGGTAAAAAAGGGGGCACTAAAATGTCAAGATTGCAAACACACTGTCTACCAAGTGCTCCGTTTTCCTGGCCAGTCCTGAATTATGCATTCTATTATAATAGCACTGATAAACTTCTGCCCTTAATGTTGAAAGTGATTTTACTATAAATCCTAAATTGGATGGAGACCCAAAATAATATGGTATCCACTAATTTTACTAGTTTGTGAGGTACACATTTTGTGTATGTGTGTGATTTTCAAGTTAAAGAATGATATTATAACACCAAATATATACATATTTCCTCCTAATAAAGTAAAATGAACTTTAAGGAAAATCAGACCTTAAATGAAATTTGGAGATTTTTAAAAAGCATTATGTTCTTGTTACTCAGAGGACAGGACTAGGAAGAACAAGGAGAATCTGATTGTTGGCAAGCAAACCTGTCCCAGTATTAAAATGTCATAACGTTCTCTTTGCATTTTTGGAATTACTTTTATCTTGCCTTCAAAAAAAGAAATTTTATGGTACTTAAAAATTTACTCTTAAACTTTCATGTTGTGAATGTGCTGGGAAACAAATCTTCAGTGGTATTTAAAAGCAAATTAGAGTTTATGAAACACTATTAAAATTATAGAATTTGATTGTATTTAAGATTCTGCAACACATAGAGAATGGAATAAGATGTGAAAGGAAAGTGTCTTCTGGAAAACAAAATGGGGGGCCATAACAATTACGAGGAAAACATTAACGTGCTGCTGTCATATAAACCACAGACATTCCTAAAATAGTAACATTTTGCAAGGATTACACGAAACTCCAAGGAAGCAAGTATACCTTGAAGTACAGTTAATCACATATGGCATGACTTTTTTCTTGTATTCACAAATATATATGTACACACAGTGAATTTAAACTACTTATTTCTATAACTGTTTACTTATCATGTGGATAAAAATATAAAACATTGCTAATATTCAAAGTTTTCAGGGGCATAGGAAACATACATCATTATAAATTATTAGTGTAAGTATAACTTCCTACAACTTTTCTTGGGAATAATATTTTTTTTTCTTTTTAGATTTTATTGGGGAAGGGGAACAGGACTTTATTGGGGAACAGTGTGTACTTCAGGACTTTTTTCCAAGTCAAGTTGTTGTCCTTTAATCTTAGTTGTGGAGGGTGCTGTTCAGCTCCAGGTCCGGTTGCCGTTGCTAGTTGTGGGGGGCGCAGCCCATCATCCCTTGCAGGACTTGAGGAATTGAACTGGTAACCTTATGGTTGAGAGCCCACTGGCCCATGTGGGAATCAAACCGGCAGCCTTCGGAGTTAGGAGCATGGAGCTCCAACCGCCTGAGCCACCTGGCCAGCCCCTGGGAATAATTTTTAACACATATAAAGGTTTTAAAGTGTATGCACCTGGCAGTTCCACTTCCAGAGAGTCCTGGAGTGATAATTAGACAATGAGTATAAAAAATATAGGGATAATGTTCAACAAAGCATTGCTTATAAGCATAAAGAAATGAAAATACCCATGTAATAAAGTGCTATGTTACCATTAAATGATGATATAGGTCAATATTTATTGAAGTAGGAAGGAGCTAAATGTTTTATCTATATTGGTGAATAAATGTAGTGTGATTTCCCACCAAAAATGCCAAAAACTACACATATACACACACACACACACACACACACACACACACACACACACACACACACAAGATCATGGTGAGGTAAAAAAATCTGCGAAATGAAGAATGATTAGAATGTATTAATCTTAGTACATATAAATACAGGAAAGAGAAAGAGAAAGAAAGAAGGAAGAAAGAGAGAAGGAGGAAGAAAGAGAAAGGAAGCAAGGAAGGGAGGAAAGACGAAAGGAAAGAGGAGGGAGGGAGGAAGGGAACTAGAAAGGAAGGAAGGAAAAAAGGAAAAAAGGAAGAAAGGAAGGAAAAAGAGAACAAAAGGAGGAAAGGAAGGGAACAAAAGAAACATTGAGGAACTTATTTGATGACTGCATCAGTTTCCTGTTGCTGCATAATGAATCACCTTGAGAGAAGGAGATTTAAAACCACAACTATACATTATGGCTCTTGAGTCAGTATGATAGGCTAATCTGTCGGCGGGTCTCTCTAAAGAGTCTGTTGCATTGTTCTAGAATTATTTAGACTGACCTTGTCTAGGGTAACTGGGTTGGTTTGGGACAGTTCCACCTGATAGTCATTCTCCTTCTGGGACTAGTGGGCTAGCCTAGGCATGTCCTTCTGTGCCAATGACAGACTACAATACAACACGGAAAAAGATGGCTTGAGGCCAGGCCAAGACTCAGAATTTGCACATGAAAAAGTAGTTTTTCCTACTTACTGTTAGCCAAAGCAAATCATAATGGCTGCTTAGATATAAGGAATGAGAAAGTACTATAGGAACTACATAGCTATAGAATGAAGGGCATGGATAAAAGGTGAAGAACTGGGCCATTAATATAACCTATGAAAACATCCACGTAGCAAAGTACATTTTTTTTTTAATTTATGAAGTTCTTATATATCAATCAAAGATGAGCTATTCAAATGAAAAAAATCCAAAGAATAAGAAACTACAACTCATACAAAAAGGAATACGCAGATATTTTAAACACATAAGCCTCATTAATAAACCTCAACTTCATTTATAATTAAAATAATATATCTTAAGATAATGAGATGCTTTCTCTTATATCCAAGAGACTGACAAAGTTTAAAATTTTGGTAGTAGATTGTGTTGGCCATGGTGTGAAGGTATACAAACATTCCCATTTCCTCTTTCTAGAATTCAATTGTTAAGACATCTTGGAAGATAATTTGGTAATAATCATCATAATATGAAATGAATGCATTTTTTAGACAACAGTTTTACTTCTAAGCACATGACCCCGGAATATATATATGTGTGTGTGTGTGCTTGTGTGTGCGCGTGTGGAGATATATGAAGAAGAATGTTAATTGTTTATAATAACAAAAGAGTTGAAACAACTCAAATAACCATCAATATGGGTATGCTTACATAAATTGTGGTGCATTCATTTAACTGTATACCTTGAAAACACTGAAAAAATGAAACAAATCTATGTTCTCTTTTGTAGGTCTTTTTTGTTTATTTTTAAAAAGAACTTCAATTTGAATAGTACAAGCTGTTTGAAGTTTGAAATAGTCTCCCTTTTATTATGTAAATGTTTATACTATTGATGCTTTCCCATGTATAATTCAAAATGACCATAGGAAGTAAAATGCATATGGCATATTACTTAGTAAAGCAGTGAGTGAACAAAACACTATGTAAGTATCAGCTTTTTTCTATAAACTTATACACACAAAGGACACATGCACATAGAACATGCTGGACAGTTGTTCATCAAATTATTAAAAATAGTTTTCATGGAATGTCATATGATATTTACATTTATTTCCATTCATCAGATTCTTTTTTTGTTTGTTTAAGATGCATGTATTATCCTTCTACTGAAAAGCTACTTTTATTTTTTTAAAACACATCTTTTTTAAAACAATCTAAATCCACAAATGGGTTCTTTATATGAGATTTTTTTAGAACTCATACAACTCAACAACAACAAAAAACAAACAATCCTATTAAAAAATGGGCAGGGACCTGAACAGGCACTTTTCCCAAGAAGACATACAAATGGCCAACATATATATGAAAAGATGCTCAACTTCCCTATCTATTAGGGAAATGCAAATCAAAACCATAACCACCAGTCAGAATGGCTATCATCAACAAGACAAGTTATAACAAGTGCTTAAGAGCCTGTAGAGAGAAAGGAACCCTCCTACTCTGCTGGTGGGAACGTAAACTGGCACAGCCACTATTGAAAACAGTATGGAGGCTCCTCAAAAAATTAAGAATAGAATTACCATACAGCCCAGTAAGCCCTCTTCTGAGCATTTATCCCAAAAAACCTAAAAACATTTATCTGTAAAGATGTATGTATCCCTATGTTCATGGCAGCATTATTCATGGTGGCCAAAACATGGAAACAACCACAGTGTCCTTCGATGAATGATTGGATAAAGAAGATGTGATGTATATACTCGTATGCAATGGAATATTACTCAGCCATAAGAAAAGATGAAACACTGCTATTTGCAACAATATGGATGGATCTTGTTATTAGCATGCTAAGCAAAATAAGTCAGAAAATGTCAAGAACCATATGACTTCACTCATATGTGGGATATAAAACGGAAAGCAACAAACAAACAAGCAAAAATTCAGACACAGATAACCATTTAGTGGTTACCAGAGGATAAAGGGGGAGGGGAGTGATATAAGAGGGTAAAATGGGTCAAATATATGGTGATGGAAGGAGACTTGACATTGGGTGGTGAACACACAATGCAATATATTTAGATGATATATTATAGAATTGTATACTTGAAACCTATAGCATTTTACTAACCAATGTCACCCCAATAAATTTAATAAAAAGAAATAAATCCAAAAATGGGGAATTTTTGAATATATCCCTTTAACAACCATTTAACAAATTGGAGTGCCTGACCACTCTGTACCAACTGCATGCATTTTATGGGGCTAATACTATCCTAGCATGGGAGCTAGACATGGAAATGAATGAGTACTATAATTTCATATAGTGATTAATACATCTATGAAGTGACTCGGTTTGCTTCCTGCTCAGAGGAGCTCCGTTCTGCTTTTGCCCCAATTTTTGAGACAAGTCTCTGCTTTTCCCAACCATGTGCACAGACTCCTCTATCAGAAGGTATTAATTGACTACCTACTTTGTGAAATGCATTGTGCCAAATGTTGGGGATGTGATCTTAAATGAAATATGTCTTACCTCATGGCATGTATAGTTCTTGATGTAGCAGGCTATTTTTTCTGTTATATTTATATTTTTTAAAAGAGGAATTTGACTGGATCAGTGGTTCTCAAATAGAGGGAATAGAATACTTAAGCATAATTTGGGGTTTTTATCAAGTACACATGGCGGACTTACCTCTCTTTATTTTTCCAGACTTACAGCATGCTTTTGGGTTTGTATCTATGAAGCAGAATGTGTGGTTGACACATTAGTTCTAGACACTCCCTCAGGTGATTGTTACATACTTCCCTAATGGGGAGCCACTGAGTTTGACCATTAATATGGTCAATTTCAGCTCTAAAATAGGACATTACTTTACTTATTTAGACAGCCAGTGCAAAAAAAGAAAGAAGTATAAAATTTATGACTATGTCTCTGTTGGATAATAAATAATGTCTCTGAAAATACTAGTTGGAATTACTCCCCCAAGAACCGTCTGACATGATTCTTTATGTTCATAAATGATGCTACTGACTACAAGAAGCAAATGTGACTTCAAAGTCAGTGAGTGAGGAGAACATGAATATCTCCCCACATATAAAGCATAAATGCCAAACCACCTCCCAGAGTCAGGGCAGTCAGTGGGACAATGAGTCAGCTTCATCATTTATGTCATGAAGATAAAGCCACCAGCTGAGTTATTGGTTCACTGAAGCACAGTATTGTTAAGAAGTGTGAGTGGCTTTGAAATTCACATTTCCAGGAAGGAGAGGGAGAGGGGAAGGGAAAAAGAGATGGGAAGAGGGAGGGAGAGGGAGGTGTGAGGAAGTAGTGAAAGAGAAAGGGAGGGGGAGAGAGACAGAGGGGGAGAGGGAGAAGGAAGGAGAGAGGAGAGGCAGGGAAGGAGGGAAAGAAGAGGGGAGAGAGGGGGGAAGGACGGGAGTTATGGACTAAATGCATTTCTCTGTTTAATTTCATGGGTTATCTTCAGTCTACCTGCAAAAATTGAATATCTACTGTGTGTCCAATGTTTAATTGAGTCCTTTGCCCTTTTTTTTTTTTTTTTTTTTTTTTGCACTTTCTCCATCCTGCTGTTGGGTCTGGCAGCAACTTGGACACTGAGTTCCAGGGCACAAGATCAAATCAGGAGGTAAAGTGGCGACCGGGAAGATGCGTAGGGCCCTGAAAACTGTGTAGACATGACAATTTCCAGAATACTCATCTTTGGATTTTTATGTAAAAGAAAAATACATTTATATTTACTAATTTAGTGTTATGCAGATTTTCTTTTATATATAGTCATACTAAATCCCCAGTGATAGAAGTGATCATATATGTCAATAAAGAAATCATGGCAGACAATTTTTGGTTTCTAAATCAAATTATCATTATCACGGGAACTTCTTCTTGTCCAACAGAGGCTTTCAAATTTTATAGATACATTTTTTTTTTAAATCCCACACACCTTCACCAATGATTAAACAATAACAAGAATATTTGCAGGTGGACGTGAGGCTAAAAGATAAAATTCAAGAAATAGAAAGGTCTATAAAATTTTATTACATAGTAATAAAAATAGAAATGGTAATTCTAACACTAAAATTTTTAAGCGAAGTATTTACAGTAGAGCATTAAATATTTAAATATGTTGCTTAAATGAAACAACGCACAGTTGCAAAAATATATTGGAAACATTTAATTTGTGAATGGTGTTAGTGGTGGATTAGCAAAGAGATGCTTCCACCTAATGTTTCTCACTCACAGGTAACTATTAATGGGTCACCTTTCTAATGGTCCTGACTAGTAGGTTTTAATGTACTAGGATTAATTTGCTTGAGCAGAGAAGTATATGGAGTTAAGACAAAAATGTCACCATGGAGATGGGCTGAAATCCTGCAGAAACCTGAGCTTGTTGGGTAGACATGGAAGTGCTGTTATTTTGATGCAGAGCTCTCCTGTCTAAGCATTTTGGAGGGATGATAAAGTGGAAAGCATGTGGCCTAGAGTCCTTAACAGAAGGGACAGTGTTTGATTAATGAGATGTGATGTATACTTGATTAATTTTAGAACACATTTGGTGGTTTTCACAAGTAATCCATCTTAATTTTGGATATATTATCAATATATTCAGCAAATATCTTTGGCTATGCCTATCAAAACAGACATGTTTTTCTACGAAAAGTCTAATTTTGCGCATAATTCATCATTTGTTATTAGTTCAGACTCGGTTTCATGTGGCTTCCCATCAATATTGATCTTGATAGAAACAAGAAGAAAAGCTCTTTTACTACCATCCTATAATTGTTAATATTAAATCTAAATGCATACTGCTAGATAGTAACAGTGTATCATTGAATCCATCACAAAGAAGGTTAAATTAATTACAAATTATGTTTTCTGTATATCAGTGGTCTTGGTTCTGGACTCTAATCTGTTCCGTTGGCCAATCCTTGCATCAATGCTACATTAAATGAATACAGCATTATAATAGTTCTTGATATATGATAAGATAAGGATTTCACTTGCTTTTTTCCTTCTGAAATATTTGGGCTCCTTTATGGACTTTGATTTCCACATAAATTATAGAACTGATTCTTAAATTACTCCCCATAAGTGATTTTTTTAAAATTAGAATTACCACTCATTTGTAGATCAATTTTTGAGGTGGTTGTATCTTTGTAATTTAAAATCTTCTCACCCACAAATAAAATACATAAATGCATTTATTTAGGTGCTTTTATTTAAATGATTTTCAATATAATATAACCATCTGATCTATAAAGTCCTTGTGTATATTTTTTTTTCCAGATTTATTTGTAGGTGTGTTATATTTTGGTTGCTCAAGTTATATTTTCTATCTGTTTATTTCTGGTGTAAATACAATTATTTTTGTATTTTCATTTTATATTCAACATTTGCTAATCTCTCTTACTAATTCTAATAATATATCTGTAAAATTTGGGGAGGGGTGAACTATGTAGAACAGGAATTGCAAACTCAGCCTGTAGACCAAACACATCTTGCTCTTTATTTTGTAAATAAAGTTTTCTTTAAACACAGCCCTGCTCATTTGTTTATGTATTGTGTATGGCTGCTTTCATGACACTCATACATATTTGAATAGTTGTAACAGAGACCACATGGTCAGCAAAGTCTAAAATATTTACTATCTTGCTTTTGCATAAAATATTTGCTAACTTCTAATGTAAACAACATATCCATCTTCTCCCACACCCACCCCTGTAAAAACACACTGAAACTTTTATCTTCTTTATAATCCTTACACCTTTTAATTGCTATTCTTAATATATGGTAGGGTATCCAATATGACTTTGAATTAAACTATTCATATTGGGTTACCTTGCCTTGTTCCTACATTATACAGAATTGCTTTTACCATTTTGCCATCAAGTATGACCTAGTATAACTAATTAAGTCAGGCTAAATTCCCCTTTATTCCTAATTTGCTCAGAGTTCTTATTAAGATTGAATATTGAACTTTGAACACTGCTTTTCTGCATATGTTAAGATGGTCATATATTATTTATCTCTTTTAATGTGCTATTTATTACAATGATTTACAGTAATCAATTTCCTAACTTAAGTCAAATTACATACCTGTTACAGAATCAGTTTAGTTATATTACATTATTTACTTTAGAAAAAATACATTAATAGATTGTTAATAGTTTTGCATATATGTTTATGAATGAGATTATTCTCTAGTTTTCTTTTCCCACATTGTCCTTCATGGGTTTTGCTATCAACGTTATAACAGCTGCATTAATTGTTTAAGGTTATAGTTATTTACTTCGTGCATGTTTGTGAAAATCAACTGATAAATGTCTGTGACTGGAGTTTTCTTTAAGATGTTTTAACTACTTTCAATAACTCTAGTGAATGTAGTACTGTTCAGGTTTTTATCACCTTTAAAAATATTACTGTGGCAAGAAGACTTTATGTGAAGTCTACCCACTTAAATTTTTAAGTGTATTAATGCAGTAATGTTGAAAGTAGATACAATGCTGTACAGCAGACCTTTAAAACTTATTCATCTTGCTTAACTGAAACTTTATGCTCATTAATTAGTAACTCCCCATTTACCCCTCCCCCAGCACCTGACAACCGGCATTTCATTGTTTGATTCTATGAGTTTGACTATTTCAGATACCTCATATAAGTGCGATCAAGCAGTATTTGTCTTTCTGTGACTGGTTTATTTCTCTTCACATGTCCTCAAAGTTAATCCATGTTGTCACATATTGCAGAATTTCCTTGTTTTTGTAAGGCCAAATAATATTCCATTATATGTGTACACCACACTTTCTTTATTCATTTGTTCATGAGCATTTAGGTTGTTTACTCATCTTGGCTACTCTGAACAGTGCTGCAATGAGCTAATATCTCTTAGAGATCTTATTTCAGTTCTTTTGACTACTAAGAAGTGTGATTTCTGAATCACATAGTAGTCCTATTTTTAATTTTTTGAGGAATTTCCATACTGTTTTCCACCATGGTTGCACCATTTTGTTATATTTCCACCCCCAGTATTGTATAAGGTTTCCAAATTTTTCATATCCTTGCCAGCATTTGCTATCTTCTGTTTTTTGATAATAACCATCCATCCTGACAAGCGTGAGGTGATATCTCATTGTGTTTTGCATTTCCCTAATGATTAGTGATGTTGACTGTTTTTTCATATAACTATTGGCCATTTGCATGTCTTTGAAAAGATGTCTATTGAGTTCCTTAGCCCATTTATTAATTGGGCTATTTGGATGCTCAAATGATAAATTTTAATATTGTATTTTTAATTTGAAATAAATTTAATTTGAATTATAATTTTAGTTGTAGCCCACAAGTTTAACATATAGCATTTTTATTATTTTTAAATTCTTATTGTTTTCCTTTTTTTCTGACAATTCTGATTTGTATATTTGGAGATCATACATTTACAGATGTATAATTTTACATACATGCATTTATATACATACATTTACCATTGTACTTCTATATTTCTGGTGAATTAAAATGTTCATTCTGAGTTACCTTCTTTAAGCTCTAGTAATGATTTTTTCCTTAATATCTATTTTATTTGGTGTTAATACAACCCTATCTATCATCTATCTATCTATCTCTCATCAATCATCTATCAAACCAAATTTCAGTCACTGTTTCTTGGTATATCTTGTTTTACATTATTTTCCTTTCAAATATTCTGTATTTTTAGGTGGTAAATAGTACTCTTGAATTTTAAATATAACATTTATTCCACTTTATTTATTGTAATTATTGATTATGTGAGTTTAAATCTACTATTGATTGTTTCTTTTTGCCCTATCTGCATTATATATATATATATATATATATATATATATATATATGCACACACACATATATATAAAATATATATATATTATTTTTTTCCATTTTTGCCTTTATTTAAATTGGTTGTAATTTCATTTTCATTGGTTATTTTTCTCCTTGACTAGTTTGGAAGCTATAGTTTCTTTTTCTTTTCCTCTAGTGTTCACATTGGAGGACTTTACAACATCCATCATTCATTTATCAAAATCTAATGTCATTTGATTATTGTTACCTTAACCCTTCTCATGGAAAATTCAAGAAACTTAGAAAATTTAATTATTTTTAACCTCTTGCTGACTTATATGCTTTTTTTGGAGCATTAATATATGTAAGTGTGTATGTAGGTATACATATTTACCCCAAAACACTGTTTCATACAGTAAATATTTATTTATGTAATATTATTTTACATATTTACCATTAATTTGCTGTTCTTTCTTGTTTGCTTTTTTAACCTTCTATCTGATACCATATTACCTTCAGCCTAAAGTACATGTTTCAGAATTTCCTTTAGTGTGTGTCTACTGATTGGAAATTCTCCCAGTTTTTATGGCTTTTATTTATCTTCATTCTTTAAAAGTATTTTGAGGACTACAGAATTATGGTTTGACAGTTACTTTCTTTCAAGCCATTTATGATGTCATTCCACTATCTACTACTGCTTTCCAATATTACAGTTAAGGAGCCAGCTGCCAATCTTTTACTCTTTTGATTTTTTCCTTTCTCTTATTTTTTTTCTCTCTATTTTTTTAATAGCTTTCCTGTGATATTTATAGGGATATATTCTTCTTTAATTAAAATCATTTCGATGTTGAATCTGTGAACTGATAAATTTCATTCATTTTAGAAACTCCTCAGGCATTATCTCTTCAAACTTCCCTGTGCTTCATTTCTTCTCTCCTCATCTTCAATTAAAGAGATGTTAAGTATTCACATTTTATTCTCTGTCTCTTATCCTCTCGTTTCTGATTTTAAACTTTTAATCTCTCTGTACTTCATTGTGAATAGTTTCTGATCTATTTCTAAGTTCACTATTTTTCTCTCAGCCGTGTTTAGCAGTGTTACACTTGTCCGTGGAATTCTGTTATTTTTTTTCAATCCATTATTTCTCTTCTTCTCATTGTATAAATTATATATTAATCTTTCCTCAAGTTTACTAAGTCTATTCTTTCTCATCTTCGTTTGACTAATGAACAAATTCAGTGAATTTTTTTATTTTGGTTATTGTATTTCTTGGTTCTTTAATTTCAATTTGGATTTTTAAAATAAACTTTACATTTAAGAATGGATTTAGATTTACAGAAAAATTGTGGAAATAACACAGAGAGAGACTATATATCTCACACCCAATTTCCCCTATTACTAACATCATACTTTAGTATGGTACATTAAAAAAAAACAATTAATGAATCAATATTGATGCCTTATTATCAACTAAATGCCACACCTCATTCAGAATTCCTTACTCTACCTAATCTCATTTTTCTGTTCCAGCATCCCATCTTCGGTACTACTTTATTTTGTTGCTCAGATTTTTCTAGCTTTGCACATTGGGAGCTCTGCCAGTTATCTTCTGTGTCCCACTGACATATTCCCATCATCATGGAGTTATTTTAAACACTTTACTATTTCCTGAAAGATTAGCTCCATGCTCAGAACTGATTGACACCCTCCAATAGGTGAATCTTTGGCCCAGGTAGTGAGTGTGTGTGTGTGTGTGTGTGTGTGTGTGTGTGTGTGTGTGTACGCAGTTTTTCCATTGGTGTTTCACTGTAGTATAGCAGGCATTGACAAACATTTTTTTTTTTTTTTTTGGTTATTAGACACTATTCTTCCAGTTTTTTTTTGTTTGTGTTTTGGGTGCAAGGGGAACAGGCTTTTCATGGAGATTATCTTATCTCTGCCTGTTGGCTGTTCTGTGTCAAAGGCTTCTGTAGTACTCTGCCCAAGATATGTGGGGGGCAATGAGAAAACTCAGGAATGTCAGGACTTGAGGTACAACAAGGGGTACAGTGATAATTTGTGTCTGGTAATTTTAAAATCTGAAGGGCTGTATATGTTTTTGTTTGTTTTTGCTAGTTCCAAGTCATAGTGGCTTTTCTTCTCATATGCCTTTGTATTTTTCTTTGGACTTGTACTGTTAATCAAGTTTGGGGGGAAAAAAAGAGAGGTTTATTTAAATATTTTGAATACTAGGATGATGTTGCCTAAGTAGTTAGTTAAAAAGAAAACAGTTTCTGTCACAAGACAATGGAACTTACTTTGCCAAAATTTGATGGGTTTATTAAAGAAAAAAAAAAAGTCAGGCCAAATTTATAAGCCGAAGACTACCACAGCTCTATAGAAATAGAAACAGAAAATGCTTCAAAAATGAAAGAATCTTAACTTTATGCAGAACACAACATATTCAGCAAATACATTTGAACATCTGAGTAAAAATAATCCTGAGGTTTCAAAAATTCTAATATTTCTCATATTCTAAATAGGTTGAGCAAAAATCTAGCTACAGTTTATAAATTGGTGCTAAAAATAAGTTGCCTAATTTTCACTTGATTAATCTTTTAAGAAAAAGTATTTTCCTAAATTGATTTTACAAGGTTAAGCAAGTGTCATATTTTTGTGTAGAATATGAATTTGAGCTTTATTTTCTTGATTTCATGTTTGAAAATGTCCTTGGAAGCTTAGAATAAATTTTTTTTTTTTTTTTTTTTTCTTGTTGATGGTATTTGACAAAAGGTCTTCCAGGGGAATTTAGGATCTCAGAGGCTATTAGAAATTCCAATATGTGAATGGAATTGGTTTTTTGTGGTGGAGAAGAGAAGACATTGTGTTGAAGATGACAAAATCAAGAAATTCAGCATTTAATATTGGAAGACTCATCCATTTTAAACACTGAAGACAACAAGGGAAATGACAAAGTAGAGAAGGAATAGAAATCTGGAAACCAGAAGCCAAGTCTTCAATAAATGAGAATTTGTCCAAAAGTACAATGGTAATAGCAAGAGTAGCAATTAATATAGGCAAGTAATTCGAACATCAAAGAGAAAGACATTTTTCAGAAGACAGATGGAGAAAACATCTGGAATAAGCAGTAGGGAACAAGAAAAATACCCACAATTCCTCCTGAACCTGACATATTTTAGGATAGGAGAGAAAAATAAACCTGTCATTGAGAAGGTTGTCAGGGATAAAATAGGGTAACTTATTTCATTTGAGGTAAAAAGAGAGATTATAAGAACAAATTAAGTATGTAGGCATGTTGAGTTTACAGGATGCAAGTTCCAGAGACCAGAGTGAAAGTTTTGAGAAAGAAAGGTAAGAAAAATTGGGAATGGTACAAGATAGTAAGAGAAAGTGAATGTAAAGATAAGGGTTGTCAAGATAGCCTGAGATTCTTAGTTTAACTGAGAGCAAGGACATTAGGCTTAATTGGAAAGTGTTTTGATAGTCTTTGAAAGGAGAACAGAAATTTAGTGCATTATGGTCACAAAAGCTTAGCTCAGGATGTGAGGGCTTGGCATTGGTGATATTGTCCTCTGTTATGTGCAGAACACTAGTATGGTGATATAGCAGCTAACTCCCATGCTTCTCTTGCCAATAGACTGCAATTTCACCTTAGTATGTAAACATTGGGCATTCAGAGATTTAATGAAAAGATGCATTCTACATTCTACATGTAAATGTGTCTGGTAAAATCCACCTTTATTCCACAACTTATATGTGTTTTGTTAAGAGAATGTGTGTGTTGAGGACAGGAAGATAGTGAGATGGTTTTCAAAAGAGTGTTTTAGGCCATTTTTATAAAAGTATGGTTTCTGAATGTTGCTCAATTAGAAGAAATGTCAGTGACCCTGGAGGATCAAGAATTACCTCCTACATGACCTTCATTGGAACAGAAAATATATATTTTTCTCACCTTTCCAATTTAGGGCTCAACAAGAGTGGTTAGATGGAAAGTTTCAGACATTGACTTGAATGAGATTAGACTTCTGAGTATAAATAATTTGGGCTTTACATGTGAAATCATTGTTTGTTTTCTATGATGAGTTGTTTGGACATTTATGCTATGTGCCAATCATCATTAACAATGGGCTCCCATCACATAGTAATTTTAGCTACCGGAATTGGTAGCTGTTTTCTGGTTCAACTAACTTTATTTTTTTACCTAATGATAAGAAGGAAAGAGCTTCGGTTTTGAGTTTGATAAAGATTTGACTTCTTATTCCATGTGCCTTTGAACAAGCTGTTTAGCATCATGGTGCCACAGTTCATTCACCTCTAAAAAGAAAGTAGTTATTCTTTTCTCAAACTTTGTTTAGAAAGATGTTGGATAAAACTATAACGCACCCAGAAAAAATTCTGGCTTGTATTAAAGATGCACTCAATGTTAGTCTTTTTAACATGAATATGTCTGTGCCAATTCCATAGTTTTAATATTGCAAGACATAAACCTGTATTATAACATGTTTAATAAAGCAACAGATAATTTTATGGTCCCATTTCAAGTGATTATGCCTTTCCCATATACAAACATTTCAATTTTTACCATTATAATGATACTGTAATACTGATACTCTAACTTTAGAATATATATAGCAGAAGTGAAGTAATGTTTGTTGCTTTTCTCAGATCAGAAAAATCAAGAAAGTTGTTTTTATAATTAGTTTAGTTAGAAACCTAAAGCATTGATAAAAATTAGTAAGTTATATTATTTATTGTCATTGCTGCTGTGAAAATTAAATACTATCGATTCTTATATTTTAATGTAGCATTTTGCAGCAGTGGTTACTAATGAAAAATCATTCAGCTCAGGTATCTTTGTTACTTGTATGGTAATTAAGGTCACAATAACCAAAACTCATATTTAATGTGCATAACAAGCAGAAACAGAGTGATATATTTAAAAGGTCTTGTTATTCATTACTATACATATTATGGCTTGGAAATGTCAAAGGTAAAAAATGTTATTGAATTACGATAGTTAACTATGTCAATGTCAGGTAGCAGAGATTTTAATTTTACACATGAACTCAGTGTTTTGAATAATTTTATAGGCAAACATTTGATTCCATGTTGTCTGTTCTAAACAGAAGGTATCAGTCTTATGTTTTCCATCATGTATTCGTTTAATCAACAAATATTTAATGTACATCCTCAACTAAGCACCGTTTTAGATACCAGGACTGAAACACTGATCCTACACGTAGGACCCAGTCAAAGCCTATAGCTAATCCTGTCCTGTGTGTGGTTAATAGGAAGCTAAACAAATAAACAAAAAATACAAAATCATATGATAATTGGAAATACATACAAAATCAAATGAAGGACAAGGTAAGGAATATGTAAAATTTCCCAGGAAATTCCAGAAAAGCTTCACAGAGGAAGTAATAATCAAAAGGAGACTTCGTTGTTAAGGTTGCCAATTAGAGAAAATAGGGGAGGACAGAGAGGCCAAATTGTACGTGGCTTACAGAAGCATGAGAGAATATGGTATGTTCTGATTTTGTTATGTCTTGAGTACAGAATTCATAGGGAAAATAATATGTTTAAGCAGGAGAGAGATGGTAAATACTTGCAAATCATGCTGAAGTCTTTAGATGTCATTTCACTATCTATGTCTATTTATATCTATTGATGATGGTTAATTTTATGTGTCCACTTGCCTAGGCTATAATGCCTGTTACTTGGTCAAACGCCAGTCTAAATGTTGCCCTGAAAGCATTTTTTTAGATGTGACTAACATTTACATCAGTAGACTTTTAGTAAAGCAGATTTTCCTCTATGTGGATGACACTCATAAAGTTGGTCAAAAACTTTAAGAGAAAAGCCTGAGGTCTCCTGAGGAGGAAAGAATTATGCTACCCAAAAGGTTTGGGACTCAAGATTTCAACAACGCCTGCTGGGATTTCTCCACTGCCTACCGGCCCTGGAGGTTTCATACTTGCCCGTCCCCACAACAGCATGTGCCAATTCCTTAAAAATTCCTCTAGATGTAGAGACAGAGATAGATATATTTTACTTTCTCTGGAAAACCCTAATATTCTTTCTATTTATCATCGATCTATCTATCATTGAGAGGAGAATGAGATGAGAGGAGAGAGAGAGAGAGAGAGAGAGAGAGAGAGAGAGAGAGAGAGAGAGAGAGAGACTAAGGGAGAGACTAAGGGAGAGACTAAGGGAGAGAAACACCAGAGAAGGAGGTGTCACAAGTAAGAGCCTCTGATCATTCTACAGTCCTCCTAAGGCAGATGGGGACAGATACTCTGATTATTTCTAATCTGATCTTCTTATGATGCTGAATTTTGGGTTCTATAACTGACTTACAATCCTTTATCTGACCCCTCAAACTCCGTGGTTGAAATCGGTCCCTCTGGCATGTGGTTTTGACTCTCGGTGGGTTCACCTTGGAATTGGATTTTCTGGTTTTGCTAGAGGATGGCTCTGAGTTGCTGTATGTGCTCAGCATCTCAGGGAGCCGAAGGCGACCGGGAAACACCCGAGCGCAGCCTCACGCAAACGCTGTGCGGGAAGACCTGGCAAGAAAAATCCCTCAGACGTTTATAGAATTAACAGGATGGAAGATTCAGAAATAATTTTTTATCAGGTGGTCTGATGCAGTTCTCTGAAGCTGTCTTTACGGGGAGAAAGCACTGCCATTAATTCTGTGCAAACCATGTGGAATCATAGAAGGAAGAGAAAGAGGACTCAGGGTGCTAAAGAGATTGTAGAGGGAGTGATTATTCCTTGATGCTAACATATGCTCAGGTGAAATAATTGGGTAATAAGTTTAATTCATAATGGGTAGTCTTGTCCTAAATGTATTTGTGGCTACAAAACACTAGAATACCCAACTGAAAAGTAAAGAATTCATCCAACTTTCCTAAAGATAAATCGGTTTGTCTTACTTGGTGTTGTAATAGTAATTATTATTATTATTATAATTATAATAATAATTATTATTATTTTTATTTTCTTATTTAGATCCAACTGGTTGGCTTAGATTTAGATTTGTTTCCACAAGAGATTCAATATCAGCCTTAGAGAGAACTTCTATTAAGCAAGCTGAGTAACATTCTGAATTTTTAAAATAAATAATATGAGGACATCTGCAAACCTGAAACCAAATGCTTTCAAATTTTTCAAGATTAATTTAAAAATATGACAGAAAATATGTTACAGAATTTTGAATTTATGCTCTGAGACCTAAAGAAAATATCACAAGAGTTAAGTAACATTGCCATTCCTTACTAATGTCTTTATGCAATAAAATTCCAATGTTTCTCTGGTCACTACTCCACATCAAAATGAGGGATCTACCTTTAGATAATTTTGGCATCATGATTCTATCTTTATCTTTGGAGTGAGGGAACATTTGCTAAAGGCCCAGTAAACTTCGTGTATAAATCTCTTTCTCTGCTAAGTAAGAGATCAAGCTGTTTTACTTACAACCTCGAATCATGTTTTATAACAGGGTCCTTAACTCATGTCCTAGGGAAACTTATTGGAAGATATGAGGTAATAAAATGTCTCGCCATCAAAAAGGAAGGGTTAATAAATTATGTAGAAAATATAACCTCTACTTCCCTACTTACTTCCAATTCTTAGTTTATTTTCCTGAAAAGGAGAAGCAGTCAGTCTTTTTTGTTTTTGTTTTTTTCCCATCTCTTTAGCAAACCCTGTAGCATATAATTGAATGTTATTTAGGGTGAGATAAAGTAAAATAGACAGGAGCATGTGCATGAGTGCATGTGTATATGTGCATGTATCTATATTTAGAAGAAGACTATGCCATGGAAATTATTTTTGGGAGGAAAAATATATTTGGGACGGTGGATGGAGATGGGTAAAAAGCCAACATGTAGTGTGGGGCATATAGAGAGGGAGGATGCATTGCAAAGTACACTATTTCTAACAAAACTCAGATTCCCAAAAGTGGTAATTCACATTTCATAATATAACACCCAATTTTATAGTCCTTTAAGCAGCAATTTTAAATACATTTAGTTTATTTACTAATTAAATAATCCTCTGACACATAGTAAATAGGAAACATTTATTTAAACCTCATTATGACCAGGTCACTCAAATCTGGATGCTTTCTAACTTTGGAAGGAAGCTTGATCTTACTCTTTCAATGAATAAGAACCCATCAAAGATAATTGAGAGCTAAGTTATTCACATGATTTAGTTCTTTACTTCTGGAAGTGTGTTTTTTCCAACCTCATTTTTGAAAGATATGTTTGTTTGCTATACAGAATTTTACATTGACAGAAAGAGCTTGCTTTGTCTCTCTCCACGTAAGACTACAAGAAGACAGTCATCTGCCAATCAGGAAGTGGATTCTCACCAGACATCTTGGTGAATCTTCCAACACCTTGATTTTGAACTTCCCAGCCTCCAGAACTGTGAGAAATAAATATTTATTGTTTAAGCCATCGAGTCATGGTGCATTTTTTAAAGCACCCTGAGCTGACTAAGTCATAATATTGGAGATATTTCCAAAGACAAAGCTGGAAAAAGTTGAATACAGTGATAATTTATGGAGATAAATTAAGGAGTAAAAGCTTTCTGAAGTGAAAATCAGATTCTAGAGATTAAATATCCTCACTGCTTCCAGGTATAATTAATAGGAAGGGAATCCATCTTTAGACAAATACTGGTGACATTTTTGAGTTTCAAATGCAAAGTAAAATGTTACACACTTAGAGTTTCCTCAATTTGCCACTCCACTTCACTTAATACCAGGTGACACTGAAGCAGAATAAACAGAGTTTTAATGATTGAAGTTTGATCCATGTCATATATTGTCAAGCAAATAGTTTCGCATTACTGGAAAAGTGCTAGAAATATTCTCAGATATAGGAAAATTCTGAAAATGCACAACTCATAACTTCATGAAAAGTTTAGTTGAAGTGCTATAGCTGAACTGAATTAAAATTAAAATATCAAAAAAGGGGGAGGTCTAATATAAAAGTCATGCCCAATATTGGACCAAATTAGATATACATAATTAGATCAATTTTATGTTAAAAATTGATACCAATATTGTAAATATACTAAAATAATTCTTAAAAAAAGAACATATTATTTAAAACAAATTTATTAATTATAGTCAAGTTTCATAATCTAAATTAATTTGCCAAATATAATTGACCTAAATTATTTCTTATATAAATCTTACACTCAGAAATATGTTTTTGAATCTGAAAAGCATAGATTTAAGCTCAACTGCATTTTTTAAATTTGAAAGTAACCAATAATCAAATTTAACCATTATTACTTCAAGTTCTTATAGATATAAAAGGAAAAAGACACATAGACCACATAAGAAAGTAATTGCTGATACAAATCTGTTAGTCATAAAAGAAGAAATGGAGAGAACCATAATACTAGCAAGCTTAGTATTTTGTACGCTTTAGCAGGTTGAGACAAATTAAAAATAAAACAAGAAAAATGTGAAACATATCAATTATATGTATAATAAAATTATCCATATCTATGTGTATATATGTATATACATATACGTTTGTATGTATGTATCTATATATAAAGCATTATAGTCTGTAAACAAATAATATAATATTTTCATTGACCGAGGAATTTTTATAATATTGGTCATTTTTACATTTTACAATAGTTACACCTAGAGAGTGGTACTGGGAAAAGAGGAGGGAACATGTAATTCCTATCTTACATACTTTTATGATATTGGTTTTTATAAATGATTGTGTTATTTTTGTAATAGCATTTTACAAAGTATTCTTAAATATATAATCATACTTAGGTCAAAATAGAACGCATTGTAATTCATTCCAAAATTTTAAAATATTACAGACATGAAACTTTTGACACATTGCCAAAAGAGTAGAGCATAGTAAGAGTTTAGAAAGTATATTCCACCTCCTTAATACTAAAAGAAAAAAAAGAAAAAGTGTATCTTAAACATCTCCAAATAAATATTTGTATGTCAACAAATAAATCACAATAGAATTTATAGATCAAAAATAAAATCAAAATTAAAATACAATACATTAAAATTATAGACTATAGCCAAACTAGACTGAAGATATTTTCTTAGACTTACATAGTCCTCTTAAGAGAAAATGATTTTAACTCAAGAAGTAATGATCCGGGCGGCCATATGACTCAGTTGGTTAGAGCATGAGCTCTGAACAACAGGGTTGCCAGTTTGATTCCCACATGAGTCAGTGAGTTGCACCCTCCACAAATAGATTGAAAATAACAAGCTGCTGCTGAGCTTCCGGAGGGGCAGCTGGATGGCTCAGTTGGTTAGAGTGCAAGCTCTCAACAACAGGTTGCCAGTTCAGTTCAACCAGGGCTGTGCCAGTTCAATTCAACCAGGGCCCTGCAACTAAAGATTGAAAATGGCAACTGGACTTGGAGCTGAGCTGCACCCTCCACAACTAGATTGAAATACAGCGACTTGGAGCTGATAGGCCCTGGAGAAACACACTGTTCCCCAATTTTCCCCAATAAAAAATTAAAAAAAAAAAAAAAAAAAAGCAGAAGAAGTAATGATCCCAGGAAAACAAATTTATAAAGAGCAGAAAAAAAATAATTAGCAAATGTAAGAGCATAAATTAAACTAGAAAATAGAGACAAACAGAACACATGAGTTGTATTAGTTTTCTAGGGCTACTATAACTAACACAAACAGGATGGCTTAAACACTAGAAATTTATTTTCTCACAGATCAGGAGGCTAGAAGTCCAAAATTACGGTGTTAGCCTACTTGGTTAATTTTGAAGCCTGTGACAAAGAATCTCTTCCATGTACCCCTCCTGGCTTCTGGCAAGTTGTTGGCAATCCTTGGTATTTCTTGGCTTGTAGATGCATTGCTTCACTCTCCATCTTCATCTCCACATGGAGTTCTTCTGTGTCTCAGGTTGCCTTCTTTCTGTGCATGTTTGTCTCTGTGTCCAAATTTCACCTTCTCATAAAAACACCAGTCATTTGGGATTAGGGCCTCTCAAATGACTTCATTTTAACTTCATTTCCTTTTAAATCTAGTCCTTGTAAAGACTCAGTTTCCAAATAATGTCACATTTCTGAGTTACTGGGGATTAGGATTTCAACATATTTTTTTTGGAGGGGACACAGTTCAACCATATTATGAAAAAATACTAGATCTAGTTATTTGGGGAATAAAGTAATAGGGATGTATAGTTTAATAAATGAAAACAAATTTAAATATAAAAAGAATGAAGTATAGATGCAGTGGTTATTAATATATGAGATAATATGACATGCCATTTAATGAAATATACATATTTAAATTAAATTTTAGAAAATATAAGTAAATAATTAAGACATATAGAAACATAAGCTCAAGTACATTTATTGAAACAAATATACTCAAGATAAAGCATAAAACCTAGCAGAGTCATAGCTATTGCGTAATAATATAAAAGACATCATCCCTTACCCCTAACAAAAGACAATGGATCCAGACAGTGATATAGCGAGTTATCTCCCATTATTTATCTTAATTATTTTATATCTCCACAAAATTTACATTTGCAGTAGATTCCCATTAGTGCTGTCTCTTAATGTATTCAGTAATTCACAACTAGTGTGACACCTATGTAGTTTTAAATGTCGTGTAACGGACTTCTGATACAACTCCTCTCCCCCCCCACACACACACTAAGTATTTCTATTTTTAAAGATAAGGAGGTGATTTACATTTTATATACTCTGTTTCCAATTTAAAAAGATGGAAAATTTTTCAATTCTTTTAAGAATTGTTTCACAGCATTAACAGTGAAAACAAAAAGAACTAATAATGAGAGTAAGAACAACGCAAGAGTAGAGAGCAATTTCATAAAGACAGCTGCAGAAATCTTAAATAAAATGTTACACAATTTCTGCTTTATATCGAAAAATAAAAATTATGCAATAAAGTAATTGCTTCTATATCAAGTGTTCTTAAGATATAAAATAAGCAAAACAATACTTTTTCATCTAGTTAGATGTTTAAAGGGCCTTTACAAAATTCAATGTCTGTTCTCAGTAAATAAGGTTATTAAGATGATAAATCATATTTACCTAGAGTAATAGCAATCATAATATTAAATAAGACATACTAGAGACATTTATATTAATGTCAGGATCAAGATAAGCCCATCACTAGTTAAACAAAAAGTTACCTCTATTAGTATATTATGTAATCATCTACCTAGAAAATCTACAAGATCAACTGAAAAACCCAGATGGAGTCTCAGAGAGTTAACTAAGTTAGCTGATACAAAACAAACACACAGATTTTTCTACATTTCAACAATGACCAGTTAGAATTAAAATTAAAGAATTTAAATAAATTTAATTCAATGTATTTAATTTAAAAATTAGAATAAACTATAAAAGAAGAATTAGCTTACTAACACTTTTTATTCAATGATGGATTTTTTTTCTTAAACAGCATTTTGATTACTCTCTATTTATAAATAATTCCAGGAGTTTGGGATTAAATGAAACATGCTTCTATAGTGGACTCATGGGAAAATTTTGAGTAATAAAACTTATGTTCAAATTTAAATTTCTAGAGTAATTATAAGAATTACTTGTAAAATTTTAAACTACTAAAAGCAAATATAGTGCCTGAGTGGTTTGGTCAAAAAGCAAATACATTTCACATTAAATTCCAGTAGACTCATAATGGTATAAAGAAATGTGGCAAAATCTTGGCTTAAGGAAAGATTGATTTGTAGTAACTAATGGCAGTCCCAGAAATAGCAAAAGGATACCAAATGTTTGTATATGTGGGTATGAAACAGGAATTATCTAAAGACTGCTTTGCTTTGAGTCAGTTTATTGTCAGAGGTAACACTTTGTGGGAACACCAGCTTTCTACAGTGAAGGCACTTACTAGTCCAGAAAGATGATGTGAACTTACAAGTACCCCTGTGTCTTCAGAGCAGTTTTTATAAAAGCGAGAGAAAAACACATATTTGAACTTTTATTACGAGAACTCTAAAGAGGAAATTTTCTCTCTCTCTCTCTCTCTCTCTCTTTTTTTCTTTTTCTTTTTTCTTACTTCGTAGTACTTAGTTCTGGTTCCAGTTAAGGGAATGCCTTAAACTTCTGACTAGAAAAATTTGAGAGGACCACTTTTTTCTGAAGTATACCCTGGTTGGCTGAGAAATCACAGATATACTGCTGCTCAGCAGGTACTAAGAGAACTTAAAACTGTTTACTGGGTAAAACTTTGTAATGAAAAATGCCAATTGTATCATATTCAGGAACATATTTTAATGAATTGAAAAAATTGTGTATATTTATTCTTCCACTTATTTTTTTCCCCTAAAATTTCACTCTTCTGACCTAAAAAGTAACTCCTTCAAAATAGTTTAAAAATTCTCAGGAGAAAATGTAAAATATCTCTTAAATATGGAATTTTTTAAAAATAAATATTTTTGAGGCTAATAATTATTCATGAAAAGTCTCTTAGTGGGTAGTCAGCAAGCAAGGACTTAGTCCAGTTATGTATTCAGAGGAGGGGGGCTGGGAGATAGGCAGTGGGAGTGAAAGATTGAGGCTGAGGGAAAAGCATTAGAATGAGATGGGTAGAAAATAACATTTTGGAGAAGGAAATTATAAAAGTAGGTTGCCATGACTATTTTTTGCTTTTTAATTCTAGCATGGAAAAACTTTTCAAGGAAATAATAAGATAAATTATAAAAACATGAATTTTTTTTCAGTGGCATTCATTTACTGGGCACTTAATTTGCTTTTAGCTCTTAACTTGATAATATAGAATTACCCATTGAAAATATTCTAAATTATTTTAACACTTCATTATTAGATGAAAAGAAGATACCAACAGATGATCTAATACTATATTTCAGTGTCACAGGCTATATTTTACTTCTTTACCTTTTAACATTTCCTATGATTGTCTTGAAAGTTCACAGACATTCATAATTCAAGAAGGAGAGACTAAGGTATAAAATATAACCAGAATATTGAGTCATAGGCTCATAAAATTTATTTCATTATAAAGGATGCATTTCCATAGATAATAATCCCCACCCACTTTTTGTAAAATGATCACTGAATTTGACTATAAAGGTTATAAGATTTTTCTAACTTTAATCTTTAGAAATCTATTGTTTTTCAGCTTTAAAACAAAATGTGTTGCTGCAAAAGTAATACAGGATAGTACAAAGTCATAAAATAAAAGAAAAGTGTGATTTTAATATGACCATAAAATTTATTGAAGGGATTGTTTTAAACAGAAGGATCAGCTGGAAAACTTAAAATGTAAAGAAACTTCATTCAGGCAGTTTATTACTTACCTGGGAGGTGTGAATGTAAATGGATTTAAGAGAGTCCCAGGGTTGCTCTGTGGTGCCTCAAAATTCAGTGTGAGACTAGAAGGAAGACAAGGCAAGAACATGAGGTTTCTAAACTGAGGGGTTTTTGCTTGTTTTTTGTTTTTTAATTAAGATATAATTGATATATAACATAATAATAGTTTCAGGTGCAAAACATAATGACGTGATATTTGTATATATTGTGAAATGATTACCACATAAATCTAGTTAATATCTGACATCATACATAGTTATAAAATATTTGTGTGCATGTGATGAGAACTTCTAAGATCTACTCTCTTAGTAACCCTTTGATATGCAATACAGTTTTATGAACCATAGTCACCGTGCTGTACATTAAATCACCATGGCTATTTTAAACTGAGTTTTATGGGTCCATTTAACCAGTGGGGAATATTCCAGGTTTTTAAATATTTTGGTTGTATACCATAGGGAGTTGCATAACACAGGTGAAATTCTTCGGGAACCATACTTCATAAATCCACAGATTATAGGTGTTTTTTTGTTTGTTTGTTTTGTTTTTTACCATAGGAATTGTAAACTAGGGCCATCCTGCTAAAAATATTTTGTAAATAAGGAATCGCCTCTGATCATATATTGTTAGTCTATTTAGGAAGTCAGTTACTGATATGCTTACAAGGCAATCAGATTGGATCAAATCTCTTATTCTCTGAGAGCGCCACCAGTTATAAGGAGGCAAGTGAACCATAGAACAATTGCTTTGTTTCTCCCAACCTCTTATCTAGTCTAGCATGTACTAAAATAGGCTGAAAGTTTTTGTTGAAAATGTTCTGTTGTTTTTGTTTCATAATAGAAAAACCTGGCCGTGTAAATTTACCATGTTTAAATAAGTTAGATCATTTTATATTCATTGCATAACTTGTTTATTTTGGGCTGCAGTCACTTGTTCAGAATACAGATAGAGAAAAATCAGTATACAAAAAGAGATGTGGTATCAATTGCTGAGTCAATAGATTTTAGCACACAAAAAATACCACCTATTATTGATATTTTATACAAAATTAAAGAACTCTATACACTAACAATTCTTTAAAATAGAATATTTTATTTTATTTTATAATACTGTTGGAAGAATCTTACCACGCACAAACAAACTAGATTTGTGAAATATAATTAGAATCTGCCACTGACTTTCTTATGCTCTTAATCACTATTTGAGGTATGTTTTTTCCCCCAAATCTTCCTGTCTGGTCAATATGGATTTAAAACTGTGACTATTTTCTTACATCTACAAATTTATCAACTCTTTAAGTGTCTTCATTCTTACTAGTTAGTAAATATTGGAAGCCTATTCTATTTTCTACTTTGTACTTTTCAAGGAAGTCTTAGCAAAGTATTTTGGCCTCTTTAACCAGGTGAAAATTTACTTCTCTCTGTCTTAGATTTTTTTCTACTCAGACATTTGCCTTTCTGAGTTTCTATAATCAACATATTTTAAGTGACTTAAAAAAGTTGACAGTAGAAATGACTAAATGATTCTCTTCAAAATTCAACATTGTGATAAAAGAAGCCTGTCAATGTGTCTCAGGTTTCCAGGAGCAATACAGACCTAGGAAAACATTATCTGAAGCAAGTTAGGATTGAAAACATTTTTTTTTCATCAAAAAAGAAGTTATGGATGGAAAGGACCTCCGGAATAATCTAATCAAAATCTCTAATCATGGAAAGAAGGAAATAGAGGTTTGGAAAATTTTCACATGTTGAACAACGTAATTCCATAATGCCCCATGCTGAATCTCCTGCTCTGTGTTGTCAAAACATTTAGTAAGCAGCTCACCATGGAAGAGACAGATACCCTAATTTTCTTCCTAGTTTATGTGGATGTGGACATTCTCAGGGGAAAGAGGGTATTTTTAATGATCTTTAATTAGCTGGCTCTGCAGATCCAAGTTAGTTCCATACTGTAACATTTCCCAGGCAGGCTGCTGATATCAGAAAAATAAAGAATGTCTTCATAATATATAATAGTGAACGAAAGTAATAATGACAACTTGAAAAAAGTAAGTATCTGCATATACAGAAGCTATGGCATGAAATACATTAAACGGAATTTTTTTTTCCTACAATGCATTTTAAGCAATTACTTTTCATAGTGACATTTTGTCTTTTCTTCCTTATAAAAAGGCAATACAATTCTGAATGGCTACAGAAAGGTTTATGCCATAGTAGAATTGTTATTGAAGTTTATTTTTCATCAATGAAAGGTAATTCTGCATAATTTTATTGCACAGATATAAGAGTACATAAGAGGGATTCAGATATTGTATTCAAAGCAAACATCTGGGCCTATTTGAGTTCTGAAGTTAGGAGAGTTGTATGTGCCACATAACAGTGACTATACTAGAAATAACTCATAACAATTACATTTTTTTCTTCTACTTTTCAACTTAGTTTATAGAATAGAACACAAGAATTAATACTGTTATAAAGGTAACAGTATGAATGGTCCTCAAAACGTTAAGAATAGAATTATCATATGACTCAGCAATCCCTCTCCTGGGTATCTACCCAAAAAAATCAGAAAACATTTATCCGTAAAGATATATATGCTCCGATGTTCATTGCACCTTTATTTACGGTGCCAAGACATGGAAACAACGAAAGTGTCCTTTGATAGATGATTGGATAAAGAAATTGTGGTATATATACATAATGTAATAGTATTCAGCGGTAAGAAAAGATGAAATAGGACCATTTGTGACAACATGGATGGATCTTGAGATTATAATGCTAAGCGAAATAAGTCAGACTGAAAAAGTCAAGAACCACATCACTTCACTCATATGTAGCATATAAAACTGAAAACAACAAAACAAGACAAACAAACAAAGAAAACAAAAACACATAGACACAGACAACAGATAAGTGGTTACCAGAGGATAAGATGGCAGAGGGGAGATGTTAGAAGAGGGTAAAGGGGGTCAAATATATGGTGATAGAAGGAGAACTGACTCTGGATGGTGAACACACAATGCAATATATCGATGACATATTATAGAAATGTACACTTGAAACATACATAATTTTACTAAACAATGTCACCCTCAATAAATTTAATAAATAAATAAAAAAGAAGTAAGTATGATCTCAAGGTTGGAGGAACGTTTTCTGCTCTGTATCTGAGTGGTTTAAAAGTGTGGATTCCTTCTGAAGAGATGCAAATTAAAACCACAATGAGATATCACCTCACACCTGTCTGAATGGCCATCATCAGTAAATCTGTTGCGGAAAAGCACGAGTACCCAGAGACTCAAGTGGCACGCAGAGATCAGGGAGAACACAGCTTTATTACACCGGTAGGCTCAGTGGGATTGTTCCCAAAGACTGAGCACTTACTGGGGCCGGGCGCTTTGTTTTATAGGGCTAAGCCTCCGGGTTGGGGGGAGATTCGCGCCATTGCTATTGCAGCACTAGGGCTTGGTTAAATCTGACTGGGGTGCCGGGAAGTCCGTGCCTAACAGCTGTGATCACTCAACACTGTTTTGATGGGAAAGCCTCTAACTGATGTGCTCACAGGAAACTGCTCCGATAAGATATCGGAGGAGGAGGGGGATGGAAAGCTCCTAGCAGCTGCAGGAAAAAAACTGCCCCAACAAATCAAAGGAGTGCCAAGGATTTGGAAAAAAGGGAACCCTTGTGCACTGTTATTGGGATTGCAAATTGGTACAGCTGCTATTTGTGATTGCAAACAGTATGGAGGTTCCTCAAAAAATTAAAAATAGAACTACCCTATGACCAAGTAATTCCACTGCTGGGTATTTATACAAAGAAATCCAAAACACTAATTCGAAAAAAATATATCCACCCCTATGTTCACTGTAGCACTCTATTTACAATAGCCAATATATGGAAACAACTGAAATGTCCATCAATAGATGATTGGATAAAGAAATTGTGTTACATATATACAAAGCAAAATTATTGTGCCGTAAAAAAAGAATGAAATCTTATCATTTGCTACAACATGGATGGACCTAGAGGGTATTATGCTAAATGAAATAAGTCAGACTGAAAAAGACAAATACCATATGATCTCACTTATATGTGAAATGTAAAGAACAAAATAAACTAACAAACAAACCAGAAACAGATTCATAGATACAAAGAACAAACTGATGATTGTCAGATGGGAGGGGGTTGGAGGACTGAGTGAAAAGATGAAGGGATTTAGAAGTAGTTAGGAACTGGCAGTTATGAATGTTATGAAGATGTAAACTACAATATGGGGATAATAGTCAATAATATTGTAAAAAAAAAAAAAAAAACTATGTATAATATCAGATGGGTACCTATAAAATAATATTGAATGTCAACTATAATTAAAAATAATAGTCATGGGGATGTATGGTACAGCATAGGGAATACAGTCAATAATATTGTAATAACTGAGTACAGTAATAGACTTACTGGTGTTATCACTTTGTGAGCTATATAAATGTCTAATCACTATACCTGAAATAAACAAAACAATGTTATATGTATTTTAAAAATATAAAAATAAATAGTGAATTAAAAGTGTTTTACTTAAAAAAAGTAAAATATCACAATCTACAAATCTAAAGAGTATTAAATATAACAATCAATTTAAATACATAGATCTTAGTCAGTATTTTATAATCTTCACAAATTTTATTGAAATGTTTGAAACATTGATAATTGATTTTGTTACAAATAACACATACTGCTCATGTAAAACTTCTGTAAGTTACTTTTGTAAAGAAAAGTCAAAAATTCTTCCTGTCAATTACTTTCAAATAAGAACTATCCCTCTTCAAACTGCTTTGAATATTCCACATATTTTGCTAATGCAAGGAATATTATTCTTTCAGTAAATACATTTCGAGATAGAAGTCAGATGTAGACATTATTTCCTAAGGCAACATATTTCCAGAACTTTGAAAGGATCCATGCATTCTCGATATATGGTAAGCTAGTTATTTGCACTAAAGATCCCAAGAATATTATAAAGTTCTTAATTTTCAGCCTCACAAAATTAACTTGGTACTTTTTACCTACTAATCATTTTGTCTCCACAAAAGAGCAGTACAGTAAATAGAAGTTGATTGTTCTGTGCTCCTTGGTAGGAGAAATAAAAGATAAAATTAGAGAATCTGAAAATTTGCAGCACTATCATTCTATTAATTTGGTACTTTAAAAATATCAGATGTGATACCACACGATACCTTGGGTATTACTGAGACACGGATGGTAGCTTTGGTAACATAGTTTTTTTTTTGTTTGTTTTGTTTTTATGTCTTCAAAGTGCTTATATATCTGGAAATCTTTTAAATTCACGTACAGTTGAGCTATTCCATCAATTCTTCTCAGATAGCTGGCAAATACGATTACTCACTGATCAAAGTTATTTCCCTCTCAGCAAATCTAAACTGTACGTCAACTATTAAACAGTTGATTTTATCACTTAATTTTCAGTTGAAGAAAGATGTGCATTCCTATGCATTAGTCATCCAGTTAAGAAAACATGTTTTATTACGTTTTTAAAGCTTTACTCTTTTAGATGTGCAACATGTGATTCAGTCATTTAAGATATATTGCCTTGTCAATGTATTGGAAATAAAAAATATATATTTATAAATAATTTATCTAGATTTCAAAATGATTTTCCCACTAGATCTTTGAGAAAATATTCACTAAAACATTATTTTCCCTAATTATTTTCAAAAAATACTTATTCCAAGCCCAATGGAGAACTTAAAAAATTATCCGTGTTATTAAAAATATTTAGAGAACTTTTATTTAGATACTTGAGGCCAAAGTACTATTTCAACCTGAAGTATCTAGATAGTAACCTTACTTATTTATTATTATCTGGCTATAATTGACCTACAGGATGGGAATAAATTATTTATTGCACAGTTGAATATGTGCATATTTTGCTATATAGCCTGTCTAAATCTAAAACGTAGCATAAATCCTTCTTTTTCACATACAGCAAGTGTACATAGAAAAATGTGTGTAGTTTCCCAAAGCAATAATTGAATTAATTATTTTATCTGTAACCACAGGGTAAGACATATAAAGTAATGGTTCATTATGCAATATATGTACATATATTATCAACATAAAGCCGATTAAAAAATAAAATTCCTGTTTTTTGTGATTTCTTTTTAAGAGATGATGCTCCATGGTATATGATCTTTCTTTAAACATGGTGTCAATGTATTTCTGTCACCATTTCTGAGCCACATCATCCCATGGTTGACATTATGAAATTACAAAACAATATAGTGCCACAAACTAGAGAAGAATGGCTTTAAAAAAAATGTCGAAACATAAGATCAGATATTATTTTCCAAATTTAAGTCCAAGTTTAAGTCCAAAATTAAACTACAAAGTACTCCCTTACGATTCAGAATCTGTCTGTCCTAAACATCTGAAAGGTATATGATTCTGGACCATCTCATTCAATTAAATTCCATGAAAGTTACAAGTGAGCACCTCAGTATGTGCCTAATTCTATGAATTACATGGAGTCTTAGGCCTCAAACTTTCATAATTGAGGGGTATGTATGTGGGGGGGACAGAGAGAGAAAGAACGAGAGCGAGAGCGAGAGCGAGAGAGAGAGAGAGAGAGAGAGAGAGAGGACAAAATGCATAACTAATTTATTAACTCATTTAATCTTCAAAATAACGTCATGAGAAAGGTAATATTTTTTTATAATTTTACATATTATTTTAAGTAAATTGTCCATTCCTAAGAGGCTGGTTTGAGTAGCAGAACTGCAAGGGGAATCCAAGTTGTGCCAACTAGAGTCCATCTTGTAGCCACTGGGCAGTGTGGCTTCCTTGATATATATCAAGTGTGAAATGAGCCAGGGAAGCTCATGTGGAACAACTTAGTTTTATTTGAATTGTCACACAAGAAATGAGCATTTTCTTCTCAAAAAGAATGCTAGCCTTCTCCTCCTCAGGGAACACACTTAGAAGGATCATTCCAGAGAGTATAAGGCAGAGTAAAGGTAACAATTCTAAAGGATAATCATAATCACTAGAATAAGGCATTCATTTCCAATAGAGTTTATTTACTTAAATGAAGTGCATTCTTGCTGGCCACGTTTAAATCATGCAGGCACAAAGTAAACCCTGAACACATGTGCGTTATGGTCATTTTTCTTTTAGATACTGGCTGAAAATATTGAATGAGCCTATACCCTTGGTTAGAATTGCAGTCTTCACTTGAACAAGATATGACCCAGAGCCTTTAAGTATAAAGTGGTAAAAAGTAAAATATGTCTGTATAGTGAAGATATAGTTGCATGCAGCCACCCATTTGACACATAATCCCAGTTTAGTTTAATCACCAAACTAGGAGTAGGATTCATGTATCTAGCACCAAGATGCTTTAGGACTTTCTACAAATCCTTCAACCAGTTTTCCATCTGTAAAATGCAAATTATGTTGTATAACTACCTATTTCCTGTAGATTCTGAAAAAGTTAAATGAGACTTAAGAATTAAGGTTATATGTATACATCTGATATGCTTTCTTACAACTGAATTTCAGAATATCTTTTGACAAAAAAAAACAAAACAGTTTATTTGCAAAGAGTACAAGGGAGTCAGATTTTAGAAGGACTGGATCACTACATGCAAACATCAATATATAAAGGAGGAAAATACATTATTTACAAAGGATGCCAATTTCTTATATGTCTGTTCTAGGTGGAAGAACTACAATTTTTTTACATGTATATTGTATCTATAGAAGTTGTGATTTATCTTCAATTATACGCACTGAAAATTTGGGAAAAAGTAGTATGGTTATAGCAGTTAGGGTTTACAGGAAATGTTCAGTTTTGTTTGTTTGTTTTGTTTTGTTTTGGTGAGGGGGTCCAGTACCAAATATAGAGGCCCTGTTATTTTGGTGTTTATCATTTAATTGTTGTTGGATTTGGTTTGCCAGTATCTTGTTGAGGATTTTTGCATCTATGTTCAAAAGGGATATTGGTCCACAGTTTTCTCTCATTGTAGTGTCCTTGTATGGTTTTGGTATCAGGATAATGCTGGCCTCATAGAATGAATTAGAAAGTGTTCCCTCCTCTTTTGTGTTTTGAAAGAGTTTGAAAAACATCAGTGTTAAATATTTTCTAAACATTTGGTAGAATTCACCAGTGAAACTGTCTGGTAATGAATTTTTCTTTGTTGGGAGGTTTTCATTATTGACTCAGAGTTTTTAATTTTAAAACCTATGACTGTTTCAAATTTTGATAAAGTTAGTTCAGACAGTTTTTGGTTGAGTACTCAATGTATCTGTGAACGGACGGATGATAGGAGTTTGGAGAGCCTACTCTGCCATTTTGCTGATGTCTATTATTATTATCTCTACCGTTATTTCAGTGAGAAAAACCTCCCTGGGATTTCCTGTGCATTGATCCTTCTATTTCTCTCCTGTGCAGTAGTTACCTGTTATGTTTATTTCCCTCATTACCCAGATTAAGTTCCACATTGCATCATTTCAACCACTTTCACATAATATCCTAAATTTCCTTTATTCCATTTCTATATTGTACTTTTATCCCTACAGCTTTGGCAAATGCTCAACTATGGATGCATCCAGGTAAGGTAGTTGCTTTCTCCTTTCTTAACATGGGCCCTAACTCTGACTAGAATACCACCTACTGTGTTTCCCTGAAAATAAGACCGGGTCTTATATTAATTTTTGCTCCAAAAGACGCATTAGGGCTTATGTTCAGGGGATGTCATCCTGAAAAATCATGCTGGGGCTTATTTTCTGATTAGGTCTTATTTTGGGGGAAACACGGTATCTCTTTGGAATTGCTGTTAATTCCTGGCCTCTATCGTCAGCTGGGTTGCCAATACTGCCCTGCTTTCTTTCTGCGTTTCTCTAGTCATTTTGCATTCTCATTTTCTCTTTTACATTTTTCTCAACACCTCCTCTTCTTCCACTTTACTCTCATAAAATTACTTCTTTTTACCTCACAAAGAAAATAGATATCATGAGACAGCAAGTCACTGACTTTTGGACACTAAATCCATAAGCCAAATTACAACTGTACCCACTATGTATCCGTCCTGCTAATGAAATCAAAGAGGTTTCCATTTTCTCATCTAAAACTAAATCCTCTACGTCTGCTTCCCTTCTTATATCTTCTTAGTGACTCTGATTCTTGGTGTTAATTATTTACTTGGCTTGCTGAAGCCAGCTTTACTGGCTTGCAAGAACTGATGAAGAAATTTTAAGGAATTCTGAAAGCCAGCTGATGTTAATTTGGTAGGTAGACAATCGACCATGGTGGGCATATTTGCCTCTTGTAAATCACCAAATGCTGCAGATATGCACTTCTATTTCTTAACTTTCGGAGAGATGAATGTTAAACATTTATCAGCATACCACTGTTTATCTCTATGTCTCCATTAAATTTTATTCCAATTACCATTTATAAATGTTGATTTCTCCCAACTTAAAAAACTGAAAACAAAAATATTAACAAAATCTCATGTCTCTCTTAGCTATTACTGTATCACCCCTTCTGCTTGGTAGTCAAGAATCTAAACTAAAATGTACCCTCAATTTATAACCAATATACTGCACATGAAAGATGATAAATATTTTTGAATCAAAAATCTTGGGCCAGTGAGTTAGATATTTTCACTTGGTACTAATCAAAATGCAAATTTATTTGACAATAGGGATTACAAGCCTTAAAGATGCCCCCTGCTCTTTGATTTGCTAATGATATATTGAGAAATGTATTCTAAGGAAATAATCCACATCTAACCAACATTCAGCTCACATTATTTTTTAATAGTGACATGCTGGAAACTGTAAATGCCCAACAATAGGATATTTCTAAATGAATAATGAAGCTTTTATGCAATGTGTGAATATATAGTCAGTGATAATGTATTGATACGTACGTAGCAACTTTAAGTATAATTTCTAACAGAAAAAAAGAGACTGAAAAGAACTTTGTTACAATGTTAGAAAGAAGAAAGAACAAAAGCCCTAATGAGCTAAGAGAATATCAAATTTTACAGGTTGAAAATCACATAATTAATCTAATAACACAGAAGGATATTATTACATTCAATTAATATAGATTGATTAAGTGGCTTGATGGGTTTCCATGGGGTGAAACTACTACAACTTGCAACGTACTAACAAGGGTACTAATCAAACTAAAATTTGCATTGAATTAATTTTTCTTTTTCCCTTAATGCTTCTGTCAGCTTGACTGAGGAACATCATATATTTCAAGATATCCTATAGCAAAGTTTATAATATTAATAATTTATGCTAAGAACTCTTCAAAATTTAAGGACAAAACATAATTAATTTGCCTGTTGAAGTATGATAAAGAAATAAGCTTCTGCTTAGTAATTCAATTTATTTTCTTAGCACTGGATTTGTAATTACTTTTAACTGTCTACATTATTTACTTTCATTAACTAAAATTGAACAGTAAATATAATATTATCACTGTCCCTAGGAAAATCTCTAAATACACAAAAAAGATGTAAGAGTGAACATGAATGAAGCATTACAAGTACATGTGATATTGAATAATCAATCATAAAGCATTTGATAGTTTTACCCTTATCTCAGATAGTATTCTCATTCATTTCACAGGATGAGGATGAAAAAGGATGACATATTGAAAGACTAATTCAATGGTTAGCTCTCTTTTCTTTTAAGTTTAAAATTGTATCATTAAAATTACCAAAAAAAAAACAAAACAAAAACTTGTTTGGAATGTTATTCAACCTGCTATTTATATTTCTAACAGGTTAATGAGCTAGAGAGGTAACTACTAAATTTTCTTTCAAAAATAGAAATATAAAATAGATTATTCCAACTATTTCACATGCATTTATTAATTGGTAAATGAGTATCAATATTAGAAAACATCTTCTGCTTCTACCTCCAAGGGCCTCCTATATATGTATATCTATATATTTATATCTATACAATACCCCCCCCCCCACACACACACACACACACACACACACACACACACATATGTAGATAGATACACAAGGTCTAACAATTCAGTTAGTGAACTTGTTGCAACAATGTTGCTGACCTTTTTGATACCAGAAGGATTATTCATTATGAATTTGTACCAACTGGACAAACAGTTAACCAAGTTTACTATTTGGAAGTGCTGAAACAGCTGCATGAAAAAGTTAGACGACCTGAACTTTTCACCAACAATTCATGGCTCTTGCATCATGACAATGCACCAACTCACAAGGCTCTGTCTGTGAGGGAGTTTTTAGCCAGTAAACAAATAACTATATTGGAACACCCTCCCTACTCACCTGATCTGACCCCCAATGACTTCTTTCTTTGCCTGAAGATAAAGGGAATATTGAAAGGAAGACATTTTGATGACATTCAGGACATCAAGGGGAATACGACGACAGCTCTGATGGCCCTTCCAGAAAAAGAGTCCAAAATTGCTTTGAAGGGTGGACTAGGCACTGGTGTCAGTGCATAGCTTCCGAAGGGGGGTACTTCGAAGGTGACTGTAGTAATATTCAGCAATGATGTATGTAGCACATTTTCTAGGATGAGTTCGTGAACTTAATCATCTGTCTTCGTATATTTGGAGATTTATTTAAGGGAAACTAGCTTTAAAACTGATATCCTTTACACATTCTGGGTCTATTGGATATTTTAAGTGCTTTGAAACTTAGCATGCTCATTGAAGCAGAGGTCAGCCACTAACCATTGACTAGTCTTTCTTAGTAATAGAATGATGATCTTTTTTTAATACAGCAATGTATCCAGTTAAAAATCACCATTTCCCAGGTTTCTTTATGGCTAGGTGTAATGATGTGAGTAACTTACAGCAAATAACTTAAGCAGACGTTGTGTGGGACTTTAGAAAAACTAGAATAGTAGACACAGAAACAATAAAAAAATCCAGTTCCCTGAGGAAGATGAGTTATTGCCGTACTGATCCTGTTTTATCTGGTTATTTTTTATGTGAAAAAGAAACTACCTTATTTAAGCTATTGTTTTAGGGATTGCTGTTATTTGTACTTGAATGTAATTTCTAATATATGTAGTCATGTTATATATTCTCCAGTTTTCCATTATGACTAGACCGGATATCTAAAGGATGTGCCATGTAGACATTCATACGTCATTAGTTAGCTTATAACAATCTTTAAATAACACAGAACAGCGGGACAAAAATGTGAAAAAAGTCTTGCATTTAAATATGACAGTGAAACCACTTGTATAACTATACCTTTCTTCTAGTAGTAGCATCCTTGCCCCGCCTCTCCTACCAGAGTTTGTCTCTGTTCCCATCTCATTTAAACACCTCCAAGTAGGAGGTATCGTCAAAAGTGACCCCATCTCTCTGGTCACTCTCTACTATTTATCCCCTAACCCAAATTGGAACAATGATTGCAACCTTTCCTCCTGATTTGTCCAGGCAGTTAGCACAAAGCCACAACCAGAAGTCAGAGTCTTTTCTAAAGTTTATTTTAATTGGTACTAAGAGAAAAGGATCACTGCCTTTCTAGTATTGAAGACTGAAAAATGTGAACTAAGAGTTGGTAACAGCTTTGACTCCATATTTAAATAAAAACTTATGTGAGAGAATGAATAGGCATAGAGTAAATAGAGTAAATCACAAGTTGCCAGGACCAATTTTCCCCAAAACCCTTATTTTTGTTTAGTTATATTAGTCAATAATTCTTGCATTAGACTAATTCTGTCTACACGTTGCCTGCTTGTAGATCAGAACTTTTGGTTGCAAAATGCTTGAAATTAAAATAAGACAAAATGTATACCTTGTTGTTGGATGAATATATATATATATATATATATATATATATATATATATATATATATATATATATGACTGACTGTTATTTGAATGAAAAAATATTACAATCATGTATTCTGTCAAGAAACGCATAATGTGCATAAAGTGATGTCCCAGGTTAAGAACATACCAGTACATTTTCTCAGGGAGGAAAAGAAATCTCAGGATTACTAGGATTTAAAATTTTAATCTTCAAACAATCCCTCTTTCAGGGTTCTTTCTGAAACTTAAAGATTTGGCTGAATAACATATTGATTACCCTTAAAACTTCGGTAAATAATCTCTGTTCTTCTAGACCTTCTGTGTTGCTAAGAACTGGAAAAAGAATTCTCTCTTTGTGCATGCAATTCCTTAGAAACATTCGTTGTTAGATCCCATTTACTAGAATTCTGTACAGCAAAAATAAGGTAGTAGAAATTATCTCCCTCCCATATTGCATATTTTCTTTCTCCTTTTATTTTTAACTAATATACTAGCTAAGATGTTTCCTTTTGTGATGAGATATTTTAAGTGCTGTTTTGGTACACATATCTATCCAACAGAAGTGAAAATTTTGAGGTTTTAAATTTTTTGAGTGGTGACGAATGTTTATTCTCAACTAAATAGTTTAATTTTTTGTTTATATACTTTCTTACTTATACCACACTTTATTAATAAAATGATACAAATGACATACAAACATGTATAAAATATAGTAAATTTAAATAAGTATGAAAATGAATGAAAAATAAATTAGATGAAATAGTGCCCCAGAACCAGAGTGTGACTAGTTCCCTATATCCACACCACCAATTCAAATACATTTACGAGTAATAGTCCATATGTTTAGCCATATGTTCTCGAAAATACAACACAAAGAGGTAAACATAATTCATTCTTAAATATTTAGTGACTATATCCATGCTGTTCAATAGACTAGACAGAGGTTACTTAGGCACTTGAAATGTGGCTAGTCCAAATTAAAAAATCCTAGGTGTAAAATACAGCTCAAATTTCAAAGATTTTAAATGAAAAACAATGTAAATATCTCACTAACAATTTTTATAGGGATTCCAAATTTAATGATACTATTTTTAATATATTGGTTTAAGTAAAATATATTATTAAAATTAATTTTACTTGTTTCTTTTCACTTCTCTTGGAGTAACTACTAAAATATTTAAAATTACATATGCATATGTGACTTGCAATTGTGGCTTTCATTATATTTCTTTGGGACAGCACTGGTCCCAAAGAGTAGAGTAAAATGATTTTATTACTCTAAGAAAGCACCACTATTTGTAATACAGGCAGTCTTCATTTCGCATGGTTCTGATACACATGAACTTCAGTTTCCATAATTTTAGTTTAGTTAAATAACACTAACCCTCCAGCAACACGATCTAAATTTTAATGACCATGGTATATTAACTGTGAGTTATTGCACTGCTAGCCATTCATTCCACAAATATCTATGTGCATCATGATTAGGGACCAATCATGGCGCTCCCTTCACAGTTTCCTGGTGACTGGTTACTGTACCTCTGTTATTCAGACAGCATGCACAACAGTAAAGCATGCATTTCTGTTGCCTTCTTGTCTCTGAATGATAAGTCATATTACACTTAGTAAAAATGGGTAACTGAAAGAGAATAGGCGAAAAAACATGGAACTGCAGTAAATATAGAAACAATGATAATGATGGAAGGGAAATTTTAATTAAATATATAGAGAGTCATAAAAGAAGTAGGTGATCATGGAAATGTACTGCCATCATTTGAGACATCTAGAAGTCTAGAGATGCGGTTAGAGGAACTCAGTGAAGATCAACTTAATAGACATAAATGAGGAAGGTAGTTATGATAAAAAGATGCAGAGGAAGTGACACTGTCAAAACTTCACATTAGTGGAACTTTCTGAAATTATTTTACAACATTGGAAGCATAAAGATAATAAAATGCTGGAAGCTGATGGAAATTTGTAAAGTAATATGACAATTTGCCAAGGCATTAAAAAAAGATGCTTGCTCCATATCCTAAGTTAAAAGGCAAGATGTAAGCAAACACTGTTCAAACTGCTCTTGATAAGAATAGGTTTTTTTTTAAACAAAGAAATAAAATACTTCAATTCTCCATGTTTTAAATGTCATACTTAATAAATATCAGTTTTACTGTTTTTAAATTCCCTATACATTTATCCTAAGAGTAAAAACTAATAATATTTTGACAAACATTTTTTAAGGTTACAGACAATACAAAACAATAACAAAAATTTTTTGTTGATTATTAAGAGAGCTTTGCACAGTTCTAGCTTTAATAGTCATTTTCCTTGCGAGGCAACGGGAGGACTACCTGTATTGAGATCAGAAAGAAATAGATCCCAAGGTTTCTCATAGAAAGGTTATTGTTTAACTCAATTAAATAATCTTAAATCCTTACAGTAAAGTCAGTGACCAGACTTCAGATTGTTTTTTGTAACTCTCACCAATAGTGCAAAATGGCATCAGTAAAACCAAGGAGCCCTCCCATGGGACCCCACAATGATGTCCAGGCAGGAGGACGCTCACTTTTCATTTTTCTTCATCCACTGATAGACTTGAGAATGGACTATCCATTATTAAAGCACATTTTTATCAACAGGTTTCTTTCTAATCTTAAAAAGGGGAGCAACATAGAGTTTGGGATTATATTCTAAAAGAAATATCTCTGTTGGGGACATTCTATGTTAGTTAGGTGTAAAGGACCTTATTATGTTTTAACAATGAGCAGACTAATACAATTATTAAAATATAGTAGCTATTAAATCAGTTAGAGGGGCATTAATGGCTTTAAAAGGTACACATATTCTGAGAACTGAACTTTTACTTCAGTTTTTCTTTCTTGGTTTGAAATGCTTTGTCAGCTCAGAGGAAGTTGGAATTAAGACCATGGAGTAGATCTATGGGCACTGCTCCTATTTGTTTTTGTTTGTTTGTTTCTTTTGGATGTTGGTGAGTATCCTTTAATACTGATAAAAATAAGCACTGTCTGGAGTACTTATTGGTTTCAATTTACCACTTTTTTCCATAGAGAATTATTTTACCACATCATATATCATATCTGAAAGGTACCTGTTTTCCCTTTCCATTAATTCTTCCCTTTATCTTCCTTTATATTGTCTATGGCAAGTCCTCCATTTTTAATATTTTGACATAAATTCACTCAGAGAGTCCTCACAGGGACAATGTGAGATATGATAGGCATTTTTATTTCCCTTTGTCACATGAAGAAAATGAAACCACAGGGGATTGGGTGACTGTGAAGCCCACGAGAATGTACCTGGCTGATTGCCAAGTGCTGGGAGCATAATTTACTGAGGGTTCCAAGCTGTTGTCTCTGAGATTTATCACAGGAATACTAAGGAAGTATCATTCCTAGGTAACTTGGGACTCCTCAGAATAGCTGACTTTGATTTGAGGACTCCCCAGTAGCTGTGTTTAATCTTCCCTGGACTGCCTGACAGTCTAAGACACTTCCACTCACCCTTCTTTCCCATTCTTTAACTCTGGGTCACATTTGCCTCATGGTCTAGTGGCTTTCTCAGCCTTTCCAGCTCTTGACCCATTTTCTTTCCTGTAGGCATTTCCACTAAAATTAGATCAGGAAGAGCTACTGCTGGCTTTCAGAAAGTGAACTATCACTGGCTTTCAGAAACACAAGAAACGCAAACAAAAAAAAAACTTAATGCTGAATATTACAGCTTTCTGTATCAGCAAATACGGAATTTTCAGGAGCTCATAGGGAAGCCATTAAAACTCTATCACACTCCATCTACCCCCACATTTACTTACAGAAGGAGAATAAGGTTTCTTTCCCTCTTGCAGTTCTCAAATTTCTTAAGAGTGTCTCTCATTAGTGTAAGTAAACTAGAACCCTGGGAAATTTTTGCCTAGAACTCAGGCAAAAAAACCTGAGAAATGAGGTCCAGTTCCTCTCCTATAGAGAAGAGAATAGAAGGTGAGGCTGTTGTTGAGGACTTATGCATAGTATCTGATATTGATAGAAACACTTCAAGAAAGAAGTGTTGCTAAAGACAAAATTTTCGAGGCTAGTCATTTTACTGAACTCAGTCAACTTCTTTTGTGCCATTTTATTCTTTAAACTTGACTCAGAATCAGACATTGAAATTCGTTAAAATATGATAAATCTAAGGTTAGCATCACTCCTTCTATGGCCTGGATGTTTATCTTTCAATCACCCACATACATTCTTTTCTAGCTTGCATATGCATTGCAAGTGACAACTGCTCTGAGGTGTAAGAATAGATGGGTTTAGAGAGTACAAAATGGGTATCTGCTTTTCATCAATTTGAAGACTAGAGGTCTTTATTTATTTTTCTAATTTGTCTTTGTGTTTTACTAACCTTTTCTGGCGGTTTGGAATGGTGTTAACTAATACATGAACATTTAATCTTCTAGTGAAGCTTAGTTAACTTCTTTAAGAAAAAAAAATCAGAGTGTGGTCTGATGTAAAGCCAAGATATTTTGCATGCATTTTTTTGTTTGTTTGTTTTTGTTTTTTGTTTTTTTATCAAATCCTTAGAATGACTCTCCAGTCAAATGATTTATTTAATTATTGAACGTGTACCGGCTTTAAGTCATTTATTATTCTAGACTCTGAGAATGGAGTGGTGAATAAGACAAAAATGGCCCCCCACTCTTATGGAACTTTTATTTCTAATGACAAGAGCCATCAACAAATGATTAAATCAATTAAATGAAAAAAGAAAGATGATTTCAGACAACAGTAAAATCTATGACTACAATTAAACAATGCAATATAAAAAAGAGAATATCTGGGTATGGATACAGGATAGATGGGGACGCCTAGATAAAGAGCTGAATATTTTTGGCATCTAGAAGAAAAGAAGTTTCCAGCAACCTAGGGACAGAACATTCCAGGCAAAGGAAGCAGTACATGGAAACATCTTAATGCACATGTCATGGCAGAAAATAATATGACATAGGCGGTCAATATGGCTGTATCATGAGAAACAAGGGAGAAATAAGAGAGTTATAAGAGATGAAATTGGAAAAAAGAAGCCAGAATTTGTAGGGTTCTGTAACAATGTTGAGTTTATATTTTATTCTAAGAGCACATGTACATCATTGTAGCAATGAAAACACAAGTGTTACATGCTCTGATTTGCATTTTTAATTAAAAAATGGGGCTAAAATAAGTAAACCATGTTTATCACCAAGCTTTTATTCTGTGCAATTACCATAATTTGAAAAAACATTACTTTATAATTATCCTTAAAGTAATACAATGAGCATTTTAAAATGAGTGTTGGTTGTACTGTTTTTAATAATACATACAATACTCTGACATTTGAAATCTGAACAGTTGATATATTTTTTTTTTCTGATTTCCAAAAGTGTGCTAAAATTAGAAGACTATGATAACAAAGAGAATTTAATTGTTGCCTGAAAGCTGCTTAAATATTAAAGATTTATTGATTACTAGTCCTGGAAGTCTCCATAGAGATCCAGACTGATGCAGGTCCTGTATGAATAATCTTTGTAAGAAAAAATTGCAAAGTGATAAGAGGTAGAGACGGTAGAACAGGGGAAAGCGTAATATCAGTGAAGGGAAGGTGGTAAGCAGTATATGGAAACATGCATCAGATATCGTTATAGAGTTCAACACTGGAAATTACTTGTATTAGCATGCTGGAATAAGAGAGAGAAATGTAAGTTTAATTTCAACTTCACAATTCACATAATGAAAGGGCCCCTCCACCCTGCAGAATGAAACCAAGCCTGAGCATGAGGAGACAAACTCTTCTAAAAGCCTTCATGCGAGTGATTAGAGTGAAGCACTAAGGGTCGTGTACTTTGATCCCTGTCCCAGACAGTGACCAGCACTCCCCTTACAACCTTCAGCAGAAAAATTCATCTTGTACTCATGTCCACTCAGCAATACAGTTTCTGTGCTCAAAGTATTTTTTTCTAGTACATTGTACAGAACGAATATTCAATACATGAAAAGTTTTGAGTTCCTCTAGGAGAAGATAAATAACAACAAATATTAACATCCTTTTTTCCAGATGGATTTAAGAAGCAAGGCTGGCAGGTAGACATCTGTGATGCTGTGCCTACAGAAGCACTTTCTCCCTGAGCTGAATAAAACATCCATTTAATGACTTCATTTTCACACTTTCTTTTCCTGAACTCCTTCAGAAATATGTTTTAATTCATTCAATCAGTTAAAATTGTTGAATGTCTGCTTTATGTCAGGCAATTTATTTTGAACATTAAGTGAACTGTGTATAGAGTAAATTGAAGTCAAGTGTGTATGCATTTGTGAGGGCCAGTATATTTATTATCAGGGCAATATATTTACTAATTTATGGGGTTTTTTTCTCTTCTAAAACAATTTACTTATTTTTTGTCTATAAAAGTATGTTAGAAAAACAGATAAAGTGCTGCATAATGGAGATATTTTATGAGACAATACATAGTTTATACAAATTGTGTTTTGATTTGGAGAATAAAATCCTACTTAAATGGTTTCATTCCCTTTAAAAATGATTATTATATGGACTACAAACCTCACCTTTTTTACTTAGAATTTTATTAAAAATAAGTGCACATTAATTTTTTTTTTTCAAATGTGTAACTGCCCCATTCCAATATGATACTTTATCCCATTGGACACCTATTGGATAAACGAAAGTGAGTTACATTGATTCCACCAGCAGACACAGCATGTATATAACTGAATAGAAACGTCAGATCACTAAAGCATCTCTCACTGAAAATATAACTTAAAATCCTTACAGTTCTCATAGCCCCTAAATGTCTACATGAGGTTCTTGCTCTTTATTGCCAAAACTCATACTTCTGTTATTAAATATGTAACTAAAGGCCTTTTCTACTTTTTGAGATATAAAAAGACTGGTTATTTGATTTTCTGTGTCAACCTTGCTTCTTCCTTTAAAATACAAATAATAATGCTTGCCATCAGTCTATCTTCAACCGTGTGGATTGTATCCATATAAGAAAGGATTAAGAGTATGCTTTACTTAGGAGAGTCCTAAAAGTTTTTATTCTCTTCTATACCCCAACCTGGCTGTGACCCAGGGTTTCTGTCAAAATTATGTTTGGTAAGTACACCCATGACCTCCATGTCATGGAAATAATTCAGTGTTCATCTGGAGACTGCTTAGTCCGGCCACAAAAGGGGAGAGTGGGAGAAATCCTCTCAGCAGCACACATACGGGATTGATACCATTCCACATCCTCTGGTTACAATCACTCCTCTAAGAAGCATGGATCTATCTATGCCCTTCAACAAATTGATCGCTTATGTGATGAGGATCATCACTGACCAAGGTTCCAAGGGTCACATACTTTGGGGCTTTATGCTTATGATCTCATCATGATCTTTTCCCTCCCAGCATATTCCAACACAGACTTTGGGCACTTATAGATGTACTACTAGCTTACATCTTGGCATACAATCCATATATCATACACACAGACAATAGTTTAGTTACCAGAGGGTAAGGGGGGATGGGTGTGGTAGATGAAGGCAAACGGGGTCAAATATATGGTGATGGAAGGAGAACTGACTTTGGGTGGTGAACACACAATATGATATATAGATGATGTAATACAGAATTATATGCTTGAAATCTATGTAATTTTGCTAACATTGTCACCCCAATAAGTTTAAATTTTAAAAAACGTATGCTTCAAATTAAAGAAAAACTTAAAGATAAAAAAAAAATTCATATGCAAACTCCTATAGCCCACTCCATCATCCATATTTTCCTTTAGGAAAGCTCAAGTGGCTGTATTTTAGATTTTTTCCTGCTTAACTAACATAAGAAAAATCATTGGAATTTGCTTAAAACAAAACCTCTAAAATTTAGCATGACTCTCTACAGAAAATAAGAGAAAATTAATTTAAACATTCAAGACTTTTGGTGACTAGAATTAGTGTTTGAGTTTTTTCTCAAAAGATGAATCAGAGTGAGCTTGAAAGTAACTCCTATGGAACAATGGCTTAAAAGGCACAATTCTCAGAGAAACACACTGACAACTCTTTAATGATGCTTAAAAGAAAGCACAACCAATTATTTCTGACCAAAACTTCTGATTCTTATTTACACATGGCACACAGAAGCAGAATTTCCAGAATTTATGTGTGTATGTGAAACACAAATATAGGCTTTAAACATGATTTTTGAAAAATTATGTCAAATACAGTTATCAAAGTTTATATGACAAATTGATGGTGTGATTAAAAACACAGCAGAGCCAGAGTGTGTGTGTGTGTGGGGGGGGAGTCTTGATTGGTCCTGCATTGGTTTAATTTTAAATACCATGTGCTATTAAAGTAAGTTATGCAGAACAAGTATGGAGTATTGTTAACAGAGAGCTATTTGGGATGGCACAGTAAGTTCATCTTTGATGCTCTCTGATAAAAACACAAAGCAATTTTGGATAGAATTTTAGGGAAAATTAAGAAGTCATAGCTGAGCTCAAAACAAGGACACACATCTCCAGAGATCAGAAGTGGCAAAGAGAAACAAAGCAGTGGATAATACTGAGCCCACACTAAGGTGAGCAGATGCATTTCTCCGGGGGTGAGTGCTCCAGGTTAAGTCTGATGTGGGGCCAACCTTCTGGCTGTCATCCAGAGCTGAGGTAAATTCCCCAGATGTATAAAAATTAAAAATTATAGTGTTAATTTTCACCTAGTGCCCTGAATTTACAGCTTTACAGGAAGCAGTGAGCCTAGGGAAGTGAAGGATAAAGACACACTTCCGGTGAACAGGAATAAAATCAAGCCACAATCTGGCCCAGCAAATTGACCTATGATTTCTCCAATGAAACAACAGGAGAGAAATATCATCATCAGAACTGGTTATAGATGGGACACTGGGGGCTGAATGTAGATAATGATATAGTCATTGGATAATTATGGGTGAGCATAGAAGAGGAAGCAGGGAGACAGAAAAGCGAGCGAGAATAATAAACTCTTACTGCTCAAAACGAACCTGCACACCAAGATTCTAAAACAGATTCCAAAATAGATGAATAAATAAATAATAAAATTCAAAAATAAAGGAAAGCCAACAAAATCAACAATCTGAATTTGACTTTATTCCAGATTAAACGAGTTTTAGGAGACAATGTGTAAAAAGTTAATAACATACTGAAGATGCTCATACATGAAGATGTAATCTCCAGATTAAAAAGGTAATAAAAATAAGATAATCATCACATTAGTCACAGCTAGAAAATGACTCAACTCAAAGATAATATTGAGTAAATCACCCAGAATGAAGAAAATAAATAAAGATAGAAATATGAAAGAGCAGTTAAGAGATATACTAGTAACAGTAACAGGAAGCAAAAATGATTAAATTGATTTGAGCAATAGTATGAAGGCTCAAGTTTATATTTTATTATCAGTACATTATATTTAATAATTATATAACTATTATGTTTATATTATACTAAAATCAAACAGTGACACTCAAGAAAATAAATTACATAAAAACTTTATAAGCATAGGTTTAAGCATTTTATGAAAACTACTAGTAAACTGAATTCAGCAATATATAAAAAAATTCACATCAGAAATGCAACAATTGGACAACATCAGAAAATTTATTGATGAAACTGGCAATTATGATTAGGCAATTCAAAGAAATGAAAACCTGAATGAATAACAAACATTTAAAATGATGCTCAGCCTCACTAGTAATCAGGGAAATGCAAATTTTAAAAACTAGTAACATTTCAAATTATTAGATTGGGCAAAGTCAGATTATACTTAAATGTTGCATCGGTAGAGAGAAATGGGACTTATGTATATTTTTAGTGGGAAATGGATAAATCTTATAAACATAATGTTTAAGGGGAAAAGGAGGTTATGAGAAAATATGTGTTGCCTGATATAATTTATTCAAAGTTTGGATAGTACAGATACAATATATATTATATACAGATGCCCCTTAGTCTACAACCAATGGATTTCATGTAACTCTCCTCCTTTGATTCTAATGTATAAAATAAATTGCAAAACCACCATATTCTGGAGCATATTCTCAATCTGTTGAGATTTTGCTTCCTGGCAATTGTCATCAGTTTGACTCAACTAACCTCTCATAAGCTTTCTCTTAGGTTGGATACTTTTTCGTCAACAAGAGTGTGTGTAGTTAGAAAGGCATTTTAATTGAAATATTATGGAGCAGGTGATCCCAGTAAACTGAAAGAATCAAGATAGATGTTTGATGATTCTGTGTAACCCTTTCTCGCAAATTTTCATAGGGATCTTCCAGTTCCAGCCCTTCCCTTTCCTCTTCCCTCAGTACCATAACACTTCATGTACTATTAAGTAGTGGGGCATTTGCAGGAAAGATGGGAAAACAGAACTTTCCAGGGTAATTGACTCCAACTCTGTCCTGTGATTTCTAGTTATCTTTTGAAATATAGTAGAACATTGGACATAGTAGGCCACGAGCACTGACCCTTTTCAGTGGATTCTGGCTTACTATTATAGATAACTAGGCATCACAAATAACCCTTAAATCCTTACTTGTCACTTAGGAAAAAAAGGTGAGAGTCACCAGGGATTGCAGGTTTTACAGGGTGGTCTTCTTCAATGGATTTGTAAGTACAAATCTCAGAAGACCATTAAAGAGAAAACCACAGGTCCAAAATGGCATTACTTGGGCTAAAGCCCATGATACCAAACCTAGATTTAATACTAGACCTAATTGCTGCTTCAACCTTTGCTAGAAACAAAATCTTAATCAACGAATCTGGAATTGCCTAGTGAAGCACCAGGAAGGAAATCTGTCACAAGGGTGATCTTAATCCCTCCACCCCCACAGAGAGAAGAGGCAATCTGCATGACAAAAACCCTTGCCACTCCCTTCCCCCAAAAGAAGATGTGTTGGTCTAAATATAATCCTTTCTTTTCTTTTGTTAATAGCCTCCTTGACCCAGCCATCTTCCTGGAAATTCCTTCCATTTTTGTACAGCTCCTCAGGACACCCTTCTAGTGACTTGCTGCCTAATGCAGGAATCTCTAAATAAAGCCAATTAGATCTTCAAATTAACTTGGTTAAATTTTGTTTTTTAAGCAGACTATCAGGGTGTCTCATGGTAGAGAATTAAAGGGGAAGGAAGATAGGGCTTCATCTTGGTACTATTTGAGTAAGAGTTTACTGAAAAATCTTCCAGTTTGGATGCACTTTTCCAATGGAACTACTGATTAAGCCACGGATGAAACCAAGGTGACAAGGAAAAAAGACCTGTTTTGGAAAATTTTAGTGGAGCTGACTGAGATATTTTAAATAGGAGCTAAGTGAAAATTGGAATTGTTAAAACTTATACACAAAGTCTTTTTACCTCCAACAGAAAAAGCCTGTGTTTGAAGTATAATTAGAAAAATTCCTGGGGAGCGTATTAAGAGAAGACACTTAAAGTAATTTGTACAGGTAAGGTGGATGTGTACTTCATGGTTTAAAGAGAATACTCTCAGGGTAGGTTTCTAGTCTCAGAAGTCTTTAGATTCACGACTCTTTTCCTCTTATCCTGATTTTTGAGTCTCCAGAAGGTTGAGGCTACATCCTTTTTCTTTCTCTACCACTTTGAAACAATGGTTTTACAACTGTGCTTCGAAGAGCCCTAGGAATTGTATGCAGGGCCCCCAATGATGAGCACCCACAGTAAAAGAGAGAGATGGGGAGCATCATAACATTCTACCAGAGCAGGTCTACTTCTACCAGTTTTATTTGTTTATGCTTCTAGGCATGAATTTTTTTTTCCGAGTTGAAAAAAAATACAAAGTTTGAGAACAAATGTGTTGGCAAATCCCTAGGTCCCTGGTTGTAACATTAGAAAAACTGTATCAACATGTTTTCCTATAAAAATGATATCCATCTATAATATATCTTGCTGGAATTCATACAGTAAGATGAAAATCCATATTTTAAAATGTGAACAGAAAAATGATTTCAAAAGCAATTTGATAAAAGCAAATGCTAGGTTTGAAGCTTAATACAGAATTTGTATTCATTATATTTTCTCAGTTTTGATTCAACTAATGGAAGACTAGAGGGATGTCTATATGACATTTAAACCCTCAAATTCCAACCAAAGCCAATACTGAAATAGTTGTTTTATTTTAATAATAGTAATTACTATTAGTAGTATTACTAATATAGCAATCATAATCAATAGTGTTTTCGGTATATTTAAAACTGTATGAGACTTCTTATTTTATTCTTACATATGAATGTGAGTACCCCATCAGGGCAAATGATCTGCATCAGGGAAGTTCACCATAATTATAGCTTTGCATCCTGTAAGAGCAGCTCTAAAGTTTGAACAGGTCATGAGAGAGCAGTGTGTTCTACCAACTTCTGAAGCCAATTATTTTCAAGAAGCCAAGAGAGAAGCACTGTTTCTGGAATAAGAGGTTAATCCCATTGCACTGCTTGCCAGAACACTATGGAAATACTAGCTTTGTTCTTGATAACATACTCCAAGAAAAACATTGACAAACAGGGGCATGATAAGAAGAGATAACCGAGTTTACGAAGGGTCTGAGTACAGGGGCAAACCATATCATCTAATGGGCATTAGGAGAGTTTCTGGGGAAAGTTGAGTCAAGAGAAGCCTTGCAGGATGGTGGTAGAAATTTTAGCTCTCTTCAATCAAAAGAGAAGACTACAAGAGAGCTGAAACTTCCTAGCCAGAGGGCAAAACTAAGACTTAACAACTGGAAGTTTTATGAGGCAAATTACACTGATAGAAACAAAATTTATGTGCAGATATGTGAGAAAATAGAATGTACTCCTTTATGAAGTACTACTCTTCATTTCTTGTAACACACACACACACACACACACACACACACGCACACACACACGCGCGCGCACACTACTATATTTTGGATTATATCTGTTCCAAACTGTTGAAGAGAAATTCCTATCCTGGAAATGGGTTTGTCCTAGAAAAACTCAAGGTCCCTTCTAAGTCTGAATTTATATAAAATGCCATCAACATCCTTTGAAAAATGCTGTTTGAAGATTTCAGTCCTCTTTACAAACACAAGAATTTAAAGAGCCTCTGCTATGTTACAACCATTAAGTATACGTTTTATATACATTATCTCAACTTGTTACAGTCATTTGTTCATTCATTCAACAGGTATTTCCTAAACAGAGTCTGATAACTATGCTACACACTAGGCTGTAACAGGTTGGACTTAAGTGCCAGTTATTTGGGAAAGATTTACTAGGGAATAGTACTGTTAGGCTAAGGAAGAATGAAGAGAAAGAAGGCTAAGCCTACACAGTTCACAGAAGTGTGTTCTCCAGGTGGTCTTTGCTGTAGGCATCTTGGACTTGATCCCACTGGATCAAGAGCCCTGAATACCCCCTTACCCTCTGGTAACCAGAAAACTGGTTACTAGAGTTTTTGTTTGTCTTGGGGATGGGGGGTAGAGAAAGGTAAAGGGGGTCAAATATATGGTGATGGAAGGAGACAACTTTGGGTGGTGAACACACAATGCAGTATATAGATGATGTATTATTGAATGGTACACTTGAAATCTATATAATTGTATTAACTAATGTCACCCCAATAAGTTTAATAAGATAAAATTTAAATAAAGAGCCCTGAATAATGTATTTCAGAATTGTCTGAACAAGAACAGAAGAACAGAGACTTTACCCACAGGGTCAATCCCTCATTGGTTAAGGGTTGCCCCATGACATGTTCACTTTCATGCACATCCAGACCATACTTGCATGAGCGCCTGGTAGGCTTTCATAAGCATTTTAGCCATGTAGGCAGGGATATGTCAGGGCAGAAAATAAGGGTTCCACAGTGCCGTTGATGGGAGATGCTGCCAGGTACACCTGCATGAAGCTAGATGCTGTGGCCCTGGCTGGATAAGATGCTGGCCCAGAAGATTGAGAGGAATCTGCAAGACAGGAATCATTCCACTCTTATCCCTGATTCAGCTATTATCTAGAATAAGAATTTAGTCCTTTTGCTTTGCCTTTCTCTGCTCCTTTATTCTCTTCTTGATTTCATGTTTCTTATGAGGAAAATATCCTCAAATTTTCTGTGGGAATAAAATTTGCGTGACTTCTGTCTACCTCCTGCTTATAAATGGAGCTCTGGACTATGTTTCACATCTGAGGCCCAGGCAGAAACTTTGAATTTACTGCTTAAAGCCCTCTATATTAAACTTTAAACAAACCATCTCCTTGTCCTGTTGTTATTTGGTGTGTGCAGCACCAATGTGGGAGTGAGTTGGTGGTGATATTTGTCTTGTCATTTAGGTAAAAAATGAAATAAGAGAACTGGAGATTGATAGAAGGAAAAACAAGATGCCTTGACATTATAGATTCAATATGGATTGGCACTCTAGGTATCTTGAAAGAAAATAGATATTGTTAGAAACAAGCATATCCAGAAATTGCTACTCCCTCTTTTGTGCCATTGGAATGTTATATTCCCAAACATGACTCTTAAAAATATAAATAAACATTATCTTCCATTGTCGTATCTTGAGAAGAGAATTTATATGTCTCTTGTGGAAACCATATGCAAATTCTGAGGGAGGAAAATGTGTACCCATTTGTTTTGCTGATATGTTGTAGTTTGAAATTGTTTGCAATAATAAAACAAGAAGAGCAGAAAAAAATAATACCACTAACTTCCTGTTTGGAATTTAGCATATTTTTCAAAAATATCAACTCTCCACTATAAAATCAAAATTTCTCTTAATTAAAAAAAATAAACAAAGATGACTTCCAGAATTTTTTACAAAGTCATCTTTCACGTGCCGTGTTAATCATGGTTAACCTTTCAGAGCCTACGAATATATCAGTGACATTCATGCATATGTTTCTTACAAAAGGTCAGGGCAGATTTCCTTTACCTGTTTACGTTTGAAGATAATGTTAATAATTTCTAAGAGCCATTATCAGAAATTTTATTTCTAGCAAGACGCATTAAATAACCACCCAGGTATTTTCATTTTTAAAGTATATCTGAATTAATACAGGAAAGAAGAAAGTGTTTCATGAAGTCAGGAGAAAGGTACGTGGGGGAAAGAAAGACAGAAAGAAAGAGAGAGGGAAGGAGGGAGAGAGAGGGAAGGGAAGGAGGGAGGGAGGGAGGGAAGGGAGGGAGGGAGGGAGGGAGGGAGGGAGGGAGGGAGGGAGGAGGGAGGGAAGGAGGGAGGGAAGAAAAGAAAGAAAGAAAGAAAAAAGAAAGAGAGAGAGGGAGGGAGGGAGGGGAGGAAGGAAGGAAGGAAGGAAGAAAGGAAGGAAGGAAGGAAGGAAGGAAGGAAGGAAGGAAGGAAGGAAGGAAGGAAGGAAGGAAGAAAGAAAGAAAAGGAAAGCATGGGTGGGACTGGGCATAAGAAGGGGACAAAATGTGCTGAGTCTCCATGGAATAGTCTCTAGAAACAGAAGGAGGAGAAATTACGACCTCTTTTGGGTATCCCACTACTGGGAGAGGAAGATAAGTGTATATTGACTTTATCCCCATATTTTTTGAACCTGAAGAAAAATAGTCCTAAATTATCCGTGATCTTATAATTGTTTTAAAACCACTTTAGCACACCTAGAAGCTTTCTCTAATGGAGCAGAATAACCACCTACTAGCCAACTGGTCGAACTCAGGACAGAGGAATGCTTGTTTGGTCAGCAGTCTACTTGTTTTTTAATTGAAACCAAATGTCTTTTGGCTCCAGTTTTGCTTTAGACCTCACCATTTCCATTATTGCCCAGTCCACCTCACTCATTTATACATCTTGCCTGGTCTCTGGAGGCACTTGAGTTTCAGAGCCATGATACAGAGAACAAACCAATGGAACAAAAATCAGACTGGACAGTGGAAGGGGAAGTAGCTGGAACTCAAAATAATAATAAAGAGTGCTTGACCTAGAGATGGCAGCACAAGAACAAAAATTATATAGAGAAGTTAACAGCAAGGGAACAACTGTTTCTTCAAAAGGAGGACAAGTGATCTCCCTAGATTGCATCCTGGTGAGAACTTAGGCAGTATGGCACAGATTGTGAAAACTGACCACCTGAAGAGCTAAATCCAGGGGGACTGTGGATTCACCTCTATCCTACTCTTTGTGGTCTGGGAGGAAAACAGTGTAAGAGCAATTGCTTCAACGGTCTGTGTGAGGCGGAAGAGGACAAGCCATTTTACCTTATGCTGCTGTTGTCTGAGATATCACATGGATCAAATATAAAATACATAATATTTGTATTAAAGTTTTTTTTCTATGCTGGCAACTATTTACATACTATGTCAAACATCTCATAAATAGTTATAACTTACAATACACTCTAAATATTTCATTTGCCATGAATTTTTCATCTTCTGTGTCTTGTTTCTTTGGCATAATTTATTAAGTTGAAGTACAGCAGTTCTTATAGTTTAATTTGATTTTCAGAATGTGCCATTTCTTAGCTACAACAAATATTTCAAAGTAAATGCTTCTTTTGAAATAAGAATCCCAAACATATATTTTTCTGACATGTGGAAATTTATTAATAAAGTTTTCTCTACTTCTTACAAATAAATAGGTGCAACCAGACCATCCAAGTGGATAATAATTGTTTATGGAGAATAGAAAGTATAATTAAAAAGGCAAAGTTTATTTAAATATTTGTTAAGTATCAAATCAGCATAGCTAAGACTTCAAAGGAACCTAAATACCAATCACTTTCAGAATCTTTGCATGGTGCATGGAGTATATTTTTATCTTTCGTTGCTTAATCATCTCTCCAATTTAATCTTTTCACGCTACCCTCTGACCATCACCCTGGCTCTTACTTTATGGAAAAACTTACAGTCCATAAATGTTCCAGCTGTCTCTTTGAGCCTTTGCAAATGTCAGTTCCCTCTTGGTTTTTCAGTTCATTTCTAGTCCCTAATTAATCAAAGTCCTCCTCATCTTTGGGTGAACTTTTTCTTAAAATGGCTGTATAGTAATTACTTTAGGTAATGTGGTCCATAAGAATTTCTGTTGCAAACCACTCTACCTTCCTATTTTGGCAGTAAACCAGCCACCTACATACACAAATGAATGTGTATTGCTGTGTTCCAGTAAAACTTTACTTACATAAACAGTGGGTCATAGTTTGCTGATCCTAGCTCTAGAATTCAATTCAAGTATAATGTTTCTGTACTCATTCACTGAGCCCTATATCTGAATAGGCATCATACTCTATTGTAATCCTTGGATTAATTTTCAGAATTTCAGACTATATTGTTAGATATGAGACACTAGAGGGTGGGGAAAATGAATTCATCATTTTTCTGTCATAGTATATGATGATTGCCTGTCTGATATAAGTAAACTGAGGTGCCTTTGGCTAGTTTTTAAGGCATGAAGAAGACTCATGCGGTCATCAAACCTATTTTTAAAAGCCTCCAAAAATAGAGTGTGGAGAAATAATAAAGCCAATTTTCAACACTGCCTACAAGATCATTACGTCTCAAATGAATAATGTCAAACTGATCTCTTTCCATTTTGTGAAAAGGAAAAAAAGAACATTTTTAGTATGGGAAAAAAATTGTTGGAAGTTTGTAATTATGGACTGAATTCTTTTCTAGACATTTGGGTTTTTGTGGAGGAGGGAGAGTGCAGCATATGGGGTGAGAGTCGTATTGAATTATGTTATCTAAATGTTATTTTTAAAGTGCTTATGATTTTTTTTAATCAAAGGCTTTAATAATTCAATAGAGAGCACACATATTATGTATATTAATAACACCAAGTGGAAACCCCTCATTTAGGTCCCAGAGGGAAAAAAAATTAGATATTTAATTGACATTAGCAGAAGTACATAAAGAAATTATGTTTCAATAGAATAAAGCACAGGGGAGGCTGAGTATTTGCTTAAGAAAAAGTAGACAAATACACAATTAAAAATAATTCCCATGACCTGGTACAGCAAGAACAGTTTTAACGGAAATGGAACAAAAGGTGATTCTTTCACAAACACAGAGCCTTATTCACCAAGATAATTAAAGGGGGTGCAGAAGCCCATTTGACCTGGCATATTAACTACCTTTAAAATCCTTTTACTCACAGCAGGCAGAGTGATGTTTTAAAAATCCTCTAATAAATGTCTATGGAACTTAGAAAGAAAAATGTCTTATGGAACTTAAACCCTTCACACCACAGCATACCCTGCCGAGCCCTGTGAGATCTGGTACTGCCAGCCCTTAGGATCAGCATCTTGCCCTTCGTTACTTACACAACTCCAGTCTTGCCAGCTTTTTGGCTGTTTAGAAAAAGAGGTCTTTTCACCTCACAGCTCTTCCTCTTGATATTTCCTCTACTTGATAAGCTCTTTATCTAGAGTTTTGCTCCTTCTCTTCATTTAGGTCTGTGCCTAAATGTTTTCGTAGAAGACCTTTCCTAACCACATGTTTAAAAACCCTTCACTCCTCCTCCATCCCACCCTCTACCTATTACCCTGTTTTATTGTCTTCATTACATGTATCAGTATCTAACGTTGTGTTAAGTTTATTGCTTGGCTTTTCTGATAGAATCAAAACTCCATAAGCACTGGGAAATTTTCTCTCTTGTTCTCCTCTCTTTTCCTGTTATAAGAATGTAATTGGCATGATGTAGGGCAAAATAAATATTTGTTGAAAGAATGACCACTTGTAAATTAGTCATTTAGAGAAAAAGAAAGCTCAAGAAGAGAAATCCTCCCTTCTCATGATGGAACTATCTGTATGGGTTTTAATATATTGAAGTGAATGACTGAGAGACATGGGGGGGTGGGGATGAACACTGAGTTTATTTAAGGTGATTTATTATTTCAGGTGAAAAGATATAGATTAGGTGCTTTCCTTTTATTCCCTCATTTTTATTTATGTATTTGTTTTCTCAGTAGCCACCCATCCCCTCTCACCCAAAGAAATGCCCTAATTGTCTTCTTTTATTATGAGGCCCTATTTAAAATGTCCAAGATAACAGTAAAAATGGACTTTCCTTCAATTTATAAAAATTAGTATGGAATTATTTCAGAATAAAGCATTGAGTGTTAAAGTCATTTGTGACACTTCGGTTTAATACTTAAATACTTATTTAACATGGTAAAATATATTTTTAAAAAATATACCATGTTACAGATATCAAACAGTAAAAGTACAAGAACATTATGAACACACAGTCTAATGAAATAACTCATGACGATTTTTTAAAATTTTAAGTCACTTTTCTATATAGGCTTTAAGGCACACATTTAAACCACTCACTATGGGTTTTTCAGTATCAGAAAACCAAGAATTCTAGCTCTCCATGTATCACACTATTTGTTGGAAAATAACACATAGAAAAAAGCCTCCCTGCATTGTTTTACCCTTGTGAATATTGACATTCTTGGTATACCAGAATTTGTTAAAGCTAATTTAGTCTGGATTCTATTCTGTTTGAGGTCAAGATTATATCTTCTACTTGTGGAATCTATATAGAACTTATTAAATCTATTCTTTAAATTATTTATGTAAGGCTATATATTTCAAGATATTGATTGCTTGAAATCTAATAAATATTTCTTAAATAGAATTTATATTCTAGATTAAAGTAGATACCACTTACTATTGCAACCTATACTACTAGTAAAAGTGAATATAAGTAACATTTCATAGTTCATTTAGTATGGTAATAATTTACACTTCAGTTCTCAGTAAGCTTATATGTAACAACCACCAAGGACATTTAAAGTAACGAGAGATTCAGTGAAATCATATACTAAGAATTATTATTGAAGGGCCTGAAAATGCCTCTCATCCCATCAGTGATGCATAAAGGAGATATCCGCCTGTCAATTTATTTTATTTAAAAGTGGAATTCTTTAGCTAGTGTGTTTCCCATCCTTTCAGTCCTTACAGCCTTCATGAATTCATTTTTCACAAGTTTTATATGAATATACTCTTCCATAATACATGGTTTTACCACTGATATAGGACAGCTCCCTCACTACAAAAGTTTTAAGCCTCCCTCACGATAGAAATTTTAAGTCTCCTTTTCCCTAGTTCCTTAGCTCCTTAGCCCCTGGCTTTGATTACTCTTCTAATCAATTTCTGAATCCTAGACTAAAGATTGCTCCTAGCCTGAATCACAGAATCTCTCAGATAACTACTTAAAAGCCTGTGACTTCCCAACATCCCCCGTCCATTCCAGAACCCCCAGGCCAGTATACTTGTAGATTGTAATCATTGAAGCCTAACATTATTTCCAACCCATTCTGGGCCCAGCTCCTGAACAATTGATACCACTTAAATGACTGATTGAATGGCCACTGATTGAATGGCCATAGAGCTAACGGATTTATTAATTATAATCTATTTTTCCTCCTCATTCAGGGGCCTTGGGGACAGAGGATACCCCAGCAAGATTGCCAGTCCCAACCAAAGAAGCCAGCACGGTCTTCCAGGCGGATCTCGGGACCCTTTCCTCTCATCTAAGATCAGATAGTGTGAAAGTTCTGTGAATCCCCCAATGGATAGGGACAGCTCTACACCCTTGCCCAGCAGGAAGCAGATACAGAAAAACAGACCTTCTGTCCCTTATGAGAATCTTGTCTCTCAAGGGAAAAACAAGGCAGGCAGTTAGAGATAAACATTCGGTTTTTGTATTACCACCCAATAGACCTCCCCTCTCTGTCCAAAACTTTCCCTTTTCATTGTAAACAAATGGGCACAAGATACCCAACTAGATCAAACTGGCCACTCACACGTGCTGCAATCTAAAAAGATGAGGTAATAGCCACTTGTCAATCACAGGTGTCAATCAAGTGGTCCCACGCCCAGATAGGAACAGCCCATTCTAGAGAAAAAAGATAAAAACTCAAGTTTTCACCAGTCAGGCCTTTTTTGAGCCCAGGTCTTTGGCCCTTTGGGCCTTTTTGTCTTTGAGCCCCTTCTTTTGCTCCTAATAATACCACCTTGACCCCGTGAGCCTTCTCTACTGCTCAGGTCCGCTCCTATTTTCTTGAAGTGTACTATCTCTTCTAATAGATTGCTTTTTCATTACTTTACCTCGGTATCTCGTTCAATGCTTTGCTTGAGACGCCAAGACACCATGCCGAGAACAGCCCACCCTCTGGTAACACTAGCATTTGACTTTATCTTATTTTGTCTTTTCTTTTCTTCCTCCTTTCATGGAAAAGGACCTTCAAAAGCAGCAAGCATTCCTTAATTATTTGTAGGTATGTATACAGAATTCTCTTATCACATTCTGAGAAAAAACCAATAATTACAAAGACATTTACGATAGCACTATTATTTCAGGAATTGCATTATAGTTCACACTAAAAATAAAGGGCAACACATTTTACATACTGGTAGCTGGCTTTGCTTGATAGATGCTCTTGTTTTTTCTATAGACTTAAGTTTATCCTTCACCATCTGCTCTTCGACTACTCCAGAAAATACAATATTGCATTCTGAATTCCCTTGAAAGTAAGTTATTCTTCCTCCCTACAGATTTCTTTGCCGATTCACAGTCTTGACTGCATACAAATGCCCAATATTTAGGGAGGTCTAGCAATTCTGCACTTCAATGTAGAAAAAACTTGGGAGAGCATGCAGGCAATCACTCCCATGATGTTTCGAGCGTGATTGAGGAGATGACAGAGTATTTTTGTTTTAATGATGGCTTTAAAAAAGTTATTGCTGAAATAGCTATATACAGAGGGTGCCAAAAAATATACACACATTTTAAGAAAGGAAAAAACACTGTATTCTCATTGTAATACTCAATATATACCGATAACAAAAGATGAATACAAGTCATGTGTATACATTTTTTTTGGCACTGTCTGTATATATATTTGTTTGTTTTTCTTTATTCATTCTTTCAAGAAAAATTATTGAAATACTTATTCTTGAAACTGTTCTGGAAATAATTGTACTAGCTCTGCTAACATAGAATAAGTCATAGTGTATGTTGAATTATTTCCAGGACACTGAAGGGATACTTACACCCTTTCTACCTAATACAATCTCCCAATCCAGGTGGTACAAACCAAAACTTTTTTCTTAGCTCTTTGGTCCTCTGTGTGTGTGTGTGAGTGTGTGGGTGTGTATCTTTAAATAAAAAACCTAAATCTGCAAGTAGCCATGTTAATTCTTTTTATGAGATTAATTTCCTAAACAGTAGGGCTCAGGGCAATCATAAGGTCTTTGTCCTTGAAAAGGAAGAGAGAAGCGGGATAAGTAGGTTCAGAATGCTGGGAGGACTAGTTCCTCACATGTAGTCTACAATAAATCGATATTTGTTGAATGACTATGAGAGGGTGAATGAAAAATACTAAGATAAATCTTTCCTGTTCTAAGACTTTGCCAAGCCAGTCTTTCTTTTAGGCATCCTGATTTGCCTTTGACTTTCAAATTCAACTAAAGTCCTACTTCATTTCAGTCCCTAGACTATCTTTTAACAGGGAGAGAAGATGACTCACTTGCATATGATATTGATTATCAGATAGATCTTGATGTGAAGACAACCAAGGAATTCCTTGTGTATCATTCATTAATCCTAAAACACTCTCCAGATTCAAAAACTTAACTGGAGGGTACTGCAATGTTTGTAGACATTTAGAAATGGTGCAGTTGGTGTGTCATCAATTGTTGAGTGACTGAGGAAGTGAAGGAGTTTGCATGTGAACTGCTTATCTGAGGATCAGATGAACCCAATAAAATTTCTCTGATTATTCATTTGTGAAAAGGTAAGGTCAGACTTGATGTCTCTGGAGTCACTTTTCCCACTGTGTTTCTGTTTGCAGCTTTCTTCTTTGTAGTCATAGAACAGGCAAGTGTTCAGTGCCACAAGAGAAGAAGGATGCAAAAAGCTCCCCACTGTGACTTTGGGGGGAGGCGGCCAAGGTCATCTGAGAAAGATTCCAACATATGACCCTGATCGTGGACCTCTTGTCCCTACAAGCAGACCACAGAGATAATCTTACTTTGCCAAGGACCTTATCTTAGCTGAGAACAATTGCTGTACCTGGCGCTTAGTGTTTGTATTTTCTTTGTTTTTTGTATAGCAAATTAGAAAAACAAAAACAGAAACAATGTACTATTTTATTTTTACATTATTTATTTTTACAATGCTTTATCTAGAATCCTGTAATTTCAAGCCTGAAGGAGACCTCAAAAGCAATCCAGTCTTTTTCTAATGCAAAAATCCCTTAATAACACACACTAAACTGATTTATCAGCTAAAGCACTTTAAATGTCTTGGAGCTTACTGCCTCATCAAACATCCCATTCCACTTTGGCAGCTATCAGTGTAGGAAAGGTTGTTTTTTTCCCTTTACTCAGTTGGACTCTGTACCACTCATCCCTCTGTAATTTGAACCCATTAGTCCTAATTTTATTTTCTACAAGTACACAGAAAAAATGTTCTCACTTACTTGATAACCTTTCATGTATTTTGAACTATCTACTATATACTCACAGGGTCATTTTTAAACAGTAAATCATTCCAAGTTTCTGCAACCACTTTTTAAAGAATTCACAGATGTACTTTTAAGAAATAGAAGAAATTTTAGAAATCATCTAATTTATTTTTTTCCTACAAAGACATTTCTGCAAGATACTAATTCTGGAGATGGCAATAGCAAAAATGGCAAAGTAAGATCCTGACCTTGATTTCAGTCCCCTTAAGCCATGATTCTTGAACTGTAGACTCCTCCTGCTGGAATTACTTGAAGGGAGCTGTAGGGTAAATCTGGTGGTTCTTTTCCTTTTTTTAAATCTGACTTTTTCTTCACAATTTTTTCAAAGAAGCCTCATTATTTTTCAATTAGAAATATTGACATAATAAAAATTTGAATAAAAACTTGTCATGAAATATGAGATTTCAAATTGTCAAAGGCAGGGGCTATGGACTGAATTGTGTCTCCCAAAATTGATGTGTTGAAGTCCTAATTCCGATATGAGAGTATGTAGAGTTGTGGACTTTGGGAGGTAAGTACATTGAGACGACATGAAATTATGAGGGTATGTCTTATTGGTGGGATTATTGCTCTCAATAGAAGAGGCACCAGAGATCTACTTATAGTTCTCTCCTTCCCCAATCCCCCTGCCATGGGAGAATGACCAGAAATGGACCATGGCACCCTGATCTTGGACTTCAAGCCTCCGGACCTGTGAGAATATAAATTTCTGTTGTTTAAGCCACCAACTGTATGATATTCTTTATGGAAGCCAGAGCTGACTAAGAGCACTTTTCGTCTAGTCCAGTGGCTCTTAGCCAAAGGTGATTTGGCAATACCTGAAGATATTTTTGACAATCACAGTCTGGGGAATGCTACCAGGATCTAGTAGGGAGGTGCCAGGAATGCCACTAAGCATTCTGTAATGCTCAGGAGAGGTACCCACAACAAAGAATTATGTAGCTCCGAATAGTATTGGGGTTGAGAAACTCTGGACTTGGTTACCAGCAGGGGTACCCCAAAGGAGTATTTGTTATTCATTATTTATTATTTATCTGTTATATGTAGAATATGAAATACTGTCATGGAATGTTTCTTCTAAAATCAAGGCAGCCATATGTCTTATCTCTTTTGACCGACTCTGCAACAATTTGTAATGATCTCCAATCAGGTTTTTTGTTCTAATCTCAACAGGATCTTCTATGTTATCCTGTGAAGAGGTTGATCACTTCATATCTAAAATAACCTCAACTAACAGGATCCTTAACAGACAGTTTTTGTGTTAGTCAGGGATATCCAGAGAAACAGAACAAATAGGGTGTGTATATGTGTGTGTGTGTGTGTGTGTGTGTGTGTGTGTGTGTGTGTGTGTGTGTGTGTAAAGTTATTAGTGCACACAATTATGGGGGCTGGCCAGTCCAATATCTGTAGGATAGATCAGCAGGCTGGAGAAACAGGAAAGAGCTAGTTCTATAGTTCAAGTTCAAAAGCCATCAAGTTACAGAATTCCTTCTTGCTGGGGGAAGTCAGTCCTTTGTTCTATTCAGGCCTGCAATGGATTGGAATAGGCCCATATTATGTAAAGCAGTCTACCAATTTTACTTAGTCTACCAATTTTAATGTAAAACTTATCCAAAACACCCTCACAGAAAATATCCAGAATAATGTTTAAATAAATATCTGAGCACTGTGGCCTAGACAAGTTAACAAAACAAACAAACAAACAAACAAACAAACAAAAAACCTCACAAAACTATCACAGTGCTTCTTTCTAACTGCATTTTATCCCATTCTGTGCTCAGTCTGGACCTTTTTAGAAGTACATAGAAGAGGCCAATGATATAAGGGATGGTGACATCCTCTACAAAGAGATTACTTTACCACGTTCTCCTCAGCCTAGCAGGTAATCATAGTAGTGTTGCTTTAGTATGTTTGGTGCCTGATTCCATGTTTTATTTTGTTTTCATTTCTGACCTGTCTTTTTCTTCATATTAGGGAAGACAAGGCCCACCTCTTCTAGGGAGTTTCATCTGAGCCAAAAAATCCACTTTAGCCTGTAGATAACACCAAGGACTCTGGGTCTTGCCCTGAGATCTAGGGAACTTCCTCCAGTGGGTAGTGATGTAGGTGGGAGATACCTATAGGTGGCAGCAGTAAAGATCATCCTTTACTATGCCCTCCTAGGTAAGAACGTTTCATTTTATTCCCTTACAGAGATTTTCTTTGTATTGATCATGATGGTGTTAACGTTTCCATCAGCTTGACTAAACTTTAGATGTGTATTTTCCTGACTCTAGGCCCCTGACCTCCCTTGTCTTACAGCATTTACTGTAGAAAACTTGGAATTATGTGTAAGTTCTTTCTCTGCCATTTTGAAGTGTAAGTAAATTTTCTCACAGCCTCTTTCCACTTTTACAACCCAAGAAATGTCTTTCTCAAGGGCCTGGCACCATCTTTTTGAAATGTAATCATTAAGGAAAATAGCAGCCCTATTTCCCAGGCTGTGAGAAGATGGAGTCTAACTTCCATGAGTACAGGTTATTAAACTCACATGGATTAGTCATAGAGAAAAACCTTTGCAAATTCAATAGTAACTCAATAATAACAATGTGCTGGACACATCCCATTGACTAACCTCCCCACTAACATCCTCTAGTACAGTTGTACTAGCTCACCTTAACACTTAAAAACCCTATGTTTTTTGTTTCAGTGAGGTTGAGTTCAATCTCTCTCCCGTATTACAAGAGCCTGGAAAAAGTCTTCTTTGCCTGTTTAACTTTCTCATATATACATATATATGTATATATGTATATATTTGTTTGTTTGTTTTTGGGGGACAGTAGTTTTAAAGTTGTCCTCACTTCCTATACTCTAAGGATAAGTAATGGTGATAATTCCTGGTACCACAATGCATCAGAAATCACAGAATAAGCAGCTTTCTGTGGTAGGCCAGTTATATTGAGATCTCCTAAGTTTCCAAGGAGAAACTGAATAGTTATTGTCTTTGAGTATTAATATACTGGAAAAGGAAACTTTTCCCCACACTTTCAATAGCTGATGTTTTTAAACTATCTTTCCTCCAAATACTATCAAGAAAACGGTTTCAAATTAACTTCAGTACTTTTCAAATATCAAAAATACAAATAATAATAAGGATAGAGAAAAGACCAAGCTAGTAGGTATACAAACTAAAAATGTTTAGAAAGGACATGAAAAACTATTTAAGCTATATTCTTCAAATTTGAAAAGCAACCATAAATTGCAGAAATAAAAAGACATACAACTTTTCCTGTAAGTTCTTGCATTACTACTGAATACGTTTTCATTGTGACCTATTACCTACCACTATTCTTTTCCTCAAAACCTTATGTTTTAATAGTGTAAGATAAAGATCAAGAAACAATGGGTATTTACCAACCTGATCCTACTTTGCCATATTTTTATCTGATTTTCCTTCCTAGGTTCCCCTTGGTTTAAAAGCTTTAGTTTTGTACCTGCCAATGACATTGAAAATGATATAACTTATTATAAACTCATATTTTTAAAGTTATATGTAACAATGAAAAAATAGCAACCTTTAAAAATGTAGGCAAATCTTTTGTTATAGTCATTTATTTATTTTTAATTTTGAGTCTACCCTACTATGCATTTAATTTGGAATTTTCCAAAATTGAAAGCAATTTATCTGAATAAATGTAAGAAGCATAGCCCTCAAGTGAAAATTAAACTATCTCCTTTGCTTGGAACTGGATGTTTTCCAAATCCAGCTTAGTAAAAATTGGTTTATTCCTTGTATAAATTAGAAAGAAAATAAAAGGTATCAAAACAGTTTTAGGAACATACACCAATGGCATACTAGTTATTTAAGATTAAAAATCATTTTAACAGCACAGCAATTTGAATTCCTATATCAGAAACTCCTTTTCAAACACTGGATATCATTTTTCTCTTGAACGTCACTTTCATAGCATCCAGCCTTGGTGCTACGCAAGTATTTGTTTTGCACAGTCGCCAGAATTCTCAGGGCATTTCAGTGGATTTTTAATTAATTTTTAAAAACAAATTTGCTTTTTCTGAAATTGCTTCTGTACTCAAGAGAGTCTCCGCAGTTTATCTTAAGAAATCTTAAATGTGTATTATTTAATACTCATTTTAGTGTTGGAATTTCTTTTCATTTTGGCTAACTGGCCATTAACGCCATTAGTATTTGAATAATGTGCATAAAGCAACATAGTAATCTAGAAAAATTCTATGAGTATTTAATGTTTAATGTGTGTGTTATTGATAGTATGAAAGCATGTGCTTATTGCAAAGCTTTAGATGCTAAGACTATTTGTCTGAAAAGTCATACTTGGCATTGGTGCTAGCTCCTGCCTCCCACATATTAGCCCCAGAGGTGATATTACTCTCTTCCCTTCTCTGGGTTGAGGATTTATGTACATTATTTTCCTTTCATGGAAATGTAATCTATTCTGGAAATCACCACAAGGCCTTCAGAATGAACAAATCTGAGGAAGAAATCTTTGCTGAAGATTGACAGTCTTTTATTTGGGTACAATGTGTCAGCTATAGTTCACTTTTCATTGTTTTAGCTGGGAGAGTTTATTTGGACTTTCATTTTATCTTCATGGATAGAATGAGTTAATTGACCTGTGTTATAATTTAGTTCAATGAATTATCAAGAGAGAGTTTCTTTCTCACTCAGTGTATGGAGGACTGCTTTTGCATAACCTTTGAAACAGAAAAATCTCAAAGGTATTTTCAAAACAGACACAAATTGTGTTTAGAGCCCTACAATTTGAATGGATTTTTTTGAAATTAGTAAATAGATTCTAATTTATTACAACTTCAACTGAAAACCAAAATAAATAATTCCCCAAATACTCATGTGGCATTTGGTCTACTAGTTAGTATGAGGAAACAGAAGGGATTAAGACATGGGACTGCTCAGAAGAAAATTACATTCTAGGTATCCAGAGAAGTTATGTTCATACCGTGTTTCCCCGAAAATAAGACCAGGTCTTGACATTAGTTTTTGCTCCAAGAGACGCATTAGGGCTTATGTTCAGGGTATGTCATCCTGAAAAATCATGCTAGGGCTTATTTTCCGGTTAGGTCTTATTTTGGGGGAAACATGGCAGTTTAGAGCAATATCTGAAACATCCTACAGCAGGGACAAACTATATTAACACAGTTTAGAGGCGGTTGTGATCATTTTTAGTAGGTAGGGCTTGGGCAGTGAGGTAAAACTTCAAGAAGTAGGTAGGTTTTGCGTTAGAAGTTCAGTTGTTAGAGACAGGATGTATTTTCAGGGCCACAGCTGCTCCTACTGAAGGTTGTAATTTCCTCAAGCATATCTTCATTGACTTATTCAGAATCTACTTGCTCTTTCGTTTATGAACTGTTGGACATATTTGACTTCAGGGACTTTCTGGACAGACTTAGAGTTCTTTTTGAGAGCATTCATTTTAGACTGGTAATGTAAGATGTTTTTGTACTGCAGAGGACACAAATAATACCAACACCACAGCCACATTTGTGTGTGTGTGTGTGTGTGTGTGTGTGTGTGTGTGTGTGTGTGTGTGAAGGGTCATTGAGAGGATGAGGTGTGGGAAATTAGAGGACAATGAAAAGGTTTTGGAGGTAGAAATATGAGATATTTATCAGCCTAAGCAGCAGCTTGCCACTCCAGCACAGATTCAGCAATAAGGCAACAGCTCAGGCTTTTTGATTCTACGAAAAGATTCGCCATTCTCCCATTTTACAATGCCACATAGCTTTAGAATAGGAAGTAGGGAAATGCCAAGTTGAAACATGAGCTAGGAAAAAAAAAATCTAGCATAAATGCTTGAGGATCCAGAGGAGAGGTTGTTGGATCCTAGAGGGTTCTATGATTATTTTTTTAAACTATTTTGAAATAATTTTAGATTTTCAGAAAGTGTGAAAAACTGAACAGAACATTCATATATACCCTTTGCTCAGCTTGTTCAAATGTTAACAACCTACATCACCACAGTACAGAGGTACAATCAGAAAATTAACATTGCTACAATACATATTAATTAAACTACAGACCCTACTAGCATTTCACGAGTTTTATCCTGTAGAGCCATTTTTATATTCTAGGATCCAATCCAAAATTCCACACTGCATTTAGTTGCTACATCGCTTTAGTTTTCCCCAGTCTATGATGATGCTTCAGTCTTTCCTTGTTTTTCATGACTTTGACATTTCTGTGAGTACTGGTTAGTTATTTTGTAGAATAGTTTGGGATTATTTTTTCAATTTGGCATTGTCTGATATTTTCTCCTGCTTAGATTGAGGTTATGTATTTTTGGCAGGAATACTACGGAAGTAATGTATCTTTCTCAGTAAATAATATTGGGAAGTATATCATGTTGATACATCTTATTAATGACGAACAGGTTAAGTGTTGCTGAGGATGTGAGAAGAGGGAAACCTTGTACACAGTTGGTGGTAATGTAAATTGGTGTAGCCACTATGAAAAACAGTATGGAGGTTTCTCAAAAAATTAAAAATAGAACTACCATGTGACCCAACAATCCCACTTCTGGATTAATGTCCAAAAAATATTAAAATCAGGATGTCAAAGAGATATCTGCTCTTTTATGTTCACTGCAGCATTATTCTCAATAGCCAAAATATGGAAACAAACTAAATGCCCATCAACTGATGAATGGATAAAGAAAATGTATGACATACACATACCATAGAATATTATTAAGCCCTAGAAAAAGAAGGAAATCTGCCTTTTGGGACCACATGGATGTACCTGGAAGACATTATGCTAAGTGAAAAAATCAGACACAGAAGAACAAATGCTGCATGATTGTCAGCAATGGAACTGACAGTCATTTTAAATTTAGCTTTTCTTTATGGTGTGCAAAGGTATCACACGATGGTTTAATTTGCATCTCGCTGATAACTAAAGATACTATGCATGTTTATGTGTTTCCTGCCTACTCATATAATCTCTTTTGAATGGTCTATTTAATTATTTGCCCATTTTTGTTTTTTAATTATTATATTTTTTATTGTTAAGTTGTCGGAGTACTTCATGTATTCTTCATTCAAGTTCTTTGTCAGATAGATTTTTTCTAAATGTTTTCTCCCAGTCAGTGATTTACACATTTATGTTCTTTTTTTGTATTTAGATTGTGCTAAAGCTCTGACTTATTCCGAGTTGTATAACAGAACTCTACTTGAGCTTTCTGAAACAAAAGAATGTGGGTTTTGAGGATTGATTGTAAGAACATAACAATATATTACAAACTGAAAATGGGAAAGACTATCAGGTCTCAGGAAAGAAACAGAATAATAGACTTTATACCAAATGGTAATCCTTCTCCCTGTTTTTGTCATTACATGGTCGTTACTGATTCTCTTGTTCTGTACCCCTCTTCCACTTTTAATTACCATTGTGATTACCTTGCGCACACCCAGTTTTCTAGGATAACATTTTTATCTTAAGGTTTGCTGACTATCCCCTTAATTCTATCTGCAAACTTAATTCCCTTTTGTCATGTAACTTGATATAGTCACAGGTTCCAGGGATTAAGACATGGACATCTTTGGGGAAGCCATTATTCTGTATACCAAAATGAATTTCTCTTCTCTAATATGAGTGCTAATAATAAAATGTCTTCAAATATGTAGTTGATTGTAGTAATATCTGTATTAAGTCTTAATGGATTTTGATACTACTTTTAAATTAGGAAGAGGAATTCTAATACACACACACATATTCTGGAAAAGAATTGGTTAATCTTTACGGAAATTTTGAAATGTTATTCCTTGATTAATTACAAGAGGTCATCAAGAAGAAGGACCTACTGCAAGTACAATGCCTTGAGACATCCTTCACAAGTGGATATGAGCTTTCATCCTTTTTCTATTTAGTGTTGTCACTGAATGAGTTGGAAGGCTAATAGATTTGCATGATCTGTAGTTCTTCAATTTGTGACAAATCAGCATAGTACTGAAGAAATACTAAAATTCAGGCAGAAAAGAAGGATTATAGTGATACCATTTCAAGCAGAGAAAACTCAACACACTCAAGGAAACATTAGTCGTTCAATTAAGATGTAAACTAGGCATCCAGAGGCAAAGGGAGAAATATAAATAATGTCCAGATAGGGGTCATACAAAGCCATTTTGATTTTATCCTAAAGTCAATGTGAGTCATTGAAGAATTTTAAACTGGGGGATTATTTGACTGGGATTTGTATTTTAGATTTATAAACTCCCTAATACTGTTTTCTCTCTCTCTCTCTCTCTCTCTCTCTCTCTCTCTCTCTCTCTCTCTCTCTCTCTCTCTCTCTCTTCACCCACATTTGTGGTTAAGATGTCTGTATGCTGGTAAGTGATGGCAAGATATAAGAATCTGGATTTCAAGAGAAAGATCTAAGATGGAGGCATATATTTAGAAGTAAGTGGCATATAGAGATTTTTTAAAACCATGACATCACATGGAGTATTCAAAGGTGTGAGTGCAGATGAGAAGGACAAGGTCCTGAAGTACTGTAACATTTAAAGATTTTGTGAACAGGATGAAGAGCCAGCCAAGAAGAATAAGAAGGAACATACAGTGAAGTGGGAAGGTAGCTAGGAGCACCTGATGTCTTAGAATCTAAATGAAGAAGTGGTTCAAGAGAAGAATATGACTATGTCAAATGCTACAGACAAGTAAAGTAAAATGAGGATTCTCAACTAACCCATGCTTGATTCCTGACCCACAGAAATTGTGATATAACCCTTTGTTTTGTTTTATGCCACTAAGTTTGTAATAATTTTAATGCACAATTTTTAAACAGACACTTAATACAAAAGGGCTTCAGAGAAATGAAGTATTAGCTGGAGAAGATGTAGAGGTCATGAGGGCTTTTCTTTTTAAGATGTCTGTATGCTGGTGGGAAAAAAACACACGATGACACAAGAAATGATTGAATATAAGGCACAAATGGATGAGTTGGCTTTTTGTAGACAATTTATGAAATAGCAGAAAAGGAGGTGAGTACATGCGCACAGACGATGATAAGTTAGTAGATGCAAAAGGGATATGATAAAGTTTTTTTGTAGATTTTATTATTTTCTCAATAAAATAGGGAATACAATTATGAGGTGTGTGTGAAAATAGTGGATAGGTGTTGGAAGTTTTGTGAGAGAGAACAACGTATGGAAATATCCTTTAGGAGAGTAAGAGATTGACTGGAGTGCTAGTGTTCAGTAGAATCATTAGGCAGTGCTAACTGATCAATCAACTTAAATTAACTAGTCAGCATGATTGTGTGTTTTCTCTCTTCAGGTTTAGTAGTCTTAGTGAAAGGAGATTGCAGGGAGAGTTGGGCTTTTGCTAATGAGTGCAGTGCAGGGATAGGATGGCAAGGAAGATAAAAGGGAATGATTATAATGATGGAACAATTTCCAGGTTCACATATATAGCTCAAATTTATTTTTTAACTGATATATCATATTCCAGTTTTGGATATACCACCATTTGTTTGTCTGTTTCTCTTTGAGTGGACACTTAAATTGCTACCAGTTTTTTGTTATAACAAATAATGTCATAGTGAACACATTTGTGCCAGCCAATTCCTTGTGCAAATGTGTAAATATACCTCCAATATACATATTAAGAAGAGAACTGGATGGGGACTAGGTATTATCTTTTCCAGTTTCAAATTGTCTTCATGAGTAGCTGTAGTTGCACACATTCCTACCAATGAAATAGTCTATCCAACCTTTCCCCCACACCACGGCCAAATCTTGAGAATGCTGAATTTTTCCGTTTATATTATTTTGATGGATGAAATATTGAAGTCCCTATTAATTGGCAATTTTCCGATACAACTGGGCACTTATACTTTTTAATATTTATAATTTCTGGTCAATTTATTACTTTATATCTTAACATTTTTCTATTTTATTTCTATTTTTTAAATATAATATTTGTAAATCATGTAAGTTTTGAATAGGTAGTATAATCTTGTTACCCACTTAATATTGCAGATCAGCATCGCGAAATTTAAAATCTTCTACATTGTAATGTCTTTTCCCAGTTCTGTATTCACATGAACATATATATATATATATATATATATATATATATATATATATATATAATTACTGTTTCCTCTATTTTATATAATTGGTCACATAAACATACTATTACTCACCTTATTATTTTCACATAACAATATATTTTGGAAGTCTTTATATATCAATGCATAAAGGACTTTTTATTATCTTTTACATCTACATAACATTTTATTGTATGGATATAATTTATTCAGTGAGCTTTTCAAAAAAATTTAGATTGTTTCCAATCTTTTGCTCTTCCAAAGAATGTTACAGTAAATAACCATGAGCATAAATCATTTCACATAGGTGGATAGGTCTATGAGGTAATTTATTAAAAGCAGAATATGTAGCATTTGGGTTAAAAATACTTGAAATTGTTTGCTCACCAACTCTCTAATGGAACTTGAATTACGTTACCAAACTTTAGAATTTTTGCTGATTTTATAAATACAAGCATAATTTATATATAGTTAATTGCATTTCTTATTTTATGAGTTAGATTATGAATATTTCATATGTTTAAGAGCCATTTATATTTCTTTGTCTTTGAAATGAGTGTTCATATCCTTTGCCCATTATTTTGGAAGTGATTTTTTATTTTACGTTTAGGTGGATTAACCTTTTTAAAGATGAGTTAAGTCATTTTTCCTAGGTCCTAATTTTTCCATGTTTTAAGTAATTAAAATTTTTTATATTCAATTTTGTTAGTATTTCTGAATTTTGTTATACTTTAAAAACATTGCCTTACTCTGAGATTGTAAAAATATCTCCAATATTTTCTTATAGGTTTTCAAAAACTTAAATTATTTTTTTATGTATTTTATGTATTTAGAATTATTCTTGATATATAAGAAGGGGTATGGATAAACATTGTTTTTCTTATTTTTACAGGCTTTCCAACATCATTTCCTGACTCGTCCATCTTTTCAATCACTGCTTAATTGATCAACGTTTTTTCCCCTGTTTCATTGAGTTCTACCTTAATTTTTCTTCTCAAATTTTCTTTGTTTTTCTATTTTTTTGTTTAATACTTAGCTGGTTTATTTCAGTTTTCCAAATTTTGAAAGAATTTTTCCCCCACTACTGCTTTATCTGTATACCACAATTTTAGATATTAATACTTTTGTTGTCATTCAGCCATAAATAATTTGCACTTTCTACTTTTATTGTCTCTTTAACTATTGTGGTGGGAAACCTCCACGACGGCCCCAAAGATTCCTGACTCCTGGTGTTCATGCCCATTCCCCTTCCATTAAATGTACGCTGGACCTAGTGACACTCTTAAAATAAATAGTAATTCAGAAGTTATCGATGTCTCTTCTTAGATCACGTTACAAAGTGGCTGGCCTATGTCTTGCCCACTCTTTCCAGCTCTCTTGTTGCTTCATTCTGGGGAAAGCTAGCTGCCATGTTGTGAGCTTTCCTATGTAGAGTTCCACATGGCAGGAACTGACATCTCTGGCAGTGAGGAGCTAAGGATTAAGGATTGCCATAGTCACACAAGTGGACTTGAAAGTGGATACTTTGAGTACTGGGAACAACCACCTTTGTGAACTTGGAAGTAGATTCTTCCCCAGTTTTGCCTTCAGATGACAGCAGTCCCAGGTACTACCTTTCTGAAAGCCTTATCAAAGACTCAGACCGAGAGGCACCCAGCTAATCAGTACTGAATTCTGGACCCAGAGAAACCATAATACAGACAATAAATATTTTTCATCTGATATATATTTGGGTAATTTGTTATACAACATTAGTAACTAATACAATTATGAATTAAATAAAAGTATGTTTCCCAATATCTCAAATAAGTGGGCCAGGTGAATTTATTTTTGTAGGTGATTTCTAATTTTATTTAACTTTAGTTAGGGAATATATTTTGCATTAATATTGATTGTTTAGACTCTATTGAGGATTATTTTATGCTTTAGTAGCTGATCAACATCGACATAGGACAGAGAATATTTAATGTGGGGTTGAAAATAGTCAGTGTTTTCTGTCTGTATGGTATAGATATGCAGCTTATTATTTATTACCATGGTGATATTCAGCTGATTCAGACTTTATACTTCAAGCTGATATTGAAAGTTCAACATCTCTTTTACATTGATGATACCTCCATTCTGATTGGTCAGTGCCTTTGTTGCATTGGTTGTTAACTATATTTTAGTAATACCCCTGATTATTTAAATTTTATACGTCCTATTTTTTGCTTGCTTGAAATGTACATATATGAGAACATTACATTAAAGTTCCACACTAGAATTGGGACTTTTTTCAAGTCCTCTTTTCTAAAAAAATTTTTGGATGTATTTGTTATAAAACTCTATTGTTAGCTGCATCCAAGTTCATGAATATTATTGTCATTATGGATTGAATTTGGAATAGCCATCTTTTTTCTACTTTAATATCTAGTAGTATGCATTGGTTACAAGAAGATTTATTATCAAAAACAGAAAATAGACAAAACAAAACAAAAATAACTGTGGTTTAAGCAAAATACAAGTTTTTTCTCTCTTTAAAACCTATGCCATCTGGTAGTCTTCACAACCATCAGGAACCCCAGCTCCCTTAATTCCTGAACCATTTTTAAATCATTACATGTTTACATTCTTTAATTTCAATAATTTTTTTCTTTTAGGCTTGTTCTTGTAAAGATACAAGTTATCTTTTAAAAACCCATTTGTAATTTATGCTAATTCTAGTTTCAATTCAAACATGCTTATTTTGATTAATGGTATACTTTAAATTATTTCTGCCATTTTAGTATATGTTTCTGTTTTCTTTTTAATATTTATCAAGCTTTACCTTTGGGGACTTTTTGTCCTCTGTTTAAAAAGTAATTTCATTAATGTTCTTATTTCTTTGTTTCATTTTTTTCTCTATTGGTTTCTAATTTGTATGCTTTAATTATTAATATTTCACCTCCACACCCCTCCTCCGGTTCCTTCTTCTGGTTTTTCTCTTCACCTTTTCCTTCTCCTCTTCCTTCTTCTTCTTCCTCATCATCATCTTGTTTGGGGATTTCTTTAAATTTTTATTCACAAAGCATTTGTGTGTGTGTGTGTGTGTGTGTGTGTGTGTGTGTGTGTGTGTGACAAATGTATTAAGTAACCTATCTTTCTTTGGGACAAGACAACATTTTTAGCATATTTATATTTTCCTCTGTACCATTCCATCTCCCAACTGTTGTTATTGTTTTAAATTTACTTATCTCATTATACTACTATCTTGAATGTATTTTAACTATGTTTTATATTTAGTATTTTTTATCCTTTTTTTTTATCTATACCCAAGGAAGTTTTCACTGATTGTACAGCTCATTACCTCACTTCTCTTCAGTCAGCTAGATAGCAAATCTATTAAAATACCTCTTCTTTAATAACCATCAACTTCTGTGTTATAGCTTTTTATTTTCTTTTGGTTGCTTTCACTTCCTTTCTCTGTAGAAGACATTAAATTGATTAATTTAATTTTTGTTCTACTTTTATCTGTGTCCTGAGTTATAACTCTTTATTTTGCTCACTTTGTGCTATTCTTTCTTTATTTTCGTTTTCCTCTAGTACTTTATGATTCTTGGTTGCAAATTCATCTTCAGAAAACTATTCCTTTATTGCATATCCAGGGAATGTATAATCATCTTAAAGATGCTTGACTTTGACCTTTCATGACACAAGCCTCCCAAGACAGGTGTAGCATGATTTATCTACTGTTGGATTCTGATCCCATGTGGTTAATTCATTTCTGGATTTACTTCACCAAATATATTATACAATTCTAGATCTGCTTTATGTGTAAGAGATCCTGCTTGAATTTTCAGTCAACGAAAATTCATTTCTCTTCTTGATTAATGTTATAGTTTTTGATCTTTGCCTTTATGCATACTTCATGAGAACCTCTAAAATAAATCACAGATTCTGTTATATTGACCCCACCCTCAAGCCTACCTAGCCCAGAATGTTTAGTAAATATGTTACTTCATATGTAGTCTATGGAAATTTTTTTTCTCTTTTTTAATTATGGCAATTTTTGTTTGGCAATATTTATTCTTTCATTTATATGTGTTCAGATGACATTGTGGAAGGTTGAGTGGTTGTGAAATTTGTAAAATTGATCAGAAATTCTTTTTGCTATAATTTTAGAGAGCTCTTCTTTCTATATTTAAGTCGTATCTGTTTCCTCCATTGTTTTCAGGTTGTTAACTGTACCTTCCTTCTGTCATCCAGGTGGCTAATTCAAGAGCTCCCTAATTTTGATTAATTTTAATTCATTCATAGTCAAAGGCTAGGTGGGCTTTATAAAATTATAACTATAACAGCAAAAAAATATATACTGAATTAAATACCAAGTGCTTCCTTAGTGGATAGTCAAACCAAATGTTTGGTTAAATCAAGTCAAATCAAAAGATATACAAATATCTCTTTCAATTCTTATGGGACTTTCCCGATTATTACCAAGTTCTCATTGATGCTCCAAGTTGCTGAGTGTGCAGCATACGTGACCTTCAGGTAAATGACTTTTTACTGCTTTATTTTCTCTTCACAGAGCACTTGAGACATGATTAAGCCATGAATAAAAAGGTCAGTACATTTTCTACTGTAGACAAAAAAATACTGCATTTTTCCTAAAATGGAAAGATGCACACAGTTTTTAAACTAGTTATATAAAATGATTTTTTTCAAGTCATGTATGTATATATTTAGATTTTTAGATAAATACAAAATATATTTTTGGCATTAAATTGTAGCCAAGCTCATCTAAAATTCAAGGTGGCTAAAATTCTCCTGAGCTAACTCAAATATTGGCCGAGATGATAATGTGTCCTCATTTGTTCAGTACAAATTCCATCATAATGTGGCAATTTTGCCATTAAAAAGCTATTTGCAAAGGTATTCAATGACTATGGACTATTTAAGGACCAGCTCAAGCACTTCATTTTAGTCACCTTTTTGCTGAATCGATCTCAAATTGTGCAAGGACCTTGAGATCTGGTGATGAATGCTTAAGTGAGGACTGTTGAGTATGTTCTCAATGTGAGGCAGTGTTACCACTTAGTGACATATGTTTAAATCAGTAGAGGAATAGAAATAAAGAATAACTATCTTCTACATTTTTTCCAATTTGGGAGCAATAATAGTTAAGTTACTTACAATCTTTTTACAACTAAAATTCATATGATATAAGTTGGACTTTGGAAGTGAATAGTTTACCTGGTTGAAATAAAACATAGGCTGTATTGTTTAACAGAGAAGCTACATAGAACGGGAAACTCTGGGTGGGAAAAGGGAGCTCTTCAGTTGGTCCCCTTCACTCGTTTTCTCCTTGGTTGGTCTTTTAGTTTCCTAGGGCTGAAATAATAAATTACCACCAACTTGGTGGCTTTAAAAACAACAGAAATCTATTTTCTCACAATTCAGGAAGTCATCAAGGTTGATTCTCTCTGCCATAATTCCATTCCTGCAAAAATGTTGCAATTTTGCCCTTAAAAGGCTCTTTATTTTATAGGCTCTAAGGGAGAAACTTCCCCATGCCTTTCTCCTAGCTTCTGGTGGTTACACAAAATCCTTGGCATTCCTTTGTTTGTAAGTAAACGCATCACTATATGCGTCTTCATCTTCATATCACTTTCTTTTCTGTGTCTCTGTGCATCCCTTCTGTCTCTAATAACAAAGGACACTATCATTGAGTTTTTTTTACACCTGAAACTAAGTTTAAAAAGTGTTTTTAATGTCTAACTTGTACTTAGCATTCATATTTTAAGTACATACCTTTTAATTGAAGTACATCATCATTTTATAGTACAAAGTCTTCACTAAGTGCTCACACCTGTATAAAGAGTATCCAAGTGATGAAATAGAACATTACCAACAGTCCCAAAAGTCCTCTTGAGCACTCTCCTAGTCTCTGCGTCCCCAAAGGTAATCACTTTCCTGACTTCTTGAAACATAGATTAGTTGCATATTTTTGCACTTCAGATAATTGGAATCATACATAATGTAGTCTTTTGTGTAATTGCTTTCACTCAACATTGTCCATAAGATTAATCCATGTCATTGTTTATAATCTTGATCATGTTTAATTTGATAGTCCCACTTTTATCTCTTTTAGCAACTTAAATATATTTATTTTCAAATTTCTGTCAACCTGCTCCATAAGGTTCATTTGATCAGGAGTGAGTAAATAATTCTGTTATTAATTTGGTTAACTACCTAGTATTAGATTTCTTCGTATGTTGGGAATTTTGGTTTCAATGTTATTTTGAGGGAGAAATTTTCTAAGGTTTTTCCTCTTTCCTTTTCTCTCTAAGAGTGGAATGGTTGTAGGGACCCCTTAACTTCCCAGATCTTCAGGTCTCCAATTCAAACCCAAGTATCCTTGTAATGTTTTAGCACTCCTATTCAGGTATAAGATGCATGGTTTTGATCCTACAAAAATTGTTTCAAACTTTGTATATGCTTATGTGGTTTCTAAAATTTGTATTTTTGTTGCTTAATGCTTTGGGTCTAAGCTAATGACACTGTTTTCCAGGCATGGAGCATTTTATGAAACAAAATATTAACCCAAAAATATTTTTTAACCAATTAAAATTAAAGCATAAATGAATTTGTGTTCATTCCCAATTCTTTGATCCTATTTTGGTACAGGGGATGAAGTTATACCAAGTAAATAATATTTCATGCTTTGAATCATCCATGTCATTATAGTGGGCAGGAAATAATTATCAGAAGGGCTAAAAAAATACACTTAGGGCAGAATACATTCCTGCAGAATTGATTTTTAGCGTTATAGAGCCAAGAGTTTAAATATCAAGCACTAAGTTGAACAGCTCTTTGACATGTTAAACTCCATCAATTTTCCCCATGTCCATGACTACAAATAATTATAATGCTAGGGAAACTCCCTTTCTCAATCCAAAAATACACAAGGCTCTGAGGGGATATGTTCTAACTCAGCCTAGAGGAACTGACTCTCTTATCATTCAAGAACCAGAATCAAAACATTGTAGGCAATGTGATAGTCAGCTAGAGGGACTTCCTGATTCAGTGGGTCATTCTGAAGCTGATTACTTCTAGAAGTTTAATATAAAGAATATGGTTGTTTACTAGGGAGGGTGAAAGTCAGAAGAATGGGCCTTGAATTATTCGGGTTCATTTGTTTGGCTCAGTTGTTTTGAGATGAATGCTCATTCGCATCTTTCATGTTCATATTAGCAATATTTTCTAGGATTTGTAATGAATGAGAATCACAGTAAGATTTCCCTGTGGGTCCAGGGGTTTTTGTTATTATTTACATTATACTTCTAATATACAAGCTTCTTTTGCATTCAAATTTCTTATAAGAAACCTCATGAGCTACTTGCAGATTTATGTTGAAAAACAGTTTTGTGTGTTGGCAGCCAACCTTAGACTCATAGGGTTTACTGGTTCATTTTCAACCTGAGTCTTGTGCCTAAAATGACGCTTGGCACTGACCATTTTGGAAGATATATACAATTATACAGTGGTAACAGCTGTGGAAATTAGAACATTTCTAAGGAGAAATTTATGTAGGTTTTTAATATGGTTTTTTAACATGTGATAATATGACATAAAAATATTCTAATAGACTCAAACACAAGAAAAGTATAACAGAAGGAAAAAGAGGAAGTTAACAAACATCTTCATGTAGTCAGATATATATGCATAGCTATCATGAAATCAATTCAGATACAGGTCCAAAATCAAATTTTCTTTCATTTCATATATGTTCCTATCCTATGTTTTCCATCTCTAATAGAATTATCATGTATCATTCACCAAGAGAAACATCAGCATATTATTAGATGTTTCCCTTTCCTGTACCTCCTCCATAAACCAACTCCTGCTTATTCTAAGTTTGAACAAGCTCTCAAATTCATTTCTTCCCCCTCCATTCTCATTGCTGATCTCTCAGATCAGAACCAAATTAAGGCAAACAAATATCTCCGCCTAACTGGTCTCCCTGTTTCAGTCTCTCTTTTATCTCATCCATCACTGTCATCAGAAGTGTTTCTAAAAACCCATATTTGATCATGTGAGCACTCAGTGGCTTCTCAATGCCTACAGGATGCACATTCTTCTCAGCACATATATGATCTTTCACAATTAGACGCCAACTTCCTCTTTCACCCATGTTTCCCACGTTCCTCAGCAGCCCTGTTATGCCACACTAACTTATTACATAATTTCTTAAATTTGTCATAATCTTTCATATATGTTGAAATGTCTTTCCTTTTCTTGCATTGATCCTGTATCTTTAGCATCTCACAGATTATTAGCTCCTGTCCATTAACCCTTTAGTATCTACCATTTTTAAACAAAACCTCTATTATAACACTAATTATACTTTTTAGTTGTATGTTTACTTTTCTTTTGCTCTCCCATTAATATATGAGATATTTAAGAACAGTCTTTAAAATTTTTATCCTACCTTTTTTTCCCCACCACTCTCTGTATATTTGCACAGTCTCTTCTAAATTATAGGGGTTACTATATATGGAAATGAAAAAAAAATGACTAAATTTAGATATGTAGAAAGGGAAAGAAAGCAAAGATGGAGAAAAGTTTTCATATAAATAGAATTTAAATGTTGAGGGGGATAATAGTTCTGTTGAATTGTTAAATAGTTAAGGGAAAACAATTTTTAGGATGTTTGTGATCACTTTTAATGTAAACATGTATTATTCTATATTTAAGAAACCCATGATAAATCAGTGCCACTCAATTGGGCAAGGTTGCAAAGAAGGTATTAAAAGGTAATTGTTATCATCGTTCCATCTTTTAAGCTCGCTATATCTCTAAAGATTCCTCTCAATAAATTAAGAGGTTAATGTTCTGTATATTCAAATATAGGTGCTCAATTATATTTAGTTTTTCCCTTTGCGTTAGAAAAGACCTTGAGATGAACAAGCACAGTTAGGAAATGATGAGTTTCAATATCATACTAAAAAGATAAGCATATCTTGCTCGATTCCTAACCTGTGTAATTAGCTCTGTAGTGGGACATAAAAATCTACATGATATTCATCTTTATTATTACTTTTTAAAACTCACTAAGTAGTTGGGTAATAGTTTCAAAGATTTCAGATCTATAAATCTCTTAATTTTATTCATCTCACAATGTGACTGTTAACTAAAGAAATAATCAAAATTAATGATCAGCTTTATAATTTTATGTATATGAAGAGGATTCTAATTTTCAAAGTTAAATCTCTAGCCATTTGATGTTTTTGCTTTTTGAGGTTTTTTTGTTTGTTTATTTTTCCTAATTAGTGTCAAGAAATAGAGGGGTGATAAGACAAATCTACACATGAATGTTTACCATTTTAGCCCTTTTATTACAATATCAACACATCTTAGATATATTTGGGCTTGAATTTTACTGGTATGCAATATTGCTAGCTATGTGGTTGTTCTCACGTTATTTGCAAGGTCCATGTTTGTCTTATCGCTACAATGTATATTCTTCTGTAGTCAATTTTTTTCTATTTCTTCAAATGAACATCATATTGCTGGCTGCAGTCATGTGTATGTGTGTGTGTCCATGTACACACTTTTATGTGTGTTTCATGTAAACTTTAACTATCTATTGCTTTTTAAATCTTAATTAATTAGCTTTTAACTGGAAAAAAATTAACCTGGATAGGAAACAGTTCACTTGACTTTTAAATGTTCACTTGACTTTCTCCAAATGAAAGAATCTGCACTTAGGAAACTTGGTCATTGAAAGGCACCATGAAATGAGATGAGAAATATGTTCAGCCACACTCTGCCCAGAAAAGTGGATAAAAAGATTATCACAATGAGCGTACAATTTATTTATTTCTCATTTCTGTGTTGTTGGAGAAGTTGGTCAAAGAGAAATACTACATGCATAGAAGGTGAATCCTTCCCTCTCAAGTCTATCTCACCTATGCCATCTAGAAAGGGTCCTGGTACCTTCATAAATGGGCCTCTCCTGTTTCCACGCATAGGTTAGCAGACGAATGTAGTAAGGACCAGATGATTGGTTTCTCCCATTTCCAACAGAGTAGAGAGACATTCTAGCTTTTAGAGGACGTAATTGAGTAAACTAAGGATAACATCAGTTTTTTTATATTTAACTCAATTTGTCTTGGTGGATTATTTCTTAATTAAATCAAAGCAGGTGATAATGAAATGTAGAGGTATCCTTGAGATAGAATGAATTCACTAAAGGAAATATTCACTTAAGTAATTCCCCAAAAGCCAAATTTTCCTATTATGACTACATTTTCTAAAATTAAAAGATAATTTTATAATTAAAGCAATGATTGAGACTCAAATAATTTCAAAAATATTGTTTTTTGAATTATTCTTATAAATTTCTATTTCTAAAAGCAAAGCAATAGACATCAATAATTAAACCTTTCATAACTCATTATACTCTGCTCAACAGACTTTATTTCCTAATCTATGTGCTTTACTTCATACTTATTTTACATTTACCTAACTCTTTCTTATTTCTTTTTTATAGTCCCACAATTATTTGATCTTTTTGAAACATTTTTCTTTTAATCAAACAGTAATAAAAAGTCTGACTCTTTTTTTGATTTTTGGGTTTTTTGTTGTTGTTTTTTTGACTGATGATAGGTTTTAAACATTATCCCTCCTTATCCCCCTCTGATCCACAGATGAGCAAGCAGATACGAAAGGCAGGGTATTCTCCCCTTTGGTACTGGCAGCAAGTTCAAACAACTTGTGGCAGTCTTCAGACGTTTCATCACCTAACCACAATAAAAACCCAAGCCATTTTCAGATCAGCTTGGGAAATCTGCACTGCTCTCCCCAGAAAACCTCATTGGTAGTAAACATTTTTCATACATTCTTGGTTGGGTGGTATCATCAGTCTCAACATCTGAACCAAAGTTTGGACATTTGGGTCCATTCTGCCTCTTTAAAGTGGCCAGAAAACAATCAATCCATCAGTTACCATCAGATCTGTGGGCTCAATGCTAGATATATAATACATTATTACTAAATGGTAAAACATTATGTTTTACTTATTCTGGAGCATAACATTTTAGTCTAGTGTATTAAAATATAAATGTAATTAACTCATACTAAACAGTTTAATGGATGGCGGTTTTATGTGGTTTGCAGTCACATAGCCCTGAATATGAATAATTTTTAAAATTTATTTTCTTGTGGTAAGAACACTTAACATGAACTCTACTCTCTTAACATATTTTTAAGTGTACAATACAGCATTGTTCTATAGAAATAAAGTTTTCACAACAGATCTCTAGAGCTCATTAATCTTGTTTAAATGAAGCTCTACACCCGTTGATTAGTAACTCCCCATTTCTCCCTCCCCCAGTCCCTGGAAACCACCATTCAACTCTCTGATTCTATGAAGTTTACTATTTTAGATACCTTACATGAGTGTAATCATGCAGTTATGTAGTAATTGCCTTTCTGTTATTAGCTTGTTTCGGGTAGCATAATGTCTCTGAAGGTCATCCATATGGTTGCTCATTGCAGAATTTCCTTCTTTTTAATGGCTGAATATTAATAATATTTCATTGTGTGTATATACTACATTTTCTTTATCCTTCCATCAATGGACATTTAGGTTGTTTCCACATCTTGGCTATTGTGAATAGTGGTTCAATGAACATGAAAGTGCTCATCTCTTTGAGATACTGATTTCAATTCTTTTGGATAAATACCCAGAAGTGTATTTATCATATGGTATTTCTGTTTAATTTTTTAGAGAGAACTTCATACTATTTTCCATAACAGCTACACCATTTTGCATTCCCACAAATAATGTGCAGGGGTTCCAATTTCTCCACATCCTTTCTCCTTGCCAATACTTGCCTTTTGTTTGGTTTTGTTCTGTTTTCTAATAATGGCCATCTTAACAGTTGTGAGATAATAATATCACCGGGATTTTGATTTGCATTTTCCTGATGATCAGTGATGTTGAGCACCTGTTCATAGAGCAATTGGCCATTTCTATGTCTTCTTTGGAAAAATGTCTATTCAAGTCCTTAAACTATTTTTTTAAATTGGGATAATAGGTTTTTATGTTTTGTTTTGTTTGTTTTTGCTATTGAGTTGTAGAAGTTCTTATATATTTTGAATATAGTTTGCAAATGTTTTCTCCCATTTTGTAGGTTTCCTTTTCACTCTGTTGAGTTTTTCCTTTGCTGTGTAGATGCTTTTTAGTTTGATTTAGTCCCACTTGTTTATTTTTATGTTGTCTGTGCTTTTGATATCTATGAAATCATTGCTGAGATCAACGCCATTAAGCATTTCTCCTATGCTTTCTAGAAATTTTATAGTTTCAGGTCTTTTGTTTAAGTATCTAATGCATTTTGATTTGATTTTTGTGTATGATGTGAGATAAAAGTCCAGTTTCATTCTTTTATATATATTGATATCCATTTTTCCAAGCACCATTTATTGAAGAGACTATCCATTCCCCATGTGAATCCTTGGAAATAAAAATGTGAATATTCATATACCTAGTTTTAGCTCTGACTCTGGAAATGTCCTAACTTTCGTCATTCTTGCCTGGCAAATTGAGATGATAATATCCCTCCCGTTCAAGGGTTCATGAGAGGGTTGAGAGCCCTAAGATAAGTACACAATCTAGGGCAAGACTGGACATATAGACACACAAATATTTTGCTTCCTAAATGTTCCTTGTTGGCTACAAAAGATGTGCAAGATATGGTACTTACATTTTAGCTAAGATATAATATATGCAAATGTAAAATAAACATCATAACAAAATTCTTGTACACATACACTAAAATGTACTAAATCTTTATATGCGTAGCGGTGATGAGAATCAAACACTCAAAGAATAATGACAGAACCAGCTCTCTTAACCAGTCAGCCAAACAGACAATTCCCCAGTACATTAAATCATTCATAGGTACATTTGATATGCCAGACATTGGATGAAGTGGTTTATATTCATTTTGTCATTTAATCCTCAAAAGTTTTGTGAAGTGATGCTGATGATGATGAAGAGAGACATAATGATATATCATTCACTGACATGTGCTAGAGAATGTTCTGAGTATTTCACAATAAATAGTTGAATCCTCATGATATTCTTATGGGGTAGATGATGCTACTATTCTCATTTTACAGATGAGGAAACTTAGACAGTCAAGTGACTTTCAAAAGATGATATGGATAGTAACTGCCCAATGAAAGCAGGATTTGAACCCAGGTTGGGTTAACGCTCATGCCCACAAATATAGTTACTAGACTCTACTGTAACAAAACATTCAGAGATTCATTTGGTTTATTTTATGAATCACTTGAGGAATCGAAAATTCAGGAATCATTTCAATAAATGAAACTAGACGTAGTGCAAGATATAAATGAAAAAAAAAGGCAAAAATTGGCTATCCTGTGACTGACTTACATTTTTGTTGAGAGGGCTAGCCTTATGCAGTGGGGAAATACCATTGCTGCTGCTTTGGACTCTGCTAATGTCTTCCACCCTTGAATTTCTTTCCCGTAAGAATTAAAGCCTTTGAGGATGGGGAAAGTTGAAAATGTAAATTACCTTGGAGGGACAAAAAATACATGTTCTAAAAGAGAAATGCCTCATTTCAAACCTCTTCTGACAGCTATTGTGGAAGCCTCAAGCAGGACTCCAGTTCCCGGTGGGAAGATGGAAGGGGATCCCTTGAGGAGTACAAAGGAGTGAGGACTGGTAAGGTCAGCTAAACTCAAGGAAAATGTCACAAGCTTTACATTTTCCTGATCTTGTTGTTGAACTTATATATTCGTTTATCTTATGAATCATTTAAGAGTCTGTGCCTTTTCTGAACTGGTAAAAGAGGAATCGTGTCCTTCATTTAGCAGGAACACAAAAATATTTGATAATGTTTATTCATTTCAAAACTATTAAATTTCTTCAAACTGTACAGACCATTTCTTTTGAGACCCTTTATATTGATTTCTTTCTGTGGGCCTCTTCATTGTCCTATCTAGAAAGAAACAACATTATCTTCTACTTTCTTAACAATTTGCTGCAATATACTGAGTTTTTCTTCATGTCTCTATCATTTGTTGAAAATAATGGGAACATTTTGTTGTTATTTTTTCTTTCAAGGGTGTAAGAATAAGTAGCTGCAATTCTTCTTAATTGATTAGTTGGAGCAATTACATTAATTCACTGTAAATGATATCTGTTGCATCAAAAATGATGTCATTAATAAGAAAGGAGCTATCCTGGCCCTCACCACCTTATTTCCCATCACTAACATTGCCACATAAATCTAACTCTTAGTCCCAAATGGTCTTTGTCTCTCTACATCTACTCTAGTGCTAAACTAAGTTCTGTGCTTGGTTTCTTGAATTAGTTCTTGGTCAGTTTAAGACAAAAAAGTTAAATAACAAGGAGTCCATGTTATTTTTTTTAAGCAAAAGAGGGACTTTATTAATTCATAAATCAAAATTTCAGGAGTAGAAATAACTTTGAGGATATCTAGATCTATTACTCTTAATGATTTCATTGGGATTTGATTTTTTTTCATGCTTTTGTTTTGCATCTCAAAGCTCTGTTTCACTTAGGCATTAGTCTTGTTCTTTGCTGCTGCAAATAGCTTTTTTCTTCTTTCTTTTTTTTAGTTTTAGGTGTACAAAGCAATGTAATAGTTTGACATTTACACCCCTCACAAAATGATAACCCCCCAATCTACTAGCCCTCTGATGTTGTATATAGCTGTTACAATTCCATTGACTATATTCTCTATGCTGCATTCCATATCCCATGACCATACACATATTTACAGTTGATATTCAATATTATTCATCTTCAGCTTCAGGTGTATAGCACAGTGGTCAGGCATCTACACAGTCTATGAAGTGATCTACCTGATAAGTCCATTATGTTATTTTTAAAAATAGTTGTGCATTTAATCCATACTTTTGAAAGTACCGTTCAAAAAATGACAAGATGAAGTATTGAAAATGTATAAGCTCTTACAAAAATTATATATTTTAGTTTATTTCAGCCCTTTGTTCTAGATAGTCTGTATTATAAATGGAGATTCTATGTCCTAAGATTTTATCACACGGCAAATAAAATGCTCCATTAAGAATTTGGAAACCCTAGCAGATAAAAAAGTTACAAAGATCAAATTTCTCTGACCTATGTTCAATGATATAAAAATCAGGAAAAAATATGGAAGAAAATAAGTTTTGATACCTATCCAAAGATGTCCTGCTTGTGGATCGAGAATGTAAAACAATTATAAAATCTAGTTTTCAATAGTTAAACTGCTGTTATTTTATTTAGACTTGTATTTACCACAGGTGAATTTTATGCAGTGCATTTATCTTAGCTCCACCTTGAAATTTGAACAATTCAAGAAATTCCTTAATATTGACACTACATGGTCATATAGTTTCACTCGCACTTTCTTTAAGCTTCTTAATTATAGCACATTCAATGTAATAAAGAGGTATCTGACCTTAGGCTTTTAGAAAAATTAAGATATACAAAATATATATTCACTTTATTGCAATCACCCATCAATGCCATATGTGACTTCTGAGTCAATTTGGCAGTTCATGATTCATTTTTCCACATGCAAATTATTTTTATCATTTTATATAGTATACAGATGCAGATTTCTTTTTAAGGTGATGACTAGATATAATAAAATGTGCCAACAAAAGCGAGATTATTCCAGATTTCTTTTCTAAAGGAAACTCTTTATAGTTTTTTCCTAATTATCTGTCTCCTTGACTAGTTTTATATCTTCAAATATCCCATTATTTAGTTTTTAAATAAAGCCTCCTCTGCTGCTAGGTCAGCTCTGCCTACTTCGAAATTAGATCTGGCCAGTTTGCTATGTTTTATTTTGGGATCATAGTAGGGCCTTTAAACTGATTTTAAACCTTATTCTGAAATATTCAGGGCTTACTTTGAGAATCTGGGTAAAGACATTTTCACAGAATCAGTCTGGAAATAGTGTTGCTGTGTGATGTTAACATTCTGGAATATGAATTAGACTTCAGAGGATTCTCTTGAATGTTTGGGAATTTGAATTGCATTTTTCTTTCACAGAGATAGATAGCCACACCTGTATCATAAACCATTTGCCAGACAATTACATTATTCAGTCAAAAGTGCCAATTTTTTAACATTTTTTTCATATATTTTGCATCTCATTATAATATAGACAGATTTTTTTTTTAGTTGTAATTTGAGATAAACGTCATGTTTGTATCCAAGATATGTCAGGTTTTTTAAAACATAGCACTTTAAAGCACACTTACTATTATTTATTTTAATAAATGTACATAGATTAGAGACAGCCAGAGTTGAGAGCTATACACTTGGTGGCTGGATTTACCTTTTGCCAATACAGATTATATTTCACAAAGAAGACTAAACATTTTAAGAAATTAAATTTTGCAGCTCACTCTTAAATTTTCTGTGGATAAAATTGAATTACTATTTTAGCACCCAAACAGGAAAATGCTGATGATAGTTTCTCATGTTCAAACATGACTGTATGCAGAATAATGGTATAAATTAACAGTTTTTGATTTTTTTGAGAGAATGAAGGCAGATCACTGAGAGTGGATAATGGACAAATGGTCAAAAACCGAACCTATATCTTGATTAGTCGGCAAGAAGTACCCAACAAAGAATATTTTGCTTTTTAAAATCAAATCAGACCAGTAGACAAGGTCCTTTAGTAACCTAACTGGGAATCATTGCCCACTAGGCATGTAACTTTTCATATATATTCCGTCTCATTGGAGACTCTGCATACAAATCTGCCCTAGATCCCCAGAAACAGTGACTGACTAATTCTGTTTGCTACTAGTCTAAATTTTATCTCACTTGATATTTACTGCTTCCATTTTCCAATTTCAGGCTTATTTATTCAATATGTATTAACTCATTCCCTGAGCTAGGACCACCTTAGGAAGAGAAACACAAAAAGAATGTATAAATCTTCAAAGGATAATACAGGAGGGGCAAAAATTATTAGTCCCAGCTGTACAAATGGGAAAAACAGGGACCTACTCAAAATCAGAGAATGGAAGTATGAACTTAAATTCAATTGTATATATCATCAAGGAAAAAGTAATACAGTATGTACTGTCTGATTTATAAAAACAGCAGTGCTGTTGTAATTGGTCAAGGTAAAAAGATAATTTAAAATACTGGGGAAAAAACAGGATAATACTTTTGTCTCACATAGAAAATATTAAAACAGTTATAATTCATATGTCTGTATGTATATGTCTATCTATCTATCTATCTATCTATCTATCTATCTATCTATCTATCTATCCATTCTGCTAATGGATAATTCACTGACTTCTCCTTACTCCTTTTCTCCATTTCCCACATTCCACTAACGGTGCTCTGTAGGATATTTTCTTTCTCAGCTATGGGTGACCATGTGATGCAATGCTAGCTGCTGTTATTTTGCATTCCCAACAGCAATATATATGAGCTCTGTTGCTCTATAACCTCACAAGCATTTGGTATTGTCAGTGTTCCAGATTTTGGAAATTGTTAGGTGTGTAGTGATATCTAATTGTTAATTTAATTTGCATTTCTTGGATGTGATATGATTTGGAGCATCTTTTTATATGTTTATTTGCCATCTGTATATCTTTATTGGTGATGTCTGTTAAGGTCTTTGGCCCATTTTTTAATCAGATTGGTTGACTTCTTACTGTTGAGTTTTAAGTGTTCTTTGCATATTTTATATAACAGCCATTTATCAGCTGTGTCTTTTGCAAATTTTTTCTTTTTCAAGTGTGGGCTTTTCTCAATATCTTAATATTGTCTTTTGTAGAGCTGTTTTTAATTTTAATGAAGTCTATCTTGTAAATTATTTCATGGATCTTGTCTTTGAAATTTTATCTAAAAAGTCATCACCATACCTAAGGTCATCTAGGTTTCCTCCTGTTATCGTCTAGAAGTTTTATAATTTTGCATTTTGCATTTAGGTCTATGACCTATTTTGAATTAATTTTTATGAAGGGTATAAGGTCTGTGTCTGGATTTATTTATTTTTGTATGTGGATGGCCAGTTGTTCCAGCATCTTTTGTTGAATAAAGTTATCTTTGCTTCAATGTATTGCCTTTGCTCCTTTGTCAAAGATCAGTTCTTTATATTTATGGAGGTTTATTTATGGCTTTTCTTTTCTGTTTCATTGATCAATTTGTCTCTTCTTTCACAAATACACTATTTTGATTACTGTAGTTTAATAAGAAGTCTTAAAGTTGAGTAGTGTCAGCCATCCAACTTTGTTATTTTCCTTTTATATTGTGTCAGCTACTCTGGGTCTTTTAGCTCTCCATACGAACTTCAGAATAAGTTTGTCAATATCCACAAAATAACTTGCTGGCTTTGGATTGAAAGTGCTTTGAACCCATAAAACAAATTGGAAAGAATTTACATCTTGACAGTATTGAGTCTTCCTATCTATGAACATGGAATATCTCTGTTTATTTAATTCTTCTTAGATTTCATTCATCAGTTTTATAGTTTTCCTCATACTGATTTTGCACATGTTTTGTCAGATTTATACCTAAGTATTTCACTTTGGATGTGCTAATTTAAATGGTATTCTGTTTTAAATTTCAAGTTCCATTTGGTCATTGTTGGTATATAGAAAAGCAACTGACATTTTTATATTTACCTTGTATTGTGCAACCTTGATATCCTTGATAATTATTAGCTCCAGGTTTTCTTTCATTAATTCTTCCAGATTTTCTACATAGACAATCATGTCATCTGTGAACAAAGACAGTTTCATGCCTTCATTCCAAATCTATAAACCATTTATTTCCTTTGCTTGCCTTATTTCATTAGCAAGAACTTCAGTACAATGTTAAAAAGAAATGATGAAAGGAGACATCCGTGCCCTGTATCTGATCTTAGTGGGGAAATTCCGAGTTTCTTACCATTAACTATGATTTTAATTGTGGATAGTCTTTATTAAGTTGAGGCTTTCCCCCTCTATTGCTAGTTTACTGAGAGGTTTTATCATGAATTGGTGTTGGAGCTTGTCAAATGTTTTATTAATGTGTTGATATGATCATGTGTTTTTTGTTTGTTTGTTGTTGTTTTTTTGATGAGCTGAATTACATTAATGGATGTTTGAATATTGAACCAACCTCACATATCTAGGATAAATCTCAATTGGTCATGGTGTACAATTCTTTTCTATACTATTTTTTGGGGGTGGGGGGTAGATTTGCTATTACTTTCTTTTTTTGCAATTGTGCTCATTAGGGATACTGGTTTGCATTTTTCTTTTCTTGTAATGTCTTTGGCTGGCTTTTGTTTGGGATAATGTTGGCCTGATAGAATGAGTTAGGAAGTATTCCCTCTGCTTCTGTCTTCTGGAGAGATTGTACATAAATGGTATAATTTCTTCCTAAAATGATTGGTAATTTCACTACGGAACCTATCTGGGCATGGTGTTTTCTGTCTGGAAGGTCTGTTCAGCCATTTGCTTGTTAGGATGGAGTGGAAACTTCAAGATTTTTATATATGGATCTGGAAACTGAGAGTCAGATTTTGGTTTTAATGACAATATTACATTTTTGTTCTGATTGACATTTAAATGGCTATGAGATTAATTTATACTGGATATTACAACTTAATATTATCTTATGATTTTCTGTTATTTCTGCATAGAAGTCCTTTTCACTAAATTCCGAATAATCAGTGCCTCAGTAATATTTGCAAAGCTACTTATTACTGTATTCTAAATATAAATATTTGTTTGGCTACATAAGTTGAATCAAACATTTGTTTTTATTGAAAGAACAATTAGCAAAAAACAAATTGCAGAAAAAATACTGGGGATTTTTTTCTCTAACAATTATGGAACTTTTCTATACTTATATAGAACTGAGCAGCAGGAATCATTAGATAACTTCACTTGGCTTAGATATACAGAGTGATGAGGAAAGATCAGTATTGGTTACAGCAATACAAAAACTTAAAATCTCAGCATGCAAAATGATGCCTGATGATTACTTTGGATTTTGTGTATGGGCACTTAGGTTTTCTTCCATTGAAAGAAAGATAGAAACATCATTTTCCCCAGCTCTTCATGTTCTTTTTAGTTCATTCAGCTCCTCCTAATTATAAATCATCTATCTAGCTAGGAAGCAAGAGTTGACATAGGTTCTCAACCATGACAATCAAGAAGAATACAAAATTTCCAACTATTTTTCTCTCTTTTCCTTATAATGAGCTGAGAAAGAAGAACATCTTCTAATGTACAATTCCTACTTTAACTTACATCACTTTGTCTAATAAAAGTTGTAGATGAATGAGTGAACAATATTAAATGGCAGCTGAGTTCTTTGCCAAAATCCTATGTATCTTTGATTAAATCCTTTGGGAGGGGTGGTTCTAACAGAAATTTATACCCAACATTTAAGGGAGTAAAGTGAAAAACAGCACTTGATTTCTAATATTATATATATATATTCACCATAAGTTTCACTAGAAACAATTATTGCTTCTTCCTCACCCTAAAGGAACAAGTTATTGGATATAATAAGTAGTGTAATTCTCTACTTAAGACACATTGTAAATTGGTAGTTATGATTTTTTAATTATCATTAGTTGAAATTGTCTTAACAGCTGTCTTCAAAGACTTGGCTATTACAAAGGTAATGATTCATGCTCAGTTATGAAACTCAAACATGGTTCATTTACGACTTATAACATCCCTTTTCTCAACAGAGGCTGATGTAGCGATCCAGTTGTCAGGGTAATAACAATCAAATAAACAATACACAATCAACTAAAAATGAGTGGGAAATGGAGTAATTGCATTTGTTTGTTTTGTCTTAAAATTTATTTAGATTCACTTTCTCTCATAGGGAAGCCCTCCATTGCCTTTACCTTGAAGATAGTCATCTCCTCCAGAATAACCATAAAACAAACTCTAATATATTATTGATTACCAGCTTTCCTTTTTTGTTGGCATGTATTAGCCACACAATAAAACTTAATTTTATGTTAGTACAATCACATAGGCTTTAAGCAATTAATTAAGGATTCTGGAGAGGAATTAAATTATTATATTTTAGTCATGTGTATTACCCTTCTTAGTATTTATGTGAATGTTAGATGCTTAAAAAGATTATATATATATATATATATATATATATATATATATATATACATATACATATATACATATATATGTGCATATATATATATATATACACAGTTATATATAAACTTATTTTAGCTATAAAATCATATTATTAATTTCTGTTGTAAATAATTAAAAAAAATCATTTTAACTGCATGTTTCACATAACAACATGAAGCAATCTTGTGGATTCACTTGGTGAATGTAGACAGCCCTAAAAGTCAGTATGATATGCTTTGGAGTTCCTTATATCCATCCATCACAGTAGCTTACTTCTAATTAAATTATAAGCTCCTTATTTATACTTCTTATCCTATAAAGTAGTTTTTAGATAAGTGCATGGATTAATCAATTAATACAGTGTTTCTCTCATTTAAAATACATCATTAGTTGTTTAATTGAGCTTAAGAAGCACTATCAAAATGAACCCATAGAATTAAGCATGACTTCACATCTAAACTAACAGAATCATGTTAGATGAATTCAATTATATAACCATCGAATGATGAAAACTGGGCTAAGTCCTACTGGGAGAAAAAGAGAAGTGAAATCTATTCCTGGTAATTTATTGGTTAATTGAAGACAGCAGAAATGCATAAAAATTACCTCAGTGACTATGTAAGTTAAGTTGTAGTATCTAGTGCCAAATAAAAAGAGGTATTTAGCAACACTGATCTCCCACTATTCTTGTGGAAATACCTCTGTGTTGAGAAGGAAGGCACCTTTCAGTTAATTAATGCCCCTCTCCATATATAGTCAGAAACAGCTTGGAAGTTATATTATAAAATTTTCACCTCTTTCTAATTATTAAAAATCAACACACACACACACAATATGTTTATGTGGTGTATCGCACTGATCAATTTGCATATGTTGAACCATCCTTGTGCCCCTGGGATGAACCCCACTTGGTCGTGATGTATCATTTTTTTAATGCATTGTTGTATTTGATGTGCTAGAATTTTGTTTATGATTTTTGCTTCTTTATTCATTAGAGATATTGGTCTGTAATTTTATTTTCTTGTGTTATCCTTACCAGGTTTTGATATCAGGGTAATGTTGGCCTCATAAAATGAGTTAGGGATTATTGTCTCTTCTTCAATTTTTGGAAGAGTTTGAGTAGGAGAAGCATTAGATCCTCTTTGAATGTTTGGTAGAATTCACTTGTGAAGCCTTCTCGTCCTAGATTTTTGCTTTTGGGAAGGTTTTGGATGAGTGATTCAATCCCTCACTGTTGATCAACTCTATTTAGATTGTCCAATTCTTTGTGATTCAGCCTTGGAAGGCTATATGTTTCTAAAAACTTGTTCATTAGACATATGAAAAGATGCGCAACATCATTAATCATAAGAAAAATGCAAATAAAAACCACAATGAGATATTACCTAACCCCAGTTAGAATGGCTATCATCAACATGACAAATAATAGCAAGTGTTGGAGAGGCGGTGGAGAAAAAGGAACCCTCATTCATTGTTGGTGGGAATGCAGATTGGTACAGCGCTATAGAAGGCAGTATGGAGGTTCTTCAAAAAAATTAAGAATTACCATATTATCCAGAAATCTCTCTCTTGGATATAAACCCAAAAAATCTGAAAACATTTATCCGTAAAGATATATGTGCTCTGATGCTCATTGCAGCTTTATTTCCTGTGGCCAAGACATGGAAACAATCAAATTGTCCTTTGATAGATGATTGGATAAAGGTGTGGTGTATGAGTAGGTACTCACATTTCATGAGGAGTTAATAGATATTAGAGTCCTTTATGTTATTTGCCATTTGTATTGATATTTTTAATGTACTTTTCCTCAACAGGATAGGAGACACACAGAGTTTGGGACAAGACAAATCCAAGTACCCAAGCAAAATTCAGTTATAGGTAGATGGAAAAGCACCAGAGTTTCTGAATTAAACAATCCTTTCTTCCTAAGTGCTTACTTCTAATAGAGTAGTACTGTAATGAAACATATCTTTGAGTGGCACATTTGAAAGTGCCTTGGTGGAAATGGGAAATGCGCTTTAAAAAAAAAAAGTCAATACAAGTTTATCTTGTTGGTCTCTGTTAGATGAGCAGGTGGATTTTCTTTGCTATATTAACTATATTAACTCCAGGGAAGTTTCCTTGTGATGAGTGTGTACTTTCTAAAACTGAAGAGCCAAAGTTGGTGATACTTTTCATGATAAAAATGAAAATACAATTATTCCCTTGTCAATATCTAAAGGCACATTTATCAGCAGAATTATATTATGAATATCCACGAGGGACACTACAGAGTCTTACATATGCATGGATAAGAACTTAGTTCTGATTCCTCCATTATTGACTGGAGTCTCATATATTAAATAAAATGCTTACCTAGCAAGTTTTAAAAGTGGTTTTATTTCCAATATGCTGTTCTTAGCAGAATTAGCAGTCCTCCTATCAGAATGTGAATGAATCATAGAAAAGCAACCTTGTTAATAGTCTATTACATGATAAACCCTTTAAAAATCCTAAAAGTGTCTTTTTAAAAATAAAAAATAAAAAAATTCTAAAGACTTTTAAGTTAGGTAGGTCTTATAAGAAGCAAAATATTGATCCACATGACATTCATTTTGTAAGTCTGAAAATACTATCATTAGAGTTTTTAGTATTGTAGTTGTTGTAAAATTGTTAGTTTAATGCCAGACCATGAGCTCCTTGTGAGCCAAAGCCATGTGCAACTATTCAGCACTGTATCCCTTGTCTCTAGTATAGTGCCTAGAATTTGATAGGCATAGAATAAGTGTTTTAGGGAATTAATAAGAAGTCAAGTAGAAAATATAAAATAATGACCAACGTATACTGAATGAGATTTCACTTAGAAAAAAATCTGTATCAGAGTCCTATATGAATTTATTTATTTATTTTTAAAATCTACACTGTGACTGCCAAGCACTGGGTGTAGTAATACATAGTCTTCTGCAGGCACACGGGAGCACAGCGTAGTGGAGAAGCCTACTTCCCTAAGCAGGGAGGTCAGAGCCAGGCCATCTGGGGCAATATGCAGCAAGACTATATATTAGGTAACAAGACTAGTTTTGGGCTGCGGTGGCTGGTCAGTCTGCGTTCTAGGAAAGACTTGTTCAGCATTTGCGCCAGGACTGTACATGGTGTCCCTGTGATGGTTCCCTGTCTCCACTGCTGAACATACCTTGGGGAAGGCAGGGAAAGGGGATTATATATTATTAAAGGAACACATCAGTGAAAACAAGAGACATGGATGATAGCTGGATTTTAATATACTGGGATAAAGTGTCTATATTTTTAGTTCAGATTTTCTGAGTTGCTGAACCTAAAAATTAAAATTTTCACTTACTTGCCTGATTAAAATCACAGAGTTTGAATCCAGGGGTAAAGTACCCTGACTGTTTAAGAATTCATAAGGATTAATAAGAGAGGCATGTATTCATAAGCAGGATGTTTCTGTGGCATCCCGAGGCAAGAAAAAAACACACCCTGTGTTCTAATGGGCAGGGGCTTTGTAAATATAGAAGGAATATGGTGTGAATTGGAAGCCTTTTATGCAAATCGTTATAATTGCATAAAGAAGAGTGATTATGACCAAAAAAATTAATAGGAAGCCCTAAAAATACTGTAACAATACAAAGAGAACAAAAACATGTATGTGTGTGGGGGGGCGAGTAGGGGGTTACATAGAATCATTTCTCTAGGCACTCTCCTTTTATCTTTGGTGTTTCTTCAGTAGTTTAAAATACTGTCAAACCAGGTAAGAAGAAGTCACAGATGAATTAGTGGAAAGAGCTCATAAATCCACTTGCTTCTTTCTCATTTTACAGATGAAGAGACTGAGGGGTACACAGGTGGGTTAACCTGCGTACTGTCATAGTTTCCTATATCCAAGTGCAATATCATTTTCACTGGAAGGTATGAAGTCTCTGCCTCAAAGACTCTGGGGATTCTTTGCTAGGTTTTCTCCCATTTCAAGTGTCAATTGACATTTTTACAGGTTATAGAGAAAAAGTCACAACATCTGTGGGCTTTTTGATTAGGAAATTTCCCTAAACCCAGTCCCACTCCTGCCTTATTTCATTGGTCACTCTCATTATCCATCTGTCTCTGGCTTTATGTCATGATATTCACTTTCCTGTCTGAACTCACTTTTACCTAGTTTTGTTGGTATCATTTTGGATATGCTAACACAGTCTACTTGGCTCTTCTTCACAGCTGCCACTTCAAATATGGCAATCCAGAATTTTTTATTTAAAATTAACCTCAGTCAGTGAGTATTGCTGTTTCCCCTATATTTCTTGGATCATTTATGGACAATGGGTGTCCTTCCCCATATTGAGTTTGGCAGATCTGTTTTGCGCTAAGGCAAAGACTGGGATCAACCCAACATGACCCATTCTCCTGAATTCTACATCTTCCTTGCCTACTCTGTGAAACACTGTAATACTGATATGTTCTTCGAATAGCTGTATGTACTTGACCAAAATAACCAATTAACCCTAGCCTATGACTTTTCTTAAAACATTTTAGAAATAACCTAATGCATATAAATTGCTTGGTGTAGAACAGGGCTTCTCAACCTCAGCAATATTGACATTTGGGGCCATACGATCCTTTGCTGCGGAGTGTTGTCCTATGTTTAGCAGCTCCTGTATCTTCTGCCCACTAGATGCCAGTGTCATCCCAGCCCAGTCATAACAACAAAACATGTCTCCAAATTGTTAAATGACACCTAGGGGAAAAACTGTAGCCAATGAGAACTACTGGTGTTGAGTATGGCACATGGCAAGCAACTCAAAAACTTGTTATTTTTTAAAATAATTTTCAAAATTTGGTTGAGGTAAAATTTATATACAGTAACATGCATATTTTAAGAATATAATTTAATGAGCTTTTGATGAATTTATACAGTAGTGTAACCAAAATCTCAAGACAAAAACATTTTCAGCTCCACAAATATTAGCCTCATTGTCATTCCAATCTATTTCTACCTTTCATAGGTAACCATTTTTCTCCTATTGCCAGAAATTATCTCTGCCTATTCTTGAACATCATATAATTGGAATTATACCTATGTTGCAAATATTTTTCCAGTATGTGGCTACCATTTTCAATTTCTTAAGTCACATTTGATGTGAAGACTATTTTAAGTTTGATGAAGTCAAATATTTTTTTTCACGACCAGTGTTTTTATATTCTCTCTAAAAAACATTTTCCATCCCAAGGCCCCAAATATATTCCCCTAAATTTTCTTCTAGAAGTTTATGATTTTGGTTCCAACGTTTGATTTATTACCCATCTCAAACTAATTTTGGTGTTTGGTGTTAGGTAAAGATAAAAGTTCAATTTTTTCTATATATTTGTCAAGCTGTTTTAGCAACATTTATTGTAAAGACATTCATATCCCAAATTTAATTTGATGCCTTTGTAGAAAACAAATTGACGCTATATGTCCAGCTATCTCTGGATTGTCTATTCTATTTCTAGCTGCTGTTGAGCCCGTTCAGTATATTCCTTATCGTACATATTTTACTTTTCAGTTTTAGAACTTCCTTTTTTTCTTTTTATCATTTTTAGTTCTCTGCTGAGATTTCCCATCTCACTATTATGTTCATCTTTTCCTTCACATCACTGAATATACTTATGTGCGTTTTAAAGACCTTTTAATCACAGATTGCTTCTTAATATTCAAGGTCCATTGCAATATAATTCACTCCAAGTAGAAGCCATCCATTGCTTTTGCCTGCACATCTTCTATTTCTACTTCTTCTAGTTATAATATCTTAACTTTTGTTTAGAAATTATCTCATTGACTGTTATCTTAGTGGAACTGTCACTTAAGTAGCTCTATACTTCCTAGATCGATGAGTAAGCTTGTGACCTGACTTTGATCAATCAGCCTTATTCTCTTGGGAAGTGTTAAAAGAGAAAATGTTTAGCATGGATTCACCCAATGTCAGAGCATGAACTATACTGCTGATTAGTTCCTGCTGCATGGATGCTGGAGCTTCTCCTTTTTGATATATATTGTGATGTTAATTTTTTTCCTTTAATTATCTGCCCCATTCTTTTATTATAAAATTATCTCTGACTTATCTTGGTCCAAGTGTCATTGCCTATATCTTACAAACAAAGAACCCCAAATAATAATAATAATAATAATAATAATAATAATAATAATAATAAAATGGTTCCAGAATTGGCAAGAGATCTTCAAGAAAATGTTGAATCGATCACTGGTCTGAGACAGAGTGAAAGACACTATCTCTGATTGTAAGACAAAAGGAAGATTGTTTCTGATGGCATAGAATAGTGAGATGAAATGAGAGAACAGAAAATGAAAACACATAAATTCTTTTGTCAGGGTCCAGAATGGCATTTATAGACTTTTTGATGATTAATTTGAAAATACTGAAAGAATTCCTTAGGTTTTCTAACCTTGGGATAAGGTCAGTAAACAAGAATGATGACAACAGAAACAAACTAAGTAACAAACAACTCCTTTAGAAAATGATTCTTTGGGATGCTAAGTTAAAATGTCATGTGAATTTATCAGGGCTAATAAATTTATCAGGGCTAATAAAGAAAGTTAGTGTGTCAATCACCAAAGAAACAAATTCCGGCAATCAGAAGGATTCTGGGGAGATCCATGGATTTGGATTACCTCAAAATCATGAACACAACAGAAACTCTTGGTGAGTACCCATCTGAACAAGTTTTCCTCATTTGCAGGAGAAAGCTGATGTGTTCCCTTTTTTTCCAATCTTCATTATTGTTAGACCAGTAATCAAATTCCAACACATGCTCTGAAAGCTGAAATGCTAAATGAGAATAGGAAATAGAGAAAATACATAGGAAGATTGCAGGAATTTGCTAATTTCATTGCTCAAAACCTCCTGAATATTTGTAGAAATGAGTTGTTAGTTTTCTGAACTATGAAAGTGAAGAATAAAATTTAACACTGACTGAATTTATTCATAAGGATGGACTAACCAGAGATTCCGGGCACTTTGTACTCATTTAAGTCTTAATTCAAGATTGCTGGATTTCATGTATCATTTGAGTCTGTCCCTCTTATGCCTTCACTGTATCTCCTAACAGATCTCAGAAGTCTCTCCCTTCACAAAGGTTTTAGGAGCTAGGTTAATAGAAAAAGCACAGGGTTCTTTATAAAGAGAAGTAAAAAGGTTAAAAAAAAAACCCACAAAAAACTCTTCATTGGTTGTTCTCTTTACATTAAGAATGTAGTGGGGAAGAAACTGAAATCTCACCTCAGATGGCTGAACTCAGGAGGTGACGAAAGTGAATGTGACTATTAGATAGACAATCTGGTAGGTGGTATAATTAGAACTCTGTTCAACCAATAACAATCTCTACCTACGTTAGTGGTTTATGGGATTCCTAAGAATAAATTCAGTATGTCCCTAAGGTCTTACCCTGATTTACATAACCAACATATTCCATATATGGCAAACTACAGAACAGACCTGCGATATCAAACCTAAGAATTATGGACCCACAGCCATTTTTCAGACCTCAGGCAATTCATCAACCCAAGCTATATTCTTGAATGAAGACTGGGTTCCCTATTCTGGAGCTCAGAAATATTTGCCTGGGCAACTGTGCCTGAGGAAAGCCATGTCTTAGTTTCTCCATCTGTAAAATGAAGTAATTATAGTAACAATCATACAAATTCTTTTAGAGTTAAGGAAAAATATAATACCTATGAAGTACGTAGAATAGTACCTGGTTCATAATAAGAGTGTAATGATGTTGGCTATCATTATTATTAAAATATAGTTGCTACAACTCTTTTCCCTAGGAAATGTGCCATATTTGTATTTTATGGAGTCTTTGCTCTTAGTTATTAAAAATAATGATTATTTAAAGGTAATTTGAAGAACCTAACTGGGCCAGTATGAAAGTTGTGAGTCATGGATATTTTCAAAAGTCCGTGAAATTATCTCATGTTTAATTAGTTATCTACTTTCCTTGAACTTGTGATTGCCCAGTGGGTACAGCTTTGTCACATATACCTGACTCTGAGAAGAGGTCATCTCCATCCTCTAAAATCCATGAGAGCTCTGGACATACTTATTTTATATCACTGATTGCATTACATTATAGTTACTTGCTTCTGTGTATGCTACCTCTGAAGATTAGGTCCTTATGATCCAAGGGAAAATGTTACATAGATTTGGTGGCAGGAAATCAAGATTAAAATATGCATGCCTCCGTGTAATAGCCATTGCATTTTACCCCCTTAAAATACATTTTTTTCTTATTTTTCAAGTAGGAATAACAATGTAACCCAAATTCCTGTCCATTAGCCTTGCATTGTTTTGTCATGATATGGTAGGAACATAGGATACAGAGTCAGTCTTCCCAAGTTTGAACTCCAGCTCCATCATCACTAGCAATTTGACCTAGTTGATTTAACTACACTCTTAGTGTTTCTATTTCCTCCTTTCTAGGGTCGACATGAGGATTAAGAGTGTCAACTCATACAGAGCACTGAGAGAAATGCCAAGTAAGTTTAATATATGTTAAATTACTATTGAACAACATCAATTAACATACACATAACTATGTTTCATAAACTGCATATCCAGATATTCATTACGAGGATGCATTGCTGTAAAATGTAAATAAATGATGAGTTCATTAATGAACAACTTCTTTCTTTTTTTTAACTATATGATGCATTTTTATTTGCATTTATATTAAAACCAGAGCAGATCGATGCATTTAAAGTTCAAATTCCGCTTTCACCACTGTTTACTTTTAAGACTGGCATGGTGAGTTATAACTTCACATTAGGAGAGAATGAAAGATGGGTGCATCTAGCCTTAAAAAACTGCTATCTCTCAAGATATCCTTGACCTTGGACAGTCAAGGTCAACGATTACAAAAGGGGAGAACCGGTCCTCTTCTTACCATATGCTGTCCTGCCATAATTGTTACAACAACCACTGCTGTCCCCTTACCATAGTTTTGAGGCAGAAAACATCTCTCTGTGTCATTATATAGTTTAATGCAGTAGCTTTTCTTCCTTAAAAAAATAGCATTTGTTTAAAATGCCTGATGCCTTAGAAATAAATTTAACATAATGATAAAAGTGTCCTTAAATGTCCACATTTATATTTTTAAAATTATTTCTTTAAAAAAAAACACTACTTTTTTTTCTATTCTTGACAACTACATGGTGTTTAAGTAACATTTGCAATATAACACTAAAGTGATGTTTTATATGCAACTTAAATTACTTTTTATGTTTGATTCCATGATTCTATTCAGTGCTCTACTGTCGTTTGCTACCCATATTTGAAATCCCATATTATTGCTGGTTTCATAGACTGCAGCTAGAAAATAGTGTGCAAGATTGAATATTTACCACAAATCTCAAAAAGCTTTAACAGGAAATAGGCTCCAAAATATAATGTTTTACAATGACTTAGTGAAGCTAGGATTTCAGTAAATTTCTTTTGCTAGAAAACTACTGGTAAAATTTCTCAGCATGTAAAATAACAGGTAGGACTCAATACTTGCAATTAATAGCCCATTTTCAAATGATTCAGGGCACTCTTGTTTTATGTGAAGTCCTTTGAAATATAATTACATATCATTCTAATGGAGCTTATAATAAAAAATGGTCTAACTTAATTTTCTTGATATTTACTCCTATTAAAATATTCAGAAATGTAATGAATTACATTATCAATTTTCTTAATATAACCATGAGACCATATTATATATCTATATTCCCTATTTCTCTTAAACGCTTTCTTAACAGTACTTTTATCAGTCTACAGAAATATTCTTAGGGGTCTACCAATAAACCCCCCCCAAAATCTCTAAAATTCTTTCAAGTGCAACAAACTAAACTGAATTGACTTATTCTGAATCTTTGTGAATGATGGTTTCCAGGTTTGCAATCGGACTTGCATTTATTACTGACATTTATTTAGAGTCTTTGTAATCAAATCCTTTCTTTGTATATATTTTTCCTCTAATACACCATTTCACAAAACAAATTATTATCTCCATAGTCAGATTATAAAGTTATTCAGAGGAATAAGAGGTCATCAAATATGATAATATAAAGGTTGCTTTTTGAGATAAATGTTGTATCTAGAATTATTTTGGGATCAACATATAAATCACTAATTCATAGATGAAAGTAAATGGCAAACACACAAAAGTGTTATGTTAAACTAAATATGAGACTTTATTTACTTGATCTTATCTCCCCTCTGAATCTGAAAATGAGTAGATAATAATCAAAGTCCTTTTCAGTTTCAAAATAAAAGAAAGGTTTAAGAATATGCTTGCATGCCAAAATGTTTAAATTAGATTTTGGGGTTTTGTGATATTAAAGATCTAATTTGACTCATGCTAACCGGTTTTGAAGATGGCCCCCGATGATTTACACTTCTTAGTAGTCACATCTGTATGTGATTCCCCTCCCACATTTTACCAGGTTTTGTCTATGTGACCAACAGAATATGGCAAAAGTGATGGTGCATCACGTCTGAGATTAGATTATTAAAGTATGGTAACTTCCATCTTGGACATGCTGTCTGATTTTCTCTCTGTGATCACTCAGTCTGGGGGCGGTGAGCTACCAGATCACGAGCAGTTCTATGAAGAGGCCCATGTGGCAACTAACTAAACTTTCTTGCCAACAGCCACACAAATGGGATGTAGAAGCATATCCTCTAGCCCTAACCAACCACAGCCCTAGCTATTAGCTTGACTAAAACCTCATGAGATTTTCTGAGCCAGAACCACCCACTTGAGCCATTCCCAGATTCCTAACCCTTGGGAAATGTGTGAAATAATAAATGTTTGTTGTTTCAAGTGGCTCTGCTTTGGGGTAATTTGTTTTACAGCAATAGGTAAGTAATGCAACTCACAAAGAAAAGAGCAAGGCCCCAAATTTCAAACCCTTTATAGCAAATCAGGATCAGTGACTTGGTCACGGATAATTAAATGGCTTGAGGCCCATGAGCAAATCATTTTGTTCTAAAAGGAAACGTTTCTTATATGTATATAAAAGTAACTGACTAGAACTACCATATGACCCAGCAATTCTACTTCTCGATATTTATCTGAAGAAAACAAAAATACTAATTTGAAAAGATACATATACTCTTACATTTACTGCAGCATCATTTACAATAGCCAAGATATGGATAGGTGTCCATCGATAGATGAATGGATAAAGAAGATGTGATACACACACACACACACACAGGAATATTATTCAGCCATAAAAAAGATGGGTGGCCAGATGGCTCAGTTGGTTAGAGTGCAAGCTCTCAACAACAAGATTGCCAGTTCAATTCCTGCATGGGATGGTGGGCTGTGCCCCCTGCAACTAAAGATTGAAAACTGTGACTGGACTTGGAGATGAGCTGCGCCCTCCACAACTAGATTGAAGGACAACGACTTGGAGCTGCCAGGCCCTGGAGAAACACACTGTTCCCCAATATTCCCCAATAAAATTGAAAAAAAAGAACTCTTGCCATTTATGACAACATGGATGGACCTAGAGGGTATTATCCTAAGTGAAATAAGTCAGACATGGAAAGACAAATACAGTGTGACTTCACTTATATGTGGAATCTGAAAAACAAAACAAAACAAAACAAAAACAGGCTCATAGAAACAGAGAACAAACTGATGGTTGCCAAAGAGGAGGAGGTGGGGGATGAGTGAGAAAGGTAAAGGAGAATTTAAAAATGCGGGGGAGGGGACAAACACATGCAGTATCCAAATGGCCCATCCAGAGGTTCAGAGAGAGAGAGAGAAAAGAAAGTAGCTGAACTACATTTTTAATCTCATACAACACCCTTGGGGAGGCCTTTCTGAGGGGTTCCCAGAGTCTCCTGTGTTCCCCGGTCCATCCCACTATGTACACATTTATGTCAATTACATTGCAGTTATTCTGTGTTTATCTTCATTTCTAGATTGTGATTTCCTAAGGGTAGGGACTTTCATTTTTATTCCTATAACATCAGCACTCATTGCATTTCTTGGTATATAATAGTTACCTAATATATATTAGCCAAATATATGTCTAAAATACCATATTATATACACCATGAGATCCAAACAAGAAGTAAAATACTTTTAAAAGTAAAATAAAAGTGTTATCATAAGCACAGTTTACAGCAGGGGTGTCCAAACATTTTTCAACATTTTTCACCAAGGGCCATATGCGGTAAAATATACAAACAGCCGGGCCACTCACTCAAGGTGAAGTACGTATTGCCTCACCTGGTTTATTTAAGTAAAGTAAATATATTTTTGGAATTTGCTGCGGGCCAATAAAAAATGAATTGCGGGCCGCAGTTGGCCCGCGGGCCACAGTTTGGACACCCCTGGTTTAGAGCAAAAGAAATGGGACAGTTTTGAAGGCAATTTTCCACACCAAGTGCCTGGTAACAGTCATAGCTCCTGGTTTCCATGTCTCCCTGTTCTAGACATTCCTGAATGCATACTGGCAAAACTTAATTGCCTATTTTCTATTTGTCTCCCTACCAGTCTTCTCTTGATATATTTCCTTAGCTGTAAACATGTGATTCAAGAATGCCTTTAAAATACCCCCCTTATGCCTGTCCACATTTTAAAAGGAAATACGTTAGAAGCAGAAGTATATACATTCCTGACTGGGCTACCTAGCAGTGTTGGTATGAGCCATTAATGAATCCTTTTTGCTTCTCATTCTGGAACAACAGATATACACATCTATTACCAGGAACCTTGATGTATGGCACATTTGAAGCAACTGCACCAGGAAATGGAACCATACCAATTATTATCCACATTTATCAGACATGTGACCAGACAAATCATTTCCCTTGATATTCCAATGAAAAGACACATAAATAGATGAAATGTTCAAAATAAATTGAAACTTTATTTTATTTAGATAGAAAAAAATAAGATCTGATAACCTCTAAGCTATGGTTTCAGTAAGTTACTTGGCCCTAAGTGGATGAAATAGTTATCTGGTCATGCATTTCAGACTGGGTCATGATTGACTGTAAGACTGGATCTTAATGTCTATTTGATCTAATAATTGATTAAAATACTTGGATTTCCTTCCTTAAACTGAAGAGATAAAGTTTGTGTTGCAGTTATGGCTGATTTCTTTGTTGGCTATAAAGTTCCACCAGTGATTTATTTCATTAATTCAATAATCATTTCAGCTGTAATATCCTTTAGTCACAGACAGCTAATGTTGCAATAATGATTTGTGAGAAAAACTAATGCTAGAAGCCTCTAGCCATATTTGCAAATAAGTATCATGACACTCAAAGATTGATCCAGGGGAGCACAAAACTGGTGACTTTTGTAGCATAGCTTGCAGACAGTAATTTTTAGAGCATAAAGATTGATTATAGAGAAGAGAAACTAATCACAGATTCCTCCAGTCTTACAGTTTTAAAAGACTATGAAAAATGATGGTCTGCATATCATACTAGAATTATCCTAACTCAGCTCATCTAAAGCCAAAGTAATAAGATCAAATATCATATTTTACGTTTCTTTTGTTTTACATGACATCTAAAATCAGTATTAGGGAGGTGGCTCGCTCATTCTAAAAAAATATTGGGAGACAGAAAATTACATAGAATTATTTTAAAAGTATTTTAGACTCATTGGCTTGATATGTATAACAACCCCTCTCTTTTCAATTAACTGAGCATGGATAAACATGAATGAATGCCTTTTTAAAGAAAAATACAAATAAGCCTGAAATTCCTCAGACTCTCTTTGCCTTAAATAGTGAATGAAATAGGTCTAGTACTTCTAAATTAAGTCACAATTATTCCCTTCATAGCTTAATTACTTATAAGGATTCTTTATTATTACTATTACAAATACTATGAAAATAAACACTGTTTCCCTTAGTTTAACAACAGCCAATGTCTGTAGATTAAGGCAAATGGAAGTCTGTTTTAGGGGGGTTTTGAGATCTGTTAGTATCTGAGTCGCTTTTTGTGTCTGTCTGTGTCTCGTGTATGTTTTTATGCTCATTATTTCTAATATAAAAATGTGAAATTTCTTTATTGCAACACTTTTATTTCACTGAGAACAAGTACATGGTATTAAAAAATGAGGTCATCTGGATGCTAATGATCTGGAAATTCATACTTGTTTCAAAACTGTTCTCTGAACATCATACAAGCAACTACCTATTTGGTATTTTCACTTAGATCCTCAAAGCCATTTAAACTCAAAATATCCAAAATAATACATATGCTGTCCCTAGACACTTCTCTCTTTCTCTAATCAAAGCCATCAGACAACTATTATGGCCTCCACAGTATTCTTTCTGTATATATTCACGTTCTCTTCTAATCTTTCCACTTCCTGCCATCTCAGGCATCTTTTAAAGATGCAAATCTGATTATGAAATTGGTTCTGAAAACTGTCACTCAAGTTTGAGATCTGTTTCTTGATCATTCTCAGATTCTTTTGATTGGTGCCTAAAGATAAAGAACTCATATATACAAGTTCAGGAAGGCAAACTTACCTTTTATTCTTCTTTCTTCATCCTTTGGCTCATAAAGGAGAGTCTGTGACTGGTGAGAATGACCTTTCTTTAGATGAGGGTGGGCCCCACAGTCTTCCTCTTCCGGCAGAGGCTAGTACATCTTTGGGAAGATACGAAAAAATAAGAGTTAGGCCCATAGCTTGATGGCTTCTAAGATTTGGGGTTATCATCCAATTAAGGAAGAGATAGTCTTGCCATAGGCTGGTTCCAGGGGTGTCAGCAGAGACCAGGGTGCATATTCCCAAAGAGACAAGGTTCTACATACGTGATTCATAACCTTTCTTTGTATAGGAAATTAATTTGCTATCACTGAAGTTCAAGAAGTTTTTACTGGGTATTCCCAGTTTCTTGACTCTCATCTTCATTATAAGTAGTCGTAATTCCTGCTGCCTCAATTTTATGCCCAGAGGCTTTTATTAATTACTTAATAGTCTGGGGATCAGTCTAAAGGGGTCTTTTTTCCTGATGTAAAAAAAAAAGTCAGGCAAGCCAGTATTGGTCTTCCCTCCACTGATCACATTATATGCAATACTTCAAATTGCAAAAGGATGAGGAAAAAAAAAAAATCCTATGGCTTACAATGGCCCCGGCTTTTTAAAATTTCTGAGCAGTTTCACGCTTCTTTTAGCCTCAAGGTCTTTGCAAATGCCATTATATTTTGCTTGAAATAGTTCCTCCTCTGCCTTCATCCAGTAAGTGCATCCTTCAAGTCTCAGCTTTAATCATTTCCTATCCAAGGTCAGGCCTTATTTCCATATTGCATAAGTCAATGCACTCTTCTACTACAAGGCGTTCACTGCTATGGTTACACATGTGATTATATAATTGATGCCCATCTCTACCATTAGAATGTAAGTCCCATGAGGCCACAGATCATGTATATTTTGTGGGAGGTACCTTGTACTAAGTGCTCAATGAATATTTGTTAAATGGATCAATTAATTTAAACAAGAGAATAAAAAATGACTGGATCCTATAAATCTTTAAACACACACAGCAAATGTGAAAATATAATCTCTATTCAGGTATTGGTTATAGGCAGTTAGATACTGGAAAAATTAATGCTCTTGATATATACAATTGTAAAGATAATGATTAGAATATAAGACAAAAATAAATGTGAATTATTAGAATGGTACTAATAAATCTGTACTCTCCTAATATTAACTTTAATCTATAGAGTTAATATTAATGGTTTTCATGTCTGGAAATGGAGTATAAGGATGAATGAAATGAAATCAACTGTTTTCAAAATGTGTGTGATATCAATGTCTCTATTTTGCAGGTTTCACTAAGGACTGAAGCAAGTGAAGGCATTTATGCCATTTCAAGTGCACCGATAAACCCCAGTCAGGACTTATAGTCACATAAAAATATTACTAAGGAAAATATTTTTAAAAGATGTGTGTATCCATATTACAGGAACATATACTTGTTATAAACAGCCCAGTTTATACATCAGGTAAAAGAAACAAAAAAAGAATAACTGCCCATATCAAAGATAGTTTTGAGCACTATTTCTCTTTTCTCCAATAGGAAAAAAAAATAAGTAAAGAAATACAGGGCATTTGAAAAACTAATCCATCTGGACAACTTCAGAATTATGATAGCTGAAGCCAAAAGGATTTTGACAAATAGCATGTTTTCCCCTATTTATCTCTTTTGTGTTATCTCCTTTGATGATACAATTGAAGCCCATTTTACTACAGAACCAAACGTTCAAATGGGTCTGAGATAAAATTTAATGTCAAAGAAAGCCATTGTCCAGTGCAAAATCAATGACCTGGTCAAGTTAAAGACATATTTTAAACCTGATTACATTAGATGGCTAGTTGAATAGAACATGCAACAACTATTATCCTCTTAGACATAAATCCAATTAACCAACGTGAAGCCTCATTAGTTTTGATTGCTTGGGGATTTATAGATTCATTTTTATGAAATACTGTTTTGTGGAATACTGGGAAAAGTTTTTCATTTATGTCCCATAATTAGCATTTTGAAGAGGAGAAACATGTTGCAATTTACTGGATTATAGAAAACAAAAAAGCCAAGGCACAAATGTGCTAAGAAATTAAACTCTAAAAATACATAAAATGAACTTGAATATTTGAGTGCTATACCAGAGATGAAGAAGTTATGCGGTGATTGTATAATATGAGAGGAAATATCTAGATTCAGATACACAGCCTGGATTAATAAATGTAAGATGATGCCTAGCTTGTGGCAGGTATTCAATAGATGAATGAAATGAAGAGGACAAATGTTATAACAGTTATGCCTTTTAATATTAAAACTATATTAATCCTGCTGAGCCTATAAGACAGCATTTTTGTTTTATCAAGAAAAATAATTTTTATATAAGTATCAATATAGTTTGTTATATCATAGCATTCTAGAATCTGACCAAAACCATACCTGGAATATCCTGAAATTTTAAAGATATTTAAATTATACTTTGCTTCTGATATTACTTTTGCCTATGATATACTTTGTGTAAATAACAATACAGAACTTCGAGTTTTTCATTTCTTACCTTTTAAGTTCACATAATACTCATCTGTATTGGTCTCTTCTCTCTTACTCTTTTCTGTGTATCTTACAGGTAGTAGCATTCAAATTATTTTTAGAGAAAGCTATGGCTTGTCTAGCAATCGCTGCACACCTCTTTTTCATTACTCAATTAGACATTTTCCACTTCAGCAGGGAAATATGTTGTATTATGACAAAGTGGCATATGAAAAAATATATTGATATTGATTTTAAAATCCAAACCCACCATGTTAGAATGGTAAAGAAGTTGATGTCTAAATACAATATATTCCCTCATTGCTGGAGACCACTCCTTCCCATTACAAAATAAGGTTGTCCCAGGTTCCGTTATAAATATCCTTCAGTGTTTGTAACCCAACTATAAACCAGGATCTGAGACAGAAACTCTCAACACCTGGGGATTCAATTTAGGAGTGCTTTATTTTTCAATTCAAACTTAGTTTAAATTGGTTCAGCTATTTCTAAGTGACAGGAGATTAGTTAAAAAAATAAATTTGGGAGTGCAGCATGTTTGCTTTTCCATTTCTGTAACTCAAAAATTAATTTCCTTTCTAAAATACATTTTCTATCAGATTGTTAGTTGGATATACAATTTTATTATTAAAGGGAAGATATTAAAAATTGTTGAATAGGCAAAAAACGAACAGCTGAATACATTTAGATGACAAAAGAGAACTCTTAGTGTGTCTCTGTAGGTATGAATATATGTATGTACGTATGTATGTATGTATGTGCATATTTACTTATTTTAAAGATCAACAGACACTGATGGTATATCAGGTAAATTAATAATTTTTTATTAAAATAATTTTGAATGCATTGAGTTGGTGAAAAACCTAGGAAAAATGCAAAATATTCTTCTTTTTTCTTAAGATAACTTAAAGTCAATTCAATATTTACTAAGTTTACTCAAACTTAGTAATGAATTATTATACTGAAGTTGATCATTACAACATAGGTAATTCAGTACCAAATCAGTATAATAATTCATCAGACCATACTATATATATTACAGTATTTTATATATATAATGTATTTATGTATTTGTAGCCTCCAACTTCACATATGCATTACAGTTTTCAATTTGGAGTTAGTAATTATAGAAATGAGAAGAGTAAAAATTGCATATTTTAATATAATTTATCTTTAATCATGAGATTTCATACTGATATATCCTTTAATCTCTTCTAGACTCAAACTTAGTAAGGGAAATGTTGTGAATTATTTATCCAGCACTTGGGGGCAGCTAACTGTACCATTCACTCTTTCCCATCCAGTATTACTTGTATCTAGTAGGCTGGTTTAATCACAATGATTGATTGTGGGACATAGAAAACTTCAAGGACTAACATGAGAATCAAGCTCACCAATTTACCCTGAATATGTTACCTGTAATCTCTGTAGACACCAACTTTAATACCTTTTAAATTCTGGGATTGAGACCCTGTATGGAAAGAATGAAAGAAGAGAAGCCAGGCAAATTCTAACACTTAGGTCAGACCTAGGTCTTCATGGATCCACATTTTTGCTGCCCCTGCGCTTTCTATACTTCCTGCATTATCAACATATGAGTTTATCTGGTTTTCTGTTCCCTCATGTTACACACAGCCTGCAGTGTATTTCATTTGGCCTGAATAACATTTGCTACTTGATCATTGCCTTTGGTACACTAAATACCATCTCTACCTTCCAACTTTCAGTCACTGGAGTATCTCCTCACTTTCTTCTCCCTTTTCATTCTCCTGTAGATTTAACGTCAACACATATAAGCACAGTACCTGGCTCAATACACTTCTGAATCTTTTCAATAAACCCATGTCTGGGTTTACCCATGTAACGTCAGTATGTTGAGAGAAAGCAGAAAAACAAATAATTCAAATTAGTGTTTCAAATTTTTGGTGCAAAGGTAGAGTCCAATGATTTTGTCAACCTTGATTAATACTTTACATGGGATTTTTCACCTATGCTTTTAAGTAAAGATGGCCTATAATTATTCTTTTCCATCATCTCTTTGTCCAGTTTTATAAGCAAGCTAAACAAGTTAAAAGGTAAGTTGCTGACTTTTCCCTTCCTATTCTCTGAAAGAGTTTATGTAAGATTGATATTAATTCATTCATAAATGTTTGGTAAAATTTTCTTCTGAAAACATCTGCTTTAGAGTTTTCTTTGTAGAGAATTTTCTTTGATTGATTGGTTTCTTTGTTTTTATTAAGGATTTAATTTCCTTAATGTTATGCGAGAATTAAGATTTTCCATTTGTGTTGAATTTTTAAGTGTACTTTTGGTGGACTGATGGGAAAAAAGAATTAACAATGAGATTAATTAAATTGATTTTCTGTTAATAAAATATTCCATTGTGGACCACAGTTGCAGCTAGCAAGTATGACCAATTAAATTGTTAGACACTATTCTCAGTGTCAACTTGTAATTATTATTCTAAATCAGTAATTTATATTATCTAAAGATTTGTGTAAGCAAAAAGAAATGGTATGTACAGACTTGAAATAACTATATAGAGGGAAAACAGCTATATAAAGACAAGCTGATTTTTTTCCAACCCCTATACTTGAGATATTTTAGGCACTCTCCAATAAATATGATATGGTTAGTACTTTAACACTCTTTATAAATGATAACTGTATCTAGACCATAGGTCCACCTCCATAGTTGAATGGACATCAGAGTCACTTAAGAATGTTTTTACTAAATATTGATGCAGAGTCCAAACCAATAAAAGAAAGAGCTTAGAGGCTGAGTCCTATGTTTTGTATAAGCTCCAGATAATAATAAGGTAAAGCCAAGTCTGAGAACTACTGATATAGATGGCCTGGTAAATGATTGCTGTCAAGAAAAAAATACATGTGTTTGAAGTGTCACATTTTTGTTACTGGACTATGACAAGTTCAAAGTAAAGTATAGAATTTAAATATGATTTTCATTTTTCATTAACTGACACTGAGCACCTACTATTACATGAGACGATTCAAGATTCTAGGAATAGAGCAGTAAACAGTCTATCTCCCTGGACTTATGGAGTACATATTTAGGTTGTGGCAAAAGAGTAATAAATAAACAAGAAAATTCAAATATTGATAAGTGCTGTTTGGGTGAGGGGGTGGGTATTGTACATGGAAGATCAGGGGAGTCTTTTCTGGAAGTTAAGAACTTATGTTTAAGAAATGGAAGAGAAAAGATTGTGATGGAATTGTAGCAAAGGGATTGTAGCAAGGAAAGAAGACACCTCATAGAAGTCACCTCATAGCAGGCCTTGTAATTGAAGCCAACGAGTTTAGATTTAATTTGAAGTTTTTAACTCAGAGAAGTATATAGTTTGATTTATGCTGAAAGAATGGGTCAATCTGGATATAATGTGAAGAATAAATTGAAAAGGAATCAGCGAGGAAGCAAAAAGACTAGTTGAAAAGGTATTCATGTGCTCACATAATAAGTGGTTTTAACTTGTATTAGGGTGAAAGCATTAGGGATGGAAAAAGGTGGATGATACCAAACGTATTTTGGAGATTGAGCTGACAGGATTTGCTGAAGAATTTCACACAGGCACTGAGAGAAATAGAGGAATAAAGCATGACTTCCAGGTTTTTGTCTTCAGCAACAAGGTATACAATAAGATGGTGAAGACTGAAGGTGAAGGGAATTGTGTGAAAAAGATAAAATTAGGAGAGGAATTTTGTTTTGCCAGTGTCAAGTGATTAGAAATCCAAGCAAAGGTGTCCAATGAGCATTGGATATACAAGTCCAGAACTCAAAAAGTTCTGAAGTTGAATTTTTGGAATCAAATATATTGTGATAATTGAGGCAGACTCCATTTGTATAAAAGAATGAAAGTCATGGGTAAATTGTGGACCACAGGGACTGTAATGAAAGGGTTGCTGCCCAAAGACTAAAAAGACAAGACAAAACTGAGAGTCTGGGGTTGGCTTAGCAAACAACCGTTCTTAGGAGGAGTTTGGGTATCCACAGAAGTCAGAAGTCAAGAAAAGTTTGGAGAGTGTTGTAAAGAAGCAAAAAGATTAAGAAAAACAGTGTCATGACTCAGCAAACAGAAAGACTGAGTAACTCTTTATATGGTCTGAACAACATTTCTGTTCGGTTTCTTTCTTTCTGATGGCGCTGGAGTCAATTCTGGAGTATGGCAAACCCATACTCCAAAAGTGAAAGAGGTTGAAATTATCTATTAAACTTCCATCATTTTGTAGCTGAGGAAACTCAAGTGTTTTACAAAGATAAAGTGACCAATGTGAGATTCTACTCTAGCTACTGACAGAAACAGAATGAAAGTCTGTTTCTTTTAGTTCTACTTCACAGATCCAGATAAATTTATAGTATATAAAGAAAGAATATCGAATGAAAGAAATTAGAATATATAACTGAGGTAAGGATATGAAAATTCATTGTTTTGAGATTATAGAAAGCAGTATATCAATGCATTGTTTCTTTTCTTTCCTTTTTTTCTTTTTGACTAATATTATGGCACTTAAACTTAATTTTTTTCCCACTATATTAAATGTAATTGGCTTCAGAATTCCCTTTTTATAATCACAGAAATTACATACCCATTTCAACAGTAGACAATTTTATTAAGTGTGGTTAATCCAAATTTGAGTTACAAATTTAACTTTGAGATTGCATATAAATACAAAAGAAATAATTAACTTGTTAAAAGCAAGCTTAGCATCAATTATTTTTTTTGTTACAAGTCTAGGTATAGAATATATCATCTATAATAAAATGACTATGCTTTCATAAAATGACTATGCATTCTGGTAAAGCAGTAGTGACTTGTTTTGGCATGAAATAAGCTCAGGTGAAAACTTTTACATAATCAAGAATTTAATGCAGTATCTTCATCTCTACAGAACAAATATTAAAACAATTTCCTTCATGTTAAGATAACATATGCTTTTCCACTTTATAAAAATTGATACAGTTTATAGAGAAAATTAAAATGGATAAGCAGACAGTATTAGTCACCAAGCATTTTACTGAATTAGAGGTAAATAACTATGCTTTAGAAAAACAGCTCTCATAGAATTTAGAGTAATGAAGTTGTATTTCAAATTGACTTAAACTTGAGGCCACCACATAAATAAGAGTATACGAATGGTCATATTTAAAACATGGGAGGTTATAAAGCATTAAATATCACTATTTGATACATTTATTATTGCTGTGGAAATTTTTAAAATTCATCATTTGTAGTCCATGCACATTATGTTTTACTTTGAATCTTTCAAATCTTTTGATCTTAACTTACTGAAGTTTATTTTCTGTGCATGTGTATGTCAACAACAAAATTTGTATCATTTCTATTTAATTAAGACTATAATAATTAAGTTAATTAGTGTGGTAGGCAGAATTCTGAGATGATCCCCATGATTTTCGTTATTTCAAGTTAAGCCTCTGATTATATTACATAGCAAAGTGATCTTGCAGATGTAATTAAGGTTTTTAATCAGTTGACTCTGAGTTAATCAAAAGGGAGATTATCCAGGCAAACCTAACCTAATCACAGGCTCCCTTTAAAACCACGGTTTCTTTTGGCTGTTTATCGAAGTCAGATTGATTGAAAGGATGAGAGAAATGTAAGGGAGGTTCTCGATTGCTGGGATAGAGTGAGGGTCACAGGGCAAAGAGCAGCCTCAGAGACACTGGGGCTCTCTGTTAACAACCAGCATGAAAATGAAGACATCAATCCCATAACCCGAAAGTAATGAATCCTGCTAACAATGTAAAGAATGAATCTGAAAGCAGATTTTCTCCAAAACCTCAAGATGAAAACTTAGGCCAACTGACACCTGGATGTTGGTCTTGTGACAATGCCCTGAGCAGAGAACCCAGTCAGATGTGGCCTGCAATTCTGACCTACTGAAACTAGGAGATAAAAAATAGATGTTGTTTGAAGCTGCTAAATTTGTGGTAATTAATTATGCATCAGCAGAAAACTAATCCAATCAGTAAAATTTGCTTGATGGCTTGATGAAAATCCCTTACAGGTTCAAAGAAATGAGTATGGGAGCATTGACTCTGCAGGCTGGTTTGGAGTATTGGATTGCTGGCACATCATTAGGATAAGTGAAGAGCTTAGTGTGGGATAAAATGGGGCCCAATGAAGACTTCCCCAGAGTCCAATGTTTGTCTGAATCCTCACATGAATATGGATAAAGAATCTGGATTTGGAATATGACAGAGTCTTTCAGGGAAAATTACGGAAAGCTAAAGTGAGCTTTATCCCTGTTAAATGATGGCAAGATATTTTAGACAAAAGCAGCAGCTTTTCTTTCAGGCAGCTCCTGAGTAAAGGTAGAGAAATAGATCAGGTAAGAATTTAAAACATCATAAGTGACAAATCTAAATCTGGATGAGTTGTCAGAGGCCCAAAGAGGGAGAAGCTTGTGGAAGTTGTTAGGGAAAACGAAAACCTTCTAGAAAGAGTTATAGGAAGAACACAGTATTAAAGCCATCTAGATGCCAGGAAGAATTTTGGTTATGTTTTAATAGAGGTCTGTAGCACATCAGTAAAAATAAGCGGTTAATGGGATTTTTTTACTACAGTAAATGCAGGAGTAATATTAGTAAACACAGGATGCCCGCTAAGTTCCACCTTATAGGAACTATCTATAATTCAGGTTTATACCAGCACAATCTTGACTAGTTCCATTACCTTGGCAACTGGCAAAATAGAATGTATTTATATTTATAATACAATATGCACGTGAAATATAGATAATATTTGCTAATATTTTTTAAATCTTATTCTTTTTAGATGCCCTTTATTACTTTTTATTTTCTATTACCTTATTACTTCTTAATACTGATTCCATTATTTCATTCATTCGTTTTCTTTCTCACTCTTCGATTTTAATTATTCTAGTCAGAAGAACCTTCTTAAGTATCCTACTAGTTATGTCTTCAGAGTAATATTACATTGTTATCCTTATCATTTTTTTAAAGATTATTATCCTTATCATTTTTTAAAAGATCTTTATTGGGGAAGGCGAACAGGACTTTATTGGGGAACAGTGTGTACTTCCAGGACTTTTTTCCAAGTCAAGTTGTTGTCCTTTCAATCTTAGTTGTGGAGGGCGCAGCTCAGCTCCAGGTCCAGATGCCATTGCTAGTTGCAGGGGGTGCAGCCCACCATCCCTGGTGGGACTCGAGGAATTGAACTGGCAACCTTGTGGTTGAGAGCCCACTGGCCCATGTGGGAATCGAACCAGCAGCCTTCGGAGTTAGAAGCATGGACCTCTAACTGCCTGAGCCACTGGGCCGGCCCCTCCTTATCATTTTCTTGCTCTATAGTTCCTTTGGACTGGTTTTCTGGTTTATTTTATAATTTGAATGATTTGAATACATGACTAATGTGTCTTTACTTTTTTTTCCCCTTTAATAAGGAAAGCAGTAAAAGTCCATGGATTTTCCTCAAAGTAAATTTTGACAGTATACTACAAAGATTTAGAGATAACTTTATTATTATGGTTTTACAGATAACTCCCACTTTCTCTTAGGTACAATTATTAATCTGCAGAACTGTTGAAAAGTTATGTCTGTAAAGGTGAAGTTTGAATTAATACTGTTGACAAAAATAAAACAAATTATACAGACATGTCGGCAAAGAGTATTTTGAGTAAAACTATTGCCAAGATCCTAATGTGGAAAGAACTTGGTAGTGTAGAAATAGAACTAAAGCCATACAGTGCATTCACATTCCCAAAATCAAGCCAGGTTTTTTTCACCTATAGGCCCTCCTTGAAGAACTTGTACCTGAATAACTGCACCAATTTTTATTTCAGATTTGGTGTAATTCTTGAAGGGATGTGAAAATAAGCTCCAGAAAACAAATACAAGTTCTCATTGAGCAGACAGAGAGATAAAGAGACAAGGCCATTCAGAGGATCATGGTAGATATGTCTGAGGGAAAACTTGTTCTATTTTGCTAAGGCACAATCAAGAAACAGAACAATCATCCTCCTAGTCAATCCAGATGATTTGAACAAAATGCCAAAAATATAAATAAAATCTGTTTGAGAAGGGATGATCTGAAAAGAAGGGACATGATTAATGCATTTAAATATTAAATATGATTGATTTTTGCCAACTACTCCATGTGAATTTCTCTATTGATTAATCTTAATTACCAGGCATTAAAACAAAGTCATCTTGATGTGCCAGTCATTATCTTTCACCCCATCAAAAATAGAAGGTAAAAATATAGTTATAATTTATTGTATATTCCACCCTTTACCTTCTTGGTAGCAAAAGCAAAGCATAATAAATCTTTAGAATAAACACTTGGTTCAGTACATCAGTGTATGTGTTCTAAAGATTTTAGTTGTCTCTGACTCTTTATTGACCCAGTTCTGATGAAAAACTCAATAGTTAAATGTGTAGTAGACTAGTCTCTTAGAACCTGAAAATAAAATTACTTTTTTTCAAGAAAACTCAAGGAGTATTACATAAATATTTGCTTATAGGTCACTACCTCTTGCATTAGTTTCCTAGGATGCTGTAACAAATTGCCACAAATTGAGTGAGTGGAGAGAGAGAGAGAGAGAGAGAGAGAGAGAGAGAGAGAGCAGAGAGATTTATTTTCTCACAGTTTGGGTACCTAGAAATCTGAAATCAGTCTTGGAACGGTTGGTTCTTTCTTGAGAGCTCTGAGGGAGATTCTTTTTCATGCCACTCCTGCACCTCCTCCAGGTTGCCATCAGTCCTTGGCTCTAAGTTCATGTCTCCAGTCTCTGCCTCTGTCATCCCATGGCATTCTTACCTGTGTGTGCCTGTGTCCAAATTTTTCTCATGTTATAAAGACACCAATCATTGGATTTAGAGACCACCCTAATCCAATATGACCTAATGTTAACCTCATTTACATCTGCAATTACCCTATTTTTCGATGAGGGGACATTCATGGTTACCAGGGGTTAGGGCTTGAACATATCTTTTTGGAGAGCACGATTCAACCCACAATAATACCTCTTCTTTAACTTCTCTTAGCAATTTTATTAGTCAGGGTTCTCCAGAGAAACAGAACTAACAGGATATATATATATATATATATATATATATATATATATATATATATATATATAGAGAGAGAGAGAGAGAGAGAGAGAGAGAGAGAGAGAGAGAGGGAGAGAGAGAGAGAGAGTGTGTGGCTGAAAAAAAATGGGTTGTGGCTAGCTGTAGGGCCTTCGCAGGTTATAGTGAGAAATTTCCACATGGTTCTGCAACCACCAGATACTTAAAGCAAGGACACTATTTTTATCATCTATGTGGTTTTGAAATTTAGCTATTTTAATACATAGAGGATATATTGAGGACATTGGTGGCTGGTGTCACAGAAAATTATTAGAAGACTATTGCTATGGTCAGTTAAGAGAAGATGCGGGGCGGAACTATTGGAATAGATGTGACAATGCAGAAAATGAGATAAATAGGAGAAAACTCTTCCAAAAGCCATTACATTTCATGTAAAGTATTGAATGCCTAGATAAAACTTAGGTGGTAAACGAAACACCCCAAAAGTTGTTGACAAAGAAGGTACATTTATCATTCAGTAAATGTTAAGCATCTTCTCCCTATAAAGCATTTTATAGTGATATGATCTGATATTGTGATAGTGTCATAATGTTTGCCTAAACTCCATTTTCACCATCTTGTAACTTACCTTCAACACAACAACGACAAAAGCAGTGGGAAAATAGTTTAAGCTTAGCAGTGGGAGCTAGAAGGAATGCTCAGGGTAGAGCAGGACCCAGAGATGTAAGGTAAAGCAAATAAGGTATTTTGCTGATCTTATCTCTCAAAAACAGGATTTATTGAAAGGTAAAATTAAATCTTTTTTTTTTAAGTCTTCTAGTTGCTATGTAAAATTTTGATATTACATATGGGTTAGTCAACCTCAGAATAATGCTTGTACCATCATTTAAAAATTCTTTGAAAGTAACAAATCATAGTTAACTTCAGAACAATGTAGGCTTCCAACTTCTAAAATGTGACTTGTTGCCAATTAACATTATAACTACTAAATATACCTCCCACTCTACTCTTCAACAATTCAGTGAAAATTGAGATTTTTTTCAGTAATGACCTCTTAATCTCTTCATATCCCTAGATCTTCTTTTAGCATAAATTTTCCACTCTAGCCCTAAGTTATATTTCCAGATTTTTATCTGTCTTAAATTGTATGCCTTTGTACTCTACAAGTATATTAACCGAGATGTATTAATATGCAATTACATTCCTCTTTGCTTGCTTTCTTTTCCAATTAGCCCCTTTATTTAAATTGTAAAGTTAGAATTTCATTACTATGTTTTAATTTGTTATCTTTAAAGTCCACTGTGAAATGCTACCAACTTTCCTTGCATTGTAGCAGAAGTTAAGTTTCTTACTATATATCATTGCTGAATGTTTCCAAGTTAATAGTTCTCAGTGTTTCCTTAACACTGATATTTGATATTTGAAGAGTTTTTAAAAGGTAAGAACTCAGTGTAAAAAGAACTTTTCAGTTTATGGAATCACATTCAGTAGAGGTGTTAAAGTTTCCCTAAGGTTTGAATGAGACTGATTGAAGGTTTTTTTTGTCATACACAATCTCATGTGCCTCTAATTATGCATTTTAAATTATTCATGGGACTCATTGTACATTCCGTATTTAAGCATCGTTACTAGTAATTCATAAAGTTCTGCAGTAGCCCTGAAGTCTGCCTTACAACTTAAACATCAGGCAATCGGGTTTTCTCTTCCTTGGCACCCCTCCTCCCTCTCCTCTCCCAGGGCTTCCATATCAGCACTTTCTATGTGGTCGTTTGTTACATTAACAATTGAAAACTAATACAGATGCTGGTACTACCTGGAAGTGGGGTGCTGCTATAATCAATACCAAAAAAAATGTGGAAATAGCTTTAAAATTGGACAATGTGTAGAAGAAGCTGGAAGGAATTTGAAGAGCATTATAGGAAAAGCGTACCTTAAACAGGTTGTTAGTAGAAATATGGGCATCAAAGGGGCATCAAGTGAGGACTCAGAGAAAGTGAGAAGCACAGTAGAGAAAACCTATGCTGTCTTAGGGAATACTTAAACCATTACAAAAAGACTACTGGCATACATACGATCATTAAAGCCACTGCTGATGAGAGTTAGAAGGAAATAAAGAAAATGTTACTGAAAACAGGAGGAAAGGGTATCTTTGTTATATAATGGCAGGAAAGTTAGCTGTGTTATATCTTATAGTTGTGTGGAAAGTAGAAGTTGTAAGTGATCAACTTGTCTATTTTGAAGATGAGATTTCCAAGTAAAGTATTGAGGATAATGGTTTGGTTTCTTCTTGCTACTTAAAGTGAAACATGAGAGGAAAGATAAAATTTGAGGGATGAACTGTTAAGCAAAAAGGAAACAGGACTCAATGATTTGGAAAATTCTCAGAGTATCCAGCACTCAAAAGACGCTAACATTAGGAATTCGTTGTCAGAAAAGCATGTTCTGGAAAGAAAGCCAGAGGTGTGGCTAGACAACCTTTTGCTAGTGCCAGCAGGACTCAGAGAAGAAGAGTATTTAACCGCACAAAAGGCTTTTTAAATAGATTAGGCACATGGATCATGGATTCCCTCAGTCATCTCAGCAGAAGTTGAGTAGTGGTAGGATTGTCCAGAAAGAACTGTGGAGGAGCCTCTTTTCTGACAGAATGAATTCCCATGACATGTGACCATCAAGGTTCTTGAGAATGTGATAGCAGCAGAAACGCTGCCTGCAGAAAGAAGAGCTGTGACTACAAAGTCACAGGTGAGAGTGATGCAATTACAAACCAAGAAATGTTGGCAGCCTCTAGAAGCTGGAAAAGGCAAAGAACAGATTCTCCCTTAGAGCCTCTAGAAGGAATCAACCTTGCCAACACCTTGACTTTAGCCCAGTGAAACTGATTTTGTACTTCTGACCTTCAGATAACATGTAAGATTGTGTATGTGTTTGTGTGTTTGTGTGTGTGTGTGTGTGTGTGTGTGTGTGTGTGTGAAATCATTCATTTTGTTATAACTTGTTACAGCAGCAACAGAAAACTGTTAGAGATTTTGATTCCTCTTGGGATCTTTTTTCTTCTTCTTTGCTAAGTTTTATTTCTTAAGCTATATATCTGAAACTAGTTCTTACAGACAACCCTTGGAATCGTTATTGCGTAAATGAATGAGAAGGCATGGGTGGGTCCTTAATAGTGGTTTGTGGGTATGTTTGCTGGGAAATATACATTACTAACAATTATTTTTACATAATGGCATCAGGTTCTTTGCCAGGTTATTTTCAAGAAGGTTCAATCCTTATAAGAATGCAAGCTCCCTGAAGGGAAGAGCTCTGCCTTTCTTATTCTTACTATTTCTCCAGCACCTAACAGCAGCAGTATCTGGCCATGGTAGACCCTAAATGGTCATTGACTGAAATATATGATGAATGAATGAATGAATGATTTGCTGTATCTTAAAATTGATTTTACTCTTTTGCCTTCGCAGAAAACTTCCATTCTTGATTAACTTCTAATAACCTTATATCTTAAGTAGTAATTACATAGTAATTAGTTCCCTCAACTTCTTCCGCCTCTACTCTATTCTCTTTCCCAATCAATCCTTCTAAATCAGAGTTCAGATGTATCACTTTCCTGCACAGTAATCTGCAGACCTAATGACTTACCTATTAATCATAAACTTCTTAACTTGCCATCTAAGGCCCTCTGATTCTAACTTCATCCTATCCTATTTTTTTAGCCTAAATTCACTGTCTCGCTCCTTATATATATTCTATTCCAATTACCGCTTCCTTACCCTGAAATTCCCCACCTCTTCATCTTATTTACTTGGAATGTTCTGTCCCATCACTACCATCTCCTCCTGTCAAAATCCTATCTAACATTCAAATATTTCCTTTAAGCTGTATTTCTTAATCCCCTCAAAAGACATCTTTTTTTTTCTTTGAACTTCCAGAGCACTTTCTGTACCTATAGTAATTTGTGTGTCATTTCCTGTATTGTCTCAGCTTATCCCCATAGCTGATATGGTCCTTAAGAAGAGAACCTATACCTTATTCATCTTGTAATCTCTAAGGTACTTAGAACAGTAGATTAAAAAACAAACAAACAAACAAACAAACAAACAAACAAAAAACAAGTTCAATCCTGGCACATCCATGTATTTCAAGAGTCTAAATTCTGCCAATTTCTCAGCTTCTAAATTACTGTACAGTACTTACCCCACATAAGAAAAATTACCTTTATTTCCCCATCTGTGTGTAGATACCATGTTTCCCTGAAAATAAGACCTACTGGAAAAAAAGCCCTAGCATGATTTTTCAGGATGACATCCCCTGAACATAAGCCCTAGAGCGTCTTTTGGAGTAAACCTTAATATAAGACCCGGTCTTATTTTTCGGGAAACACAGTAGTGGGGGTGGTTATTGCAGAGAAAGTAATTCTGGAAGTAATTGAAACATTTTTTTTAAAGCTTGGATCATTTGGTAAAGTGAGACCTTCCATTTCATGCTACTGTTTTTATCAAAATGAATTTCAAGCATTTTAGAAGTTCTGGATTTAGCCATATGATCAGATGTTGAGCTATCATACCACCTTTAATGGAGTTAGTTATAAAGCCTAAGAAGACATAATGTAGCTTATCCAAAATCATAACCTGAGATATTACATTGGATAGTCTTCATATAAATACAGAAGCTCTCCATACCCTTTTGACTATGGCAAACTGGAATGAAATTTAGGAAAAAAGTCCAAAGTGGGAATCTTATTGTTATTAGTTGGAACTCAAGATAATTTAATTTAGGTAAAATAATTTAGGTATATGAATTTTGGCAAACTCTAGGTGTTATTTATCTATTTTGAAATGTGCAAAATCATATTCAGCTGATATCAAGTCTATTCTATTCACATGGTCACTTACTGAGTAAGAAATTTGAATGCCACACAAATTTAGCACTAAACAATTTGTTCTTTCTCCTTTAAAGTCTGTTAGCAAAGCCATTTGTAAGACTATTCTACACATATTGACTTCTTAACACAGCAATTTATTGAAGAGTATAACTTTATATAGAGAATAGTTTTTTTAACATATTCAAACTTAGTCCTCTCATCTTATAAGTGAAAGATACAGTTTTCTACAGTTAGCTGGTTCCCAAAGCACATTTATCCAAGAAACTAGTGAACAGGTTCATAATAATATAATAATTATCTCAAGATTTATTTAAGTAAATTTTCATTACTTCAGATCTTCAAATAATTTGGAATGCAGATCAATTTAATTAGGTACTGTGTCACTTATCTTTTGGAACCACCACCACCCCCCGCCAAAAAAAAAAAAAAAAAAAAAAAGTTGCTGGAAAAAGAATTAATAGAAATCTAGTATAGAAAGAGGAGAAACAATTTGATATATTAATTTGTATTCAATTATACAAAGTGGCATACGGAATTCCCAGGCTCTGGCATTGGGGAAATTCCGTACAAGTGGAATGTTGACGTCTGACAGCATTCTGAGTGATGATTCTCTTTCTTTCTTAAGCATGAGGAGGGTCCAAAACAATAAATCACATACATGCATTGTTCAACATTCTGACAAATTTAAACTGCCCAATTACTGCGAACAGCTGGGAATTTTACCCTATTTAGAATATGCCTGGATGTAGATTTTGTAAACAGCTTTTCTGCAGGTAGAGTACAATAGCCTTTGTTTATGTCTAATTAGGCCCCTTAAAAGCTCTTTGACCTTGACAAAAATCCCTTTCTTTATCCAGGCTTACTTTTCTCATCTGTATAACACGTATTTCCTTTGAGATATGTAGTTGCACAATTTGAAGTATACTAAAATTGCTTAGAGTGTTCCTGAATTCTAGTATTAATAATCAGAAACTATGTACAGATTCTGTAATCTTTAAATATTTGTACTGTCTTGGGTACAGTTAACTTCCCTTTGAAATAAATCGGAGTAGGAAAAAAACTCCAAAGCACTTGTAGTTACTTTGACTGCGTTGTCATCCAGCAGTAAAACAGATGGTAAATAGAGAATAACAAGATGTTGTGATATGACTGCGTACACTATACCCCCACGAGTTAGGGAAATGATATGGCAAGCTGAGTGACTACTAATATGTACCTACTTTTTCATTATATTAACAACATATTCCCTAAAATATAATTGGTATTTCTGTGTGAAATAAGTGCAAATGCAAATAACAGTGAGTAGAAAGAACCATATGAGATGGTACAAGCTGAGTAGAAAGAACCAGATGAGATGGCAATAACCCTGTATGGATTGTTGTGTCTTATTATTCCTATTTGACCAATGAGGAAATTACAGTTGGGTGAACCCAAATGCATTGCTCACATCACTCACCTAGTAAGTGGCAGGTATGCCTTGCCTCAGTGCCCAGGTTTTTATCACTATGTTATAGCACTGCCCAAGAAATGTATTGGCATGAAAGAAAGTAAAATATCGTGTACTTTGGATGATGGATGGAGCATGTTATTAAAGAGACAGACTTATTTTGCATCTCCTCGGCACTTTCTGCAATAAATCTTTCCATTCTGCAATAAAGTTTCCATTGCCTCATGCTTTAAAAAATTGCTTTCTTCCAAGACTGAAATTTAAGAAAATATTGCCACCTTAAGTGATTTACCTGTTAAATATACAATTATTCCTTTTTCAAGTTTTTAAGGAGTCCGAGATTCTGAGAAATTGTATTTCTCTCTTTGATGCTATTCCATGACCACACATGAGAATATATAACTATCTCATTAGTTTATTAGTTTAATTAATTATGTAAAATTGAGTATTCTGTTATTTGCCTACTCATTTTAGGAAACTGTTTACTCATGTTAAAATTAACTTTTCACACATAATTAGAACTTATTTTTTAAGTAGATGAGAAAAAATATGCTTTTAGAATGCTGATGAATCCATAATACTTGTGTTTCAAGATTTGCTATTTTACAGTTCAACTACCTAAAAAATTGGTATGATTAAAGAAAACGTATAAAAAAATTGTTAGTGTAGCCTAGGGAAGACTCTTTTATTATTATTATTATTATTATTTTTTATATTTTCACTGCCTTTTTTGTTTTGTTTTTTAAATAGTGAATTTCCTTTTCTGGCATGCCACTAACCCTGAGACTAAAAGATGAACATTTTAATTTTATTATATTAAACCTGCTACCTGTTAAACTAATACTCGGCATTTATAGCTTTGAAATACCAGGGGTGCCAAAAAAATGTACACAAGTGGACACTTTGGTCAACATTGCTCAAGCAGTAATTTGCTGTAATCAGAAGTGTCTGGATGCTAATGGTAACCACTTTGAGCACCTCTTGTAATTGCAGAAGTCAAATGTGACGTATTCGTCTTTTGTTATCGGTATGTATTGAGTATTACAATTTTAATACAGTTTTCATTTCTTAAAATGTGTATACTGTTTTTTGGCACCCAATGTACATATTTTACATTAGAGGTTTCCTAACATTTTGTGAATTAGTAAATTTCCAAAATCGTTCAATTTGTGTACTTTTACGGAGCCTATCAATATTGTACATTTAGTGTTTATATGTGAATTTGTGTGTGCCTCCTATGTGGACAACAGGCATTTGCTGATAAAAACACATATTACTCTTATTTCAAACTGAATTAACATGATAAAATGGACAATGGACCTATATGATTATTTAGTTGCTCACTCTTTACTTAATAATGACCTAGGTACACAAACTGATGTTTGAGTAACCAATGAATTAATAACTTGGTATACAGTGAATATCATTGGTTTACTTTTTGATCTAAGATTCTAAAGCATGTGCATATATTAACAACAACTTTAAAGATAATAAAATAGCAATTTTAAGCTTCTGTCAATAAAATCTCAAGACGCCCTCCTTTATAGACAATGATGGTTGTTCAGTAGTAAATAAGATTATAGTGGAAGAGATGTTTTACTTTACTTTGGGGAAATATCTTCCTGGTAACATACTCTACCTATAACAGACAGCTTTCCATATCTAACAGTTTGCAAGATGTTTTTTTCTAAATAATGAAATGCATTTGCTATAGCAGAGAGTTTCTTACAAGTAACACAGTGTTTATTAGTATTTTTCTTTTAGAAAACGTTTTCTTTTTTAAAAACCTGGGTGGGTAAGGGGTTGGATTTTTGGATATAAGAATGTGGATATATGATTTTATCCATACTATCCAATCTGTTTAATAACATAATAATGTGTAGTAGCTATACACTTATTTAGGTTTAAATTATAAAGAATAGTGGAGAAGGAGATGCCCAGGTGCACCTTCGGGAAGCACTTGTTGCCCCAGTAACTGTGAGTGCTGGCGGCCTCTTCTGGAGCTGCCTCAGCTGTAGACAGCTGCCTTGCCCAAGTTCATACTCTTTAAAGGGTATGAATAGCTGCTAAGGGAATGAATAACTGCTAGAGTCAGGAACATAAAGGCTTGGTCATTTTGACCCAATGCAGGACATTTTTAATGAATTGTTTTTAGCTCCACAACTCCCTATAAGGTTGGCTGAAGCCACAGAGCCTGCACTGCAACACATGTCTCCCTTGCCCAATAATCATCCCACACTTTCAACTTTGCATGAGATTCTGCTTCCCTGGAGAAAAGTCCAACCTGCAACACAGAGATCAGAGAGCTCACGGAGCTCAAAGGAGTATAGGAATCTTATTGAATACACACATGAACCTTTCAAAAATTATTCATCTCCCTTTTAATCCCTCAACATTATATATGAGGTCTGACAATTAAGATCGAGAACTCATCCTAGAAAAAAGTGCTATATACCTCATTGCTGAATATCACTAATGTCACCTTCAAATAACTCCCCTTGGGAAGCTATGTACTCATGCTAGTGCCTAGTCCACCCTTCAAAGCAATTTTGGAGCTCTTTTTCTGGAATGGCCATCAGAGCTGTCATCATATTACCCTTGATGTCCTGAATGTCATTAAAATGTCTCCCTTTCAATATTTCCTTTTTCTTCGAGTAAAGAAAGAAGTCATTGGGGTCCAGATCAGGTGAGTAGGGAGTAGTGTTTACTGGCTAAAAACTCCCTCACAGACAGTGCCTTGTGAGTTGGTGCATTGTTGTGATACAAGAGCCATGAATTATTGGAGAAAAGTTGAGGTCAACTAACTTTTTCAGGCAGCCATTTCAGCACTTCCAAGTAATAAACGGGGTTAACTGTTTGTCCAGTTGGTACAAATTCATATGAATAATCCTTCTGATATTAAAAAAGGTTTGCAACATCATTGCAACAAGTTTGCGACCCTAAGTGTCAGAACTCACATATGTGGGTATGTGTTTGTGTGTGTGTAGATATAGCCATATGTCTACATGAAGTTTTAAGAAGCTTTTGAAAAATTTAACATTACATATGAGCATTTTATGAGATCAATACATATATTCTAGACCATTTTGTGTAATATTTAGCATAATCCTTATACATTAATAATGCCGTGCCAATATTTTGTTGCGGAAAAATGACGAGGACCGAGAGACTCAAGCGGCATGCAGCGATCAGGGAGAACTCTGCTTTATTACGCTGGTAGGATCAGCAGGATTTTTCCCAAAGAACTGAGCACTTACTGGGGTTGGGCGCTTTATAGGGTTAGGCCTCCAGGTTGGGGGGAAATCTGGGGGGTGCCGGGGAGGTCCCTCCCTAGCAGCTGGGATCGCTCAACATTGTTTTGACAGGGAGGCCTCTAACTATGGTGCCTACTGGAGACATCTCCGATAATAAGGTAAGGGAGGAGGAGGGGGATGGAGCTCCTAGCTCGGGGCCTGCAGGAGACAGCTCCAAAAAGGGGGGATGGCGCTCTTAGCGGGGGCCTGCAGGAAAAAAAGTCCCTACAATTTAAATACGTCAATCACCCTTGTTTGGCACTAGATTTTTTTCTTCAGGTTTCCCTTATTATAAGTCATGTTGCAATAAACATACTCTTTGTAAATTTTGTGCATGAGCATTCTTATTACTCCTCCTATGAATTCTAATTATTGCAAAATTAAATTGTTTTTATACTTTTGAAAAGTAAAACAATTAAATACATCTTTATTTGTACACAGAAGAGTTACATTTTATAATATAGCCTGGTCAATAAAGTGTTAATAAAGGACAAACACAAGAGCCTAAATAAAATTCAACTTATTAAAATAGATATTATGAATTATAATGGGTTTTAAATTAGTCAGAGTTTTTTATCCAGGCCTTCGTTTTGGGAAAATTATAGAATTTTTAAAGCATGTTCTTTACTGTCTCCAATTATTTGTATTATTATTATTATTATTTTTTAAGAAATTAATGTACCTTGGAAACTATAAAATTGTTAAAGTACCTTTTTTTTTTTTTTTTCAAACTGTTGAGTTAATTCTGGCTTACTAAATTTTTTCTACAACTTATAATCAGCTTCACTAGCTTTTATTATCATCTGTAATACTCAGTTTATAGCCAAGTTTAATGACGCTAATCCACTTTTCTGTAATGCCTGGGATTGCTGGTTAACTAATACCTGTTAGGGCTACATATTTTTTAACCCCAGTACCTCCTAACCAGATGACATCAAATTGATAAAAGTTATATAATACTACCTTTTTGTTGTTGCTGTTGCACCTAATATGTTGCTGATGGAAAAGTCCAGGTAACTTCAAGAGCTAAATCCATAAATAGTATACGTAGATTAGGCAGGGAAAGCTGCTTCCAATTGATTCAGAAAATGTAAGTCTGCAAGGGAATCTCTCACACAAATATTTCTGCTGATGTAAAGAAAGGGGAATTCCCTCATCCAGTTTTCCTCCCATGCAAAGGAGGATTTTGTTGTTATTTTTTTTTACAACAAAAATCAACAGGAAATGACATTGTAAACACAGATTGCTAAAGCCAAACCATTGAAAATAGAAGCATGACAAGTATACTTACTAGCATAATTACTAACCTATGTTTGAGATTCTAATACAACATGAAAATAAAATAAGGTCATCATAATAAGAAAGTGAATATAAAGAAATTAATGAATTGTAAAATATTAAGTAATATAATTATTGTGATTAAATTATGATCATTGACATTCAAAAAGGAATAAAGGCCCAGACACTGGAGGTCTTTTGGCTCTTGGAGAGAGTTTTATTTACATGCTAAAGGATCGAGGCCTTTTCTAAGCAGACCCTTTCAAGAAGGGAGAGACTGTCTCCTTCTTTGTAAGAGAGAAAAAAAACCTTTTACAATTTTCTCTCACCTATGGAGTATTGAGCCACTTGCATAGGAAAACATCCTGTCAGCTTTCTTCCTGTTGCCTGAGGATTGGGGGAAAGGAGTCAACGTCTTTACTATTCACTGTGAGGCAATAGGAAATATGTGTCTAACCCAGAATACCCCCTGTGAGCACTTAGGATAAAATGAATAAAAATGAACATTTTAAAAATTAACATTACTCAGTATTTAATAAATATCTATAACATGCCAGGCACAGTTTTAAGGCCAAAGATACAGTAGAGCTAAAAGAAGCATATTTCTTAACACATGGGGTCTATAGTATAGTCAAAACTGAGCAAAACATCCACTGAGCAAAAATTACACAAATAAATGACCTGTATATTCTTATAAATGCTACAAAAATAAAAATAAATAAGATTCTTGTCGTTTCCCGTGCGATGAGGGTTATGGGGAGAGAGAAGGGCGGTGCAGGGTTAAGAAAGGACAGTAGCCATGAATAGAGTTTAAGCAGGACCAAGGGTCCTGCAGCCTCAAGGACTGGGGGGGGGGGGGGGGGGCGAATTGGGCCAACGCATTAGCTTTTATTAGTTAGGTGAGGAAGTAAAGGAGATAAAGCTTGTCAATCTCAAGATCTGTGAATCCCAAACATCATAATAGGAAACTGATTCAAGCCAATCACCCTTGCCTGCAGGCAGCTGAAGTCTCAGGATGTATGTACTTCCCTGAGGGACAAAACTTTATGCATATGAATAGATGGAGAGCACATCATTGAATCTCTTCCCTTGCAGGTTTTGGGAAGGAATGCAGCCACAGAGGCAGAGGCTCTCTTTAGCAGGGGAAAGGTAGGGGGCTGTGCCCACCTCTATGAACCCCGTGGATTCTCCTGTTGGTCCCCACTCGACTGCACCTGGCTTGAGATTCTTATGAAAGAAATTGGGGAAAATACAATTTGTATTGATGATATGGGAGAGCCCTCTCACTATAGAGATTTTAAGTGTCCTTTTTATTTGGCTCTCTAGTCTTTTGGAAAGCTTTCTTTTCTTTCTTTGCCTTTTAATGATTCTGCTTCTTGTACATTTACTACGCATATCAATTTCAATGCTTCTATTTACTTCACCCCAGTGCTGGCTTTGTGACTTGGGAGAGGTTGTCCATCTGTATGTGATCCACTCCTGGCTTCAACTAAACTCCACATAACATATACAAGGGAGGGAGGGGGATAATACGGGCCAAACAAGCACCCCCCACACACATTAAAAACGCTAAGTTTTCTTTCCTACAGAGATTTTAAGTTCCCTTTTTCTTAAGTTTTCTTTTCCCCACTTTCTTATCTCTTATGTCCTGCTTTAAATAATTATCCTGAAATTTGTGATTTATACTTGTTGATTGTAATCATTGAAGCCTAATGTTCTTTCCAACCCATTCTGGGCCCAGCTCCTGGACAACTGAACCCACCTGAGTGACCAGTTGAATGGCCACAGGCTCCATAAGAGCTGACAGACTTTCCATCACGTAGCCACCCCACATCAATCGCTTTGAGCTCTGCTCTTTAAGAAATTTATTAACTAAAATCTATTTTTCTTCATTCAGGGGCCTTGGGGATACAGATGATACCCCAGCAAGATTACAAGTCCCAACCAAAGAAGCCAACATGGTCTTCTAGGCAGATCTCAAGATCCCTTCCTCTCATCTGAGATCAGATAGGGAAAGAGTTCAGCTCTATGCCCCTATCCAGCAGGAAGCAGATACAGAAGAAAAGACTTCCTGTCCCTCAACTTCCCATAGAGATTTTATGGGGATCGCATCTCTCAAGGGGAAAACAAGACAGGCAGTTAGAGACAGACATTAGGTTTCTGCATCCCTGCACATCCAACACAACCTACAGAATGTGACCGCCCAGAAGACCTCCTCTCTCTGCCCAAAACTTCCCTTTTCTCATTGTAATAATCTACCTCTATGAGGAAACAAATGGGTACAAAATACCCAACTAAATTAAACTGGTCACTCATACATGCACAGTAAAGACCACAACAACCTTTATTTCACCTGAGCCATTATACCATCATTATAATATCATATATATGTCTGGAAGTTCATTATAACAGACTGAATTCTGGGAAGGAACACGCACAGTCTAAAAAGATGAGGTAATAGCCTCTTGTCAATCACAAGTGTCAATCAAGTGGTCACACTCCTGGAGAGGAACAGCCCATTCCAGAGAAACAAAGATAAACCCCCCAGGCTCCTGAGAGCCACTGCCCCTCTTGAGCCTTGCCTTTGCTGGGGGCCCCTCCAAACCCTTTGGAGTGTACCTTTTCTTCTAATAAACTGCTCTTTCACTACTTTGCCTCTACCACATTCAATTCTTTGCTCGAGACTCCAAGAATCTGGACAGCACACAGAAGAGGGCTTTTCCTCTGGCCTCCGAAGCAGCTACGATTCCCAGTTTTGCTCTAAGGCCCAGGTTCGACCGCCGGTCTGCAAATCTAGCACGGACTCCACCTGGGTTCGGCCCCCTGTGTGAGAGCCAAGCCTGTACATCTCTCTGAGAAGGGCCCACTCTTTGGTAACATTGGTATGAGACAAGGCTTCTCTTAGAAATTACTTCACAGCATTTAATACACTATATTGGTAAAGATAAACATATTAATAGATATATTCATTTCTCTCTTCCTTCTTCTAATTTGGCCAATGCTGTATCCTAGTGGCTAGGACAAGGCCTTGTAAGTAGCAGAAAGTCAGGAAATATTTGTTGAATGAAGATTACATGAGTGAATTAAAAAAATGTCATTTCATCATTTAACCTAAGCCCTGAAGTGTAGCAGCTAGTCAGGACAAGAATGGAGGGGAAAGCATTCTAGATAGAGAAAAAAGCATATCGAAAAATCTTCAGGAAAGGGGTAAATAAGAGCTTATAGGCCATGTTAAGGATTTTATATTTATCTCAAGAGTGATGATAATAATTTACATATTTTAATAAAAGGATGCAATTATTGTTTATATTTTACATTTATATTAGGATGCAATTTATATTTTTAAAATTTACATTTTAATTTACATTTTAAACAATGATGTTATTTATATTTTTAAAACATTGGCTGCAATTTATATTTTTAACAGGATGCAATATATATATTTTTAAAAAAATATTTTAAAAAATTATACTTGCTGTTAAGTGGAAATGGATTTTCTGAGGGCAAGAGGAAGTAGGTAAATCACTTAAGTAGTACTCCTATAGGCCATCGCTGATAGATAACTAAGTTGACAATGGACAAGGAAGCAAGTGAGCAGATAGAATCTTTGGGACTTGCTGAATCTTGGGGACTGAGGGAGAGGCTGGCATCATCACTAAGGGTAGGTATGAGAGCCAGGTAGGAATCCATTGATATTCAAATGTGAGGTATAGTTCTGTGAGTTTTGAAAGGATTACTCAAGAATACATTCATCATTAAAATTAAAATCATAGAAAAGAAGTGAAATGCAAGAGGCAATGGAGAACAAATTAATCAGTAAAATAGTGTGAGAATGCTTATTATTGACACCAATATGTGGCTCATTTTGTAGGCGTCTTTTAAAGGCTAGAAATAAATTTCCACACAACTATTTGCAAGATGGCAGTTGAAGTATTTTAAGACTAGTTAAGCATAAGGTCTTTGGTGAAACACTTTGGATTATACTGGAAATACATACAGTTAAATATGTATGTTGAAATTTTAATTACTAAAAATAAGGCTTATAATATCTAAACCAAGAGATAAAGTGAGAAAAAACAAAAAGAGAAAAATGAAAAGAGCTAAGATTCAAATGACTTAGGAGTTTTCAAGGCTAAATGAGAAAATAATTTTGTATAAATCGAAAAAGGGTATACAGGAAGAAGAGACAAGGTCACAAGATTTAAAAGCACTATTTACTACTTTGTCAAGGGCAATACACATCAATTTTAATTAACAGCTCCTTTAAAAAGTGCAGTCAATTATTTGGAAAAAAAAGCATTTTGAGATATTGTGTTTTAACATATGTAAAATCTATTCATTTCTGACCACTGGCTTTTAATGGCATGTGAGTAAAAAAACAGTGTACAAATGGGGATTTATCTCTTAGGAAGGCATTCCCATCACAATTGAAAGAAAAATCTGTCTCTGCAGGATGAAAAGAAAAAGACCGATGTTCATTTTCTTGGCCTTTAAAAGGGAAGCCAAAGAATTTGACAGAGAGAGAAAGAGAGAGACAGAGAGACAGAGAGAGAGAAAGGCTTTACAACATCTGAAAAAGAAATAGTGCTCCCACACTGAAAACCAGAATAATAGAGCAAAATATAACCATGGTAGATATATTTCCTCTTATTGCAAGCTACACTTATGCAGGTACAATAGGAACACAAAGAACACACATGTCATGGAAGAGAGTGTCGTCAATCACTCTATTACTACACCTATTAGAAGGACACAATTCCTCAGTATCTTCATCATGATATTATGCTGTTGCTCATTCTCCAAGTTATGAGTCCCAAATTTGTTTCAACCTCATCCCACACTACAGACTAATTATTTTAAACGCTAATAACCCGGTAGTTTATAATTACATTGTGCTTTATTTTATGAATTTGCATTTTTCACACAATCCTAAGAGGCAAGTTAGTGTGTATATGATTGCCATTTTACAGATGAGAAGACTATGAGTTGGCGAGATGAAATGACTCTCCTATGTTTACAAATCTTCTGAGGGGAAACAAAATGGGGCAGGTCTCAGATTCCCTAACTTCAAGTTTCATTCTCTTTCTGTCACAATAAGTACATTTTAAACAGTATCAATAAATATTAACTGTAAAGTTGGTTTGGGTAAACTGATTTATAAAGCAAAAGACTTAGAGTGTAATTACATGATTATTGTTTTAAATCAATAAAACCACACTATGCATAGTTGATTTGATTTAAAATTGCTACTTAGGGAGATGTACATTAATAAAATATTTTTATAATAAATATGAATAAGAGCTGAGGGAGTGAAGTCAGCTTATGGAGACAATTTTTCATAGAAGAATGATTAGCTCTAAGGGTACTAAATCTTATATTTGGGTAGAGTTCTGCCAGTAAATACTGAAGATTTCTTTCCTTGTTTCTCTGCTTTGTGTAGTTTGTTTTTTTAACCCACCCAAAACATGGATCTCTGTGTAAATAAAAGATTGGTGGAATCAGCAACTGTTCTGACAGGACTCGGACTATGCAGGTAGCTTTAGGCATCTGTTGACATGCCTCTCTTTTGCCTATCTCCAAGAGTTTATAAGAGAGGGGTGACCTCACTCAATTCTCAGCCATATGCTCCAGTGGGTCAAGCTAATAAGATTTGAAAGTAAAGACTAATTTTTCACAAACTCTCTAGAGTAGTGATATATAAAACTGACTGTGGGAACATAATATCCCCATAAGGTAATTGAAAATACAGAATTGCAGACCTCACCCCTTGATATTTTGATTCTCTAATGCTAAGTGTTCTTTGGGTATCTGTACTTGTTTTAAAACCCTCCAAATGATATGGCTCTCAGGATGGGAACAACTATTGCACTTGTCAAATGTCAGTTTATGCGGCTGGAGACACTCTTACCCTCTCTTCTAACTTCTGGATTCTCAGCCCACCCCTTTAGAAACATTCCAATCCCAAAGGACAGATAGCAGGTTTTTACTGAACAAAGCCCAGGACATTCATTGGGCCACATTTTCATATTGGATGAGGCTTCTATACCTTCTGGGAGACACCTCCTCTCCCCAAAGGCACTGTCTACCTACTGGACCAGAACCAGTTAGGTTTTTCTACTTCTTTGAGCTTAACTGAGTGGTTAATTTGGACAGGGCCTACTTTCTGATCTCTATCTCTACCTTTTTCTTTCTATCTCAGAATGCCCAATAGTGAAAAAGAGTCACCGCTAAATATGCTGACAGTTCTGAGTTTTTGTAACTATCTCTTTTAACCTTTGGGGTATACTCTCTCCATGGCCCCTTCTCTCCTTGAGAATAAAATGTCTATAATTTAAATTTCGGTGGAGAGGAAGTAGCGGTCTGCTTATGCCTGAAGCCTAAGCCCTGTACCCAGTTTTAAAAGAGAGCCCTGATTTGGGAGATTTGCGGTTCATGAACAATGAAAAACAAAGCCTTACTTTGATTCTGTTCTCACAGTAACCACCAAAAAACCTGAAACAAACAAACAAAAAAATCCCACAACTGGTAAAATATAGAGTTGTGGATAAGAGATCTTTTCAAAACTTATTACACCTTTCGTTTTGATACATGTTCAATTCATTTTGTTGGGTTTCACACTGCTGCAGTTGATTTCATTGACGATGCATTGATAACGTTCCTCCAAGGTATTTGCAAGTACACTAAGGTGTAAACTCCACCGAGGCAGAGCCTGTTGTCAGTTTTCTTTGTGACTACATGACCAGTGCACACAACACTGTGCCTGACACATCAAAGTAATTATTTGGAGCACGACTGAATTATGGCATCTAAATAAAACACTTTCAGAATCTTGGCAGGCATTCACATGGCTGGCTTCCCAAGACTTGATATTATCAATTACCTTTATATTTAGCCGTTTTAAATCCTTTTTTTGTTCTTTTTTTTTTTTTTAGGGGCTGCTAATTCAGGCTTTCCTCCACCCTTTGCCTCGCCCTCGCTAGGAAATGCCACCGCCCCTCTGCCGCCCCTTCCCAACCTACCCCTGATGCCCGGAAGTGGCTGACCCGCTCCTATCCTCGCAGGGATGAAGTAGAGTAGCCTGCGGAGGCGGCGGCATTTGTCACCTTATCACCCTCATCCTCGCCCCTCCCATACACACTCCTCCCTTTCCCAGTCCTCCTGCTGGTGCTGTAGAGGGTCATTTTTATCATTATTCAGGCAGGGGACTGCCAGCTATTGTCTCTGATCAGCTGCTACGACCCTCCTGAGGGAAAGAAAGAGGAACAAAACCAAGAAGCTATGGGGTCTGCTTACCTTTTCCTTGTTTCTTACCAGACTACCACAGAGGATTTTAAATACTTTTTGAATATCCTCTAAAACTATTAGAAATATTCAGAAAATTTGCTTTATTTTTTCTCTCTCTATAGCCACCAAAATGAGATAACGCCCACTCTCCCTATGCATCATTGGTTCCATATGTGCAATCTAGATTACTCTGAATAATATGAATAGTACATACATAATTTTATAATTCACTGTGCCCCTTCACAGTAGTTTTTTTTTTTCTTTCTGTCCTTTCCTCATTACAATGATGGCAAAAATGTAAGAATTACAAGGTTAAGCACTTAGTAAATAAAGTCACATAAACACTTACAGCAGAATTTTGCCAGTTTCATTAATGACTACCTAAAAAATGGCCATACTTCAGATAATCTCTTTGGAAGTTCTTTCCCTTCTGCATGCCTGGGTGTATCTTCAGCCTCTTCAATTTGTCTCTGGGATTTTGCCTGGGCCCTACTGCTTACGCCAGGTAGTGCCTTCTACTGTTAAAAGACATTGTCATCTTTCTACGGAACTGGAGGATATTCACCTCCATATCCAGTATGCTCTTGTGGCTCCTTCCCATCTTTCTCAGGCCAGAGTTCTGGTGCTCCCCACTCTTTGGAGGAATTGACTAGACAAGCAATTCCCACTTTTCAAAATTATGTGCACTTAGCCCATCATCTGAGCTTAGCTCCCAAGGTCCAAAATTTTCTAAGTTTAGTGTAACTCACTCATTCCAAATGCATGTATTTTCCACAAGGCTAGTAGCAAGGTTGGGGTACATCAAGAAAGAGTCACCACTAAACATGCTACCAATTTTGTACTTTACTGCAGTTTCCTTGAAACATTGGGACAAATCCTCTCCTAAGAAATCCCTTCTGTCTCATCAAAATAAATGTTCTGTTGAAAACTTATGTATCTGCAGATATGACTGAAGATCATGAAGAATCATGAGTTTCATGAGGCTCCATATGACCCATGGGAGGGGGCAATAAAAGGTTTGTAATAGATCTGGTAGATGTCAAATTTTACAGTGAAATCTCAGTTCTGACTTATTTGGGACCCCTGCCACCCATCCCAGTTAGTGCCCACTGTATAATTTATATATTAGTATTATATATACATACCTATCTCTCTACATATACACATGCCTATCTCTATGTGTATATATATCAATGAATGTATATATCTATGGATCTGTTGATCTAATCTATCATCTATATCTATTTCCTCCTTATGATGATTTGCCTTTATTAGCTTTGTGTGACTACTGACCTGGAGTAATTGGAACTAAATTGGAGATTTATGTTTAACACAAATTCTGTACAAGTTATTGTCCAGGCTCTCCTTTTAAAATAAGAAAATTTAAAGGATCTTCCCAAGGTACTTAATCCAAACACCAAGAAAGGAAAAATGGCATTTAACCCATTTAGAGTCTGAAATATATTTTTCCTATCTAACATACAGGTTTTTTGATATATCTCAAGTTTTTGCTTGATTTCTTAATGTTTGTAATAGGAATTATTTTCATTGAAGGATTATTGATATAAAAAGTGATGGCAATGACAAAGATTTATTTTATATATTCACATTTCTTAGTATAAGTTAATAAGATAAAATTTCCAGAGTTTATTGTTTTCATCTGTATTTTTGAACATGACCCAATACATCTGACTTTAGGACAATTATGTAAAACTCTTTTCATTATCACTTTGGATTAAGACTACTTTAGGAAATAATCTAATAAAATGGTGATTGAGCCATAACATTTTCTCCAAATGAGCATGAGAGCTCTGGTCTTTTTTTACATTCTTACACTACGCCCTATGCATAGAACTTCAATGAGGTCTGGGAAAAATTACTTTGGGCCCCAAGTGACTTTATCCCTACTAAACAAGAAAAAAGATCTAGTGGCTACCAAGATTTTGTAATCTATTCCAATCAGAGACCCTAATATGATTCATTTGGTGTCTGACTTTCAGAAACCATCAAACACATGGACAATAAAGAATCTTGCAGAATTCCCCTGTGTTATTAGTCTCAAAGCATTGCAGAGGGTTTGGATAAATTTACAAGCACCTCAACCCTTGGAACTCAAGGGCTGTCTAGTTAAGAAACGTGGGACTGAAACTTGTTCCCACTCGGTATAAGCCCACTCAACTAACCATCTTCAAACTGTGCCTTTTCCTCTGGAAGTTTCTGGGACAAATGGCTCGGTTGGTCTGTGAATAGATCTTTGGGGAGGCCATGTTACTCAGGACTTATGCATCTGAAACCTCCTGTTTGTTTGTATCTCTTAAAACGATTTTGAAAATCATTGAGAATGTATGTACCCACTCGTATATTTTAAGATGACTCAAAATATTTTATGAAAATGTTAAATATAACATATATAATTTGAAACAATATTATATCAAATTTTAAAAAATATCTTGTGGCATAAAAATATAATAGTTTTGGGGGTCTACTATTTATATATGTACGAAGTTTTAACAATAAGATATTTTACACTGTTTTGTTTTCCTCTTTAACACATATTTCTTTGCAATCTAATCCATTTTGAACTTGAAAGTCATTCTATGTAAAAGCACAGGTTACAACCTAGACTTGTTAACTGGCACCTGAGGTGGGGTGGGGGCAGTCTTGTGGGACTGAGCCCTTAAGCTGTGGAATCTGACACTGTCATCAGGTATATGATGTCAGAATTGAATTAAATTATAGGACACCCAGCTGGTATTGCAAATAACTGCCTGGTGGGGGAACAAACTCCATATATTTGGTGACCAGAAGTATAGTGTTCTATGTAAATAATAAAGGAGACACACAGGAGGGAGTACTGTTTGTTTTTTGTTATTGGTTTGTTTTTTAAAACATATATAAGTATTCATAATTGACTACATCACTGTTATTATTTTGATCAAACTGTTATTTGTTATATCAATTAGCAATAAGAAAAATAAAAGATTTTATTTTACCTTCACTTTCTTTTAAATCTTTGTTTACTTTACTTTTAAGAAGAAAAAAAATCTGTGTCTATAGATAGAAGAAGAAATTTTGTAATTTATGTTCTGGAGCTATATATCGGATGGAAATTCATTAGAAAAAAAATAATTAAAATAAACATTAGAGATGTTACATTTGAAGCTACTTCCTAAACACATTTCTATCCCTTGAAGGATACAGCTAAGATATCTAAATAATGCCACATGTGCCATTTTGGCTCTAGCATCTGTTTATCAAGAATGTTCATCTCTAAAAGAAATCTAAAAGATAAACGTGAGCAATAAAAGATCATGCTTTACACTGACAATCTATTGCTTAGATTTATTAAAAGTGCTAGCAGGATGTAAGAAACTTGTAGATAATTCCAAGTGAAACTGATGATCTTTATATACTTTGACCAAACCTATTTAAAGACAGAATTGAGTTTTGCAAGATGGGGTACATGTAACTGCCCTTCTGAGCACAATTTATCTCATCTAACAGAGTAGTTAAATCTGTAGCATTCCCTCAGCAATAATCAGGGCTGAATATGCCAGAAATCCTAATCTCCCATGCATAATTCAGGAAAACAAATGGGTGCTTTTAGATTTTCTTCAATGTAAAATCTAGATCTCGATTTACTATTTTATAAATTCAATGTTCCCACTTCACCAGTATGTGAGATATATTCATTTACTTGAAATTCAAGGCCTAGTTGCTTTATCCTTTACTCCTGCTTTATTATTTTGTGGTACTCCTTTAATAGAATTAGCAGTATCAAACACAGATGGACAATTCAGATTTTATACCAACAAACATATTCATCTACGTATTTATTAGACACATTTAAAGTGAGGTGAGGCACATTACATTTTCTCTTCTAACGGAAATTAAGTGTATTCATTTCTTCATTGTCAGAATAGCATAGTAGACATACAGTAGGAGTAGGATTAAGTAAATCTGTTTCAAGTGCTGCTTTTTACTGTTTGTATAATCCGGATGCGTTGCATACCTTCTCTCAGGACTTCACTATCAACCATATTTGTCAACAAGGTGATTTTAGCCCCTGTACTATTTACCCCGTAGACTGATTACAATATTCAAATCTTTTGGAAAAAAAAAGTCAAAAACCTTTACATTTGAACCTGCCCTTTTATTATTCTGTGAATTTATCCTAAAAACCAGTCCTCAATGGCATCACTTTGTGGGTCGCTAAGGGTGTGGGTTTTGACCATACGCAGCAATGGTTGCCCTTTGCTGTGTCACTGTTTTCAACTTCACCGATTCTCTTTGCTCGTTAGCTAATTAGCTACTTAAAACATTGCTGACAAACCCTTGTGATCGGCTCCTGGCCTCTCATAGTTCTCACCTGGAGCTAGGATAGGAGGTGGGACAACCACTTTTAAATTTCCATCTGGGGATGGGATTTTTTTCTTGCACATTACTTAACGTCATGTTTTACACACATCGGAGGCCAGAATATCCATCAGGATGATTGGTCTTGTTTTCACTCTAGAAGAGTAGTTCTCGACCTCAGTGGAACTTTAAAAAATGCTGATGCCCGTCTTTCGGATTCTAATTTCATGGGTTCGATAATTTTGTAAAGCTCCCCAGGACATTCTATGTGCTTATAAAGATTGAGAACCACGAATCTAACAGATTCTAGAAGGCCCGAGGAAGAGAAACATTGTGTTACTATTCCTTAAAGAAACTAGTTATATATATATTTTTTATATTTGCATTAAAAGTCCGAAAGTTGGAATTTTCAAGCACAAGAAATTATAGAAGGATGCCTACTGTTTTCCCCATAAATTCAAGTAGCTAGAACATATTTCATGTCTTAGAAACCATTCACCCTCTGATTTCACTGTAATAATAGTAATTGTTATAACTGCTATATACAAAGCAGACAAATATGTTATAGTTTGCTCTAGTGGGACTTTTGAAATCCCTAGAAAGAGAAACATTATGAGAGAAAGTTATTTCATATGCTACTGAACATTATAAATAGCTTTTAAAAAAAAACTAAGATAGGGTGTGGTATAATACCTATATATTTGTTAATGATGATATGCAATAGTACTATTCTTTGCTGATGTGTTTGTTGTATATGATGGAGCGCTGAGGAGGTTTGTAAACAGATTTGGAATGAATAGTCTTTACCCTAGTTTTCACTGATGTACTAAAATATATTCATTTCATCATAGATGTGTGTGGCACATACATGAGGTCCATAAATAACAGATGAAAGTGCATACAGGGCATGTGGCTGACTATCTGAGTAAGGACAATATAATATGATGAGTCTGAGTGAGTTTGAGACCTGTCTGGGCCTACCTACCATTCCTAAAATTGAAGAATTTCTACTTACAGATTTTTTTCCAGAGAGATTCAAAGAACAGGTATTTATCATGTGAGAACATTTATTAACCTATCAGTACCAATTGTGGTATTAGATTATCTAGTATTCACCTAGCAGAACACTGGAATGCAAAGGAATAGGGCACAGTAAGGAGATATTTTGATTGGGAGTTTGGAGATAAGAAAAGTCCAAAATGTGGTACATACTTCAAAGAGAGTGTTGGATGTTACTTGCCAACAGTGAGCAGGGTGGGGGTGGGAGTGGGGAGTATGTCAAAGAGATGAGTAGGAACTCAGGGATCTGAGCAACCAAATCTCAGAATAAAATCTGGGATATGGAGTTGAATAGAAAGAAAGGAAAGAATAACCTCCTATTTTATGGTTATAAAAGTAGCAGTGTATTGGGAGGGAAAAGAAAGAATGTAAATAGTTTCTGGTGTCTACCCATGTCATTAAGGGCATTCAGCAAGCCTTTTTATGAGAGAGAGCAAGCGAGAGAGAGAAAGAGAGAAATGTGGCACTTTTCAGGAATAGTTGACTTGGGGTTAACAAAAAAATTAAACTTTCTCTCAATGCAAAAATTATTTTTCTTCTCTCTCTTTTCACCACTCTAGCCCTCCTTGCCTGCTTATCAAGTTTTATTCTAATGTCTATTCCAGATGATACTGTATCCCAGCTCTAGACTGTGCTCTCCTTGAGAGCAGTGGCATCTCATTCATCTTTTATTTCCCTGGTCTTTACACAGTCCCTGACATATAAAAGGCTTTCACTAAATACTGACATTAACTGAACTGAAAGCACCTTATCTCTAGGGTTTTCCAAGTTGAGTAAAATAGGGCATAATCATTGGTTTCCAAGTTGAGTAAAATTGGGCATAATCATTATTTCCCATTAAAACACAGAGGGCGGTACTTTAGAGCCTCAAGAAATGCACTATCATTCCACCAAGAGCTAGCGTTTTGGTTACAAACTGTATCTGTATCTATTAATTCAAGATGGCCTAATTAAAGCAGCAAATGTGTTTGAAAGCATAGTAAAGCAATAGTCATGAATAATCATTTTGCTTCCTGTCACATTGATGGAGAGAAAGGAGAAAACATTTCTTCCCTGAGATGAAATGCTTGATCTCAGTGTCAGTGGTTTCAAGTATTAAAAATCTTGATATTAATATTAAAAAGAACATCATTGAATCTATTAGTAATCTGGACCATGGAGGACTTATAAGTAGTTGCTAAATACGTGGTGTGTTTTCATAATTATAATCAGCTAAACTGCTTAAGTGAGTGATACTGTTTAAATTAGGAAATTAAAGTTTGAATTATTTTCCTGCAAATTTTCTACTGCTTCTTAAAGAAGCTAAAGGCTTGCTGAATGTCAAAATTCTCCATAGCCACTGATTGTGCGCTATTTACAATTAATCTATAATTTGCCTAGCTGCTTCCAATAAAATATTAATGCAATCAAATCTAAACTGTTTTCTTTCCCATTCACCGTCTCATCCTGGGTCAGGCTATAAAGTTTTTGTATTAAAATGAGCAAACCTGTTTAAATGCACATATGTAAGCTTGCAAATCTTATTCTAAAATGTTCAAGACATTTTTTTGAATTGGGACTTCATCATCTATAACTTTTTGATTTTCGGCAAAGTATTTACTGTTGATACACTTTTATTTCCTAACACAGTTATAACTAGGCAAAATGTAGATTACTAAGGGATATAGGATAAAGTCTCTAACATTTATATTATAATTTGGGAGATAATAATATACATACAAAGAATAATTATATGAGACAACATATTCTCAAAGGAGTGCTACAGGCCATCATTTCTAAAGAGGAGTGTTTTTCATTGAGGGCAGTAGTGTCAGAATACACAGGGTTGGAGAGCAGGGTAAGAAATAGAGGGCAGTGGTATATAAAACTTCATCCCCTTCAAGTGACTGATCTTGCCCCCTTCCTCAAAAGTTAGAACCGTTTTCTATCAAGATGGCAGAGTAGCTAAATTGTAGCTTCTTATCTTGACCACATCAAAATTACAACTAAAGTACAAAAAAATTATCATTGAGAATTGCCTGAGTCTAGCTGAACAGAAGTCCTACAACTAAGGATATACAGAAGCTACATTGCAATGGTAGGAGGGATGGAGACATGAAATAGGCTGGTCCCACACCAGTGTGTGCCAGTTAACAATTGGGCGGGATATCTCAGCTGGGGAGGTCCCCTGGAGGAACAAGGAGTCTCAGTCCTACACCAGGCTCCCCAGCCGAGGTTTCCAGTGCCAGGAAGAGAAGTCCCCATAACTTCTGGCTGTGAAAACCAGCAGAGATTGTGGCTGAATGAGCCAGAGGGCAGCTGGAGTCCCAGGCATTTCTCTTAGAGGACTCACACACAGACTTAGTGTCTGACGGATTCCCTTGCTCTGAATCCCAGTGCTAGGGCAGCATTTGAAAGGCACCAGGGACATATAGGGAGGAACTGAATTGTCTACCTTCAGGGTGAAGGCTGGAGGGGAAGCTTTCTCCTAGACAGAAGTTATGGCAAAAGTCATTGTGCTTTTCTTGAGCCCTACCCCCTTCCAGCACACAGACACGGGCAGCTACCACATCTGAGTCTCCATCACTCTGGCTAACACCTTTTGCTCTGCCCTGGTGATGCCCTGAGACCCAGCCCAACGCAACTTGTGGACCCACCCAAGCTGGTTCCAGTGGCTCTTCCATACAAATAACTTGTCTTGGCACATGCTGTGGAATTCCCTACAATCTCTCAAAAGTTGACACATCCTAAACAATCAGCATCTGGCCTTAGTATGCCCTGTATCTCTTGCTGAATAGCCCTAAGCCTGGCACTGGTGGCAGCTGGCATTTTTTCGAGGTGTGGCCCCTCCCAGGCACCTGCAAGTCCAATGTAGGTGACAGACATCTGTGGATTGCTTCCTCATAGCAGGTGGCCCTGGATAGCACAGAGGCTGCAGCTGAACTTGACCTGTGGTGAGGTCCCTCCCAGGAGGCCCATGGGGCTGGCAGGTAGCTGGAGAACCACCAGGCTGCCTCCACAAAAAACACACCCAAAGGGCAAACAGGGCAGGTATGAGAGTGCTGCCAAAGCAAATCCTGCTCTACAGGGTCAGCCCATGTACAATAGCTCCTCCACTGTAGTCCTGGCCAGTACTCACAACTATTCAGCCTGAAGTTCAATCCCTCTCACTGACATATAAATAGCAACCAAGGCTCAGCTACAATAGAATGGCACACAATACCCACACAAGGGACAAACTTGGATCACCAGGCTCAGGTGACAGAGACACAGTGCCACTGGTCCCCAAAGGACATCTTATATACAAGAGGAAAAAAATCCAAAAAAATGAGGATAGTTTAAGGGTCCTCTGGGACAACATCAAGTGTACCAATATTTGCATCATAAGGGTACCAGAAGGAGACAAAAGAGAACAAGGCATTGAAACGTAATTGAAGAAATAATGATTGAAAGTTTCCCTAACCTGGTGTAGGAAATAGATATACAATCCCAGAAAGCACAGAGTACCAAACAAGATGAACCTGAAGAGGCTCACACCAAGACACCTCATAATTAAAATGCCAAAGCTTAAAAACAAAGACAATCTTAAAAGCAGCAAGAGAAAAGCAGTTAGTTACCTACAAGAGAGCTCCCATAAGACTGTCAGCTCATTTCTCAACAGAAACCTGCAGGTCAGAAGGGACTGGCAGGAAATATTCAAAATTATGAAAAGTAAGGACCTACAATGAAGACTACTCTACCCAGCAAAGCTAACGTTCAGAATCAAAGGACAGATAAAGAGCTTCTGAGTCAAGAAAAAGCAAAAGGAGCTCATCATCATCAAAAACTAGTATTACAAGAAATGTTAAAGGGACTTCAAGAAGAAGAAGAAGAAGGAGGAGGAGGAGAAGGAGGAGGAGGAGGAGGAGGAGGAGGAGGAGGAGGAGGAGGAGGAGGAGGAGAAATGAATAAAATGGCAGTAACTATATATCTATCAACAATTACTTTAAATGTAAATGGATTAAATGTGCCAGTAAAAAGACATAGGTTGTCTTAATGGATAAGAAAACAAGACCTTTACATACGCTGCCTACAAGAGACTCACTTCAGCTCAAAAGATACACACAGACCAAAATTAAAGTGATGGAAAAAGCTATTTCTTGGGGAAAAAAAAAAAAAAGCTGGGCTAGCAATACTTAAACCAGACAAAATAGACTTGAAAACAAAGTCTATAACAAGAGACAAAGGAGTACCTCACAATCCCTCTTCTGAGTATTTATCCGAGGAAACCCAAAGCACTACTTTAAAGGAACATGTGCATCTGTATGTTCATTGAAGCATTATTTACAATAGCCAAGATATGGAGAGAACCTGGGTGCCCATTAGTGGAAGAATGATAAAGAAGAGGATATATATATATATGGATACACCTAGAGGATATTATGCTGAGTAGTGTAAGTCAGATAGAGATAAATACCATATGCTTTCACTTACATGTGGAATATAAAGAACAAAAATAAATAAATACACAAAACAGAAACAAACTCACAGATATGAAGAACATTTTAAGGATTGCCAGATGGGAGGGTAGTTAAGGGGATGTATGAAAAAGGGGAAGGGATTAGGAAGTACAAGTTGGTAGCTACAAAATAGTCATGGTGGTGTAAAGCACAGCATAAGGAATATAGCCTAATAATATTGTAATAACTATGTATAGTGTCAGATAGATACTAGTTTCATCAGTATGATCACTTTGTAAGATATATAAATGTCTAATTACTATGTTGTACATCTGAAACTAATATTGCATGTCAACTGTAATTGAAAAAATTATATATATATATATATATATATATATATATAATTTTAAAAACAGTTTAATAAGAGGAAAATCTCATTTATGCTGAAATGTCGAAGTATTAAATATGAGAATTTTGTTCTACTTAAGAACCAAAGTTCTTAAGACTGGAAATTGGACAAAGGGAAAGCTAAATGGTGGCATCTTCTGGCTGCAAGAAAAAGAGGAAAAAATATCAAAGCAAAACAAAAGAATTACAGCTAGACAAGAACAAAATTTTTGGAATGATTATGACCTGAAACAATTGAGCAGGGGTTAGTGAAATAAAAATGATGAAAATGGTCCAGAACAAATGGATTTATAACATTTTTGAAAGGCAAAGTAAAAAGGTTTTTTGTCCCAAAATTAAATCCCGTGAAGACCTAGATGATGCTGGTGCAGCTTTGATTCTCAGACGTTAGGTAAATTACACTGGGCCGAGGACTTCTTTATCCTGGATATAATCAGAACAATCCTAAATTTCCTTGATTGGCATCAGAGATTCCACATTTAATAGCACGGGAAGCCCAAAACTCACTTCATATTGTGTCCTGCTATGTGTCTTCACTAAATGGGGTTACTGGCTTTTCCATTCTAAGCAGCTAATGGATTATAGCAGTTAAACATCTTCTCACTTTATTCAAACAGTCTGATCTATTCTGACACAAAAACTAATGCATTACCAAATATCCTTTTTGATTTATGCCTTATGTCAAATCAAAATGCAAAGATACCTGAGTAGACAAAACTGAGTTCACTGACTGTTGGGCAAAGAAGAGCTACATCACTTAAGAAACAAGGTTTGTGGATCTCCCTGAACAGAAATGTAAAGGGCTAGTTTAGGGTTTCTCAATAGTGACACTACTGACATTTGGGACTAGATAATTTTTTATTGTGAATGCATGTGTGTGGGTTTCCTATATATTGTAGGATGCTATGCAGTAGGGTGTAACAATCAAAACTGTCTCCAGACATTTGCAAGTGTCCCTTTGTGAGTAAAGTCACCCATGTTTGATAATCACTGAGCAAGGTAAAGAAAAAATAAAAAAAAAGAACAATTTAGGCAATATTATGAATTAGAGTCTTTGGTTGACTTATGAAACAGACTGTAAACTCTTTCTTACTTATGGTCTTTATATTATTTAAGTATCAAAAGGAAAGATACATCTCACAAAATAATCCAGATGAGATGAATAAGGTTATACAGGCAGTTGGATATGCATGACAGAGGCTTGAAAACATTTTCTTTAACAGCCTACTTTATGGACCCCTATTGTCCCTGAAAATACAGAAGAGGCCAGCATTGGGTTATATGTTAATAGCTTCCAGGTCTTCACCAATATATACATTATTACAAGCAGATGGTCTCTGAAGTGGATTTAGATGAATGTTCTGGTATTCGGTCTGAGCAGAGCAGAAGCAATGTATTTTCCTTTTGTTAAAGAATGAGTTTTTGTGCCATCTGACAAGAAAGCAGTTATGCAGCATTATTTAAGACTCTGGAGACTAGACATCTGAAAACATGAGATGAATACGAATAACTGCAGACTTACAAGATGAAAATAGAAGACACTTCAGAGCCAGTGCTGGAGATTCCCCAATTTTGATAAGGAGAACAGGTCATAAAGACCACCAGTATCTGTTGTTAATAACCAAGTTGTTCTTCCCTTTAATTTGAATATAGATTATTCAACTGTCTCCGTGGTATTACTACATATGCAACAGGAAATGTTAACAATAGTCTATACATTTCCTCGGAATACCAGTGCAAAAACTAGGCTAGTTTATTGTCCAAAAGTACTTAGGCCAGTGTACTCAGTCCAGTTTGTTGTGCTTTTAAGGCTTATGTAGTATTATTTATAACAAGACAATATTAGTGTAATTTTTGGATTGGTGGCTTTGCTTTAATAACCTGAATTTCCCCAATCACATGTAATAACACCTTCTTGATGAGATAAGGATATATGGTATGAAAGTTAATATAACATGCACAACTGACATTATGAATTTCTCCACTGTTTGACATGATAGCATGATAAATCTCAATATTATAAAAGGATTTCTGGAGATGTCTGGTTTAAGCAAAGTCTTTTCATGAAAGGTGAGATGGTTATCATCTGAAAATCTGATTTAATCCCTGCCTACTTTCATATGCGGATACAAATTTGCATATGCAATATATTTGCATACAACCATAGGCACTATGTAAATGGTTAGAATTGGTTGATCCACAAATTTCTCCCTTCTTGCCAATATATCTATTATCCTTAACCTTCCTCTTAGTCTCCTGCCTCCAGTCTCACATGCTGGCCAGCCTAATATAAGAACCACAATTGATAGCTATCTTACCTCAAACTTCCAACCTCTGTCTTGTTTTACCTTCTTTTTTTAAAGACATGCCACCCTAGTCTAAATTCTGTTTAATCTAGGAATTCCTTTCTTCATCATGTGAAAACTCCCCCACCGTCTTCTGACTCTTAAGTGGCTTGTCACTTCACATTAACAGACACTGGGCTTTCTCCTTTGAGGACGCTTCCCATTGGGACTCTGGTAGAAGGAGTCATATTCACTTCTCTGAACTAATACAGACTTTTATTATTACCTACTGTTTCCCTGGAAATAAGACCGGGTCTTATATTAAGGTTTGCTCCAAAAGATGCATTTGGGCTTATGTTCAGGGGATGCCATCCTGAAAACTCATACTAGGGCTTATTTTCCCAGTTAGGTCTTATTTTCGGGGAAACAGGGTATCTAAAATCCTGGGTTTGACATTAGTTCATTTATAGCATGCTTTCCACATTCTTGTTTTAATCACACCCAAATTTCAATCTATGAATCTATTTTAACAACAAAAATTCATACGGAAAGAAAAAAAAAACTTCTACCTTTTTTTTTAAAATTACAAATTTAGTAGTAGCAACAATATGGAATTGCTATCTCCATAAAACTAATTTGTTTTGGAAAGTGCAAAAGTAGACATACCGTATAGAGAAAGGAAATTTTAGCTCCCAATTTGCTTTGAATTTCAATGTCTGTTTTGCTTAAGATCTGGCACCCACATTTTAAAGAACAGATGTCAAAACCTCAAGACTGTAGAAACTGTAGAAAGGAGGAGAGCCAGAATGATGGATATATCTTAAAAAGTATGTCAGATAAGGAAGAAGTCATTGTATTCACAGGTTATGCATTTTCTGTTTAGTTACATTGCTATCTGTGAATTTTAGACATGTATTCTTTGTGTTTAAGTAGAAAAGAGAACTATAAACAATTAGGGAAAAAGAAGAAACTGTATCAAGGGCAAGAAGGAATTAGCAGGTAGCTAAGCATAATAACCACATAGATAAATGTCTAACAAGGAGCTCCAGTATGACGGATCAACCACGTGCAATAAGAGGAGAGTTTACAACACCGATTCAGTGTTTCCTCTTCTGAGAAATAAAGTGTCTGGATGACTGTGATAGAAACACACTGCTAATAAGTCACACTGACTGAGGGGCAACATTCTTTGGACAAGGCTTGGTGGATTTAGGGGGAATCTGGAAAGCTACCTGAAAGAAGTTAGAAGTAAGGAGAAAAGTGAACAAAAGGAAAGGCCTAAATTTTGTGCTAATCAATGGAGCCTTGTGGTTACCTGTTACTTCCTTCAAACTCTAGGTCATGCTATAAATCAAGCATTTTAAAGTAGAAGAAATTAGCAATGTTCAGCTATGAAACTAGAAATCATAATAGTCATCATCAAAACTAAAGAAGTGAGGTTAGAACAACCACTTCCATCCTTAGGTCCATGCAAGAGACTCAGTTGCTCTTCAATTGTACATTTAAAAAGGGTGAATATCACAATTTGTAAATATACCTCAATAAAATTGACTTTATAAAAGACTACAACATCTGTTCTTTGGACTCTAATATATAATAATATACCATTATTTTAATATATTATCTAAAAATAATTTGATTGTTTTTAAAAGTTGCCTAATTTGGTATTAATGTCAAGGAAACAAAAATAAAAATATTTTAATATTATAACAAATGTTAAAATTGTGATTATAACAATTGATGTTGATAAAAACGAAAGCTAAGAATGCATAGGATAAACGTAAAAATTTATAAATTATGTCAGTCTTTATTAATCATCCATATATCACTGACCCATTGATAATTGGCTATCCAGAGAAATACAATGAACTCAAGTTTATTTATAATTTATATTTTGCCATCTTTCAGTCCACTAAAAATAATATCTTAATACATTTCCATTTTTTCATTATGTGGACATATTTTTCATAACGGTAAAGTAGAAAATAGCTTATGTATCAATTGTGCTATTTTGAATGTAACTTTTAGTCAAAGGGTACATGATCCTTCATGTATTCTCATGCCACAGGTCCCACAAATGTTAGGGGTGGGTCTGAGGCCCCTTTAATCTATGAGGCTATTTATTAGGGATGTAAATTTAATTCTAATGTGAAAAAAACAAAACCCAAAACAAAACATGTTAGCCATTAGTGCTGCCCCAAACCAGGATGGACAAACTCCACAGGCTGTATATGCCCTGAAACTAAAGGGTTCAACTTTATGTTGAGCAATTACCAGAGAAGGACGCTTTAGAGGAGATTTCTTGCATTGGAATAAGGACATTCTGAATACATTAATATTTACTACTTATTGACTACTAGAGTCTGTGGTAAGCACTTCTTAGATATTAACTCATTTAAGCTTTACAAAGTTTAACATAGGTGCCATGTTCTCCATTTTTATATTTAAGGAAGCCCAGACTGAGAGAAATTATTTCCCCAAGATTAGCATGCCCTGATACAGAGTCTGGATTTGACTTCTGGTCTATCAGCCTCCAGTGAACCTATGATTATTCATTATATAATACTGCCTTTCCTGTATTTCTCATTTTTAAAAGAATGTTTCCGCTAGAAGACATTGTAACAGACACTGTCAATACCTTGCCATAGTGCCATAGTCTTTGAGCACTTATCTATTCCCTACATTCCAGCACATTTCCCCACATTTAGCACCTGCCTCTTGTTGCCAGAAGAATTTCTCTGACCCAAGAAGTAGCTCTGCATCCATGGGTGACAGGTTAGAAATAAGAGGGAACTAAGGCTCCCTGGGAACAGCCTCCTGATCATTGACTGATGGGAATTACACGGCGATGACCCTACCTCTTAACGCCTCAACTGGAAAACTCCAAGGTATGGGTCTCCAGTAGAACTGAACTCCTATCAATTTTTTTTGAAAATTATTAGTTTATCTTATATAATAAAATATATAAAATGTATTATACATTTGATGTCATATAAGAGTATATTAATTAACTGGTCAATTCATATCAGGCAGTTCCTAGTTAGAAACCTATGTGAAGCTGCAGTGCTTCAAGTTATTAATTTCCTATTACCAGTCTATAGTGTGTTCAGGACTAGTCTATATAGAATCCCCAATAAGTCAAGTTAACATAACTAAAGAAAATATTTTATAACATCATATAAAAAGTTAAAGGTAACTTAATTCAAAAAGGCTTGGAAATACAAAGTTGCCTATAATTGAAAATAGGTCTTCCAGTTTTAGGCCATAGTCTGAAATACAATAATTGAATAATAGTAATTCTCCTGTGTTATAGATATTGTATTACAGGTATTGAAGGCTTAAGATTTTTATTTCTTATTTCCATAAAATCATTTGTCTTTCAAATATTCAGTGTTGAATAACTCTGCATGCTTATCAAGTGATTCTTAAATTTTAGAATGAATGAAATAGCATAAAGTACCCAGCATAGTGCTTGGCACAAGTCGGTGCTGAACAATCATTACTTCCCCTCCCTCATTACTGTTGATTAGTTTTATTGTCAGTAAATTAAAAATAAAAGTGACACTGAGGAAATGTGATGTAATAGACTTGTTTATATCGAATTATCTTTATATTTATATGCTCATGGATTTCTAGAAGAGATGCACTAAAAAAAATCAGAGGGTAGCTGCAGTGTACGCAGTGATTTTTCAGTTTCCTAAAGAAGATGTGTGTATGCTTCATAGCTCTCAGGAGGTCTAGACAATGGCATAGGGAACTCAGGCAGCTGCATGGAAGCTGGATATATATTGGGAGGACTCCAGATGTACTGATCCTTCAATTCTCAATGCTCACCAACACACCTCCATACTGAAAAATGGGATGTGCTTCTTGGTTAAAACTAGTTATTTATTTATTTTTGATTAGACATTTTTTAAGGTATCCTGTTGATGGTATCCTTTCAATTGCTCATTTATTCATTTTCTGTAAATAATGTTTGAAGTGTTCACCTTGGGATTTAGCCCAGTACTTAGCATGATCTGTAGACACTGTTTTTACAGAAACACTAATTCTGTGGTAAGTTAATAGAATCATGACAACACAAAAGGTTCTGTGGACACAGAAGTTTGGAAATACTGTGGTAAACAAATGTCAGTCAGTCTGGTATTTAGCAACTAAGTGCCGAGAGGAAGATATGAACCATCAGCAGAAAAGAGGGGGGAAAAAAAAGAAAGAAAAGGAAAAAACACAGAACCAATATTGAATGAGTATCTCTCAAGACTTGTGTTCCACGTATCATAACTATATCTTGGAAACCTGTACTAATGCTTACGCATAAGCTTTAGTGTAATGTGGTAATTATCTTAGTTTCCAAAGTTTTATTAATGAAGAAAATGAAAGAGTAAAAAGAAACAAAAATATTCTCCCTAGAGAATATACTGATAAAGAAATAACTAACGAAATTACAGGTTGTATCTCCATGCCTTCAAAATCCTCTAAAACTGGGTTGGAAGGCCAAATCAGAACACACTTGATACAGATTCTGAACAGTACAGTGTAGAAACTGTGTGAAGATAAGGAGACAATAGAGTAAAAGTGTTCTGTAAAATTTAATCATTAGGCAAATATAAGGAATGTTTATGAAATATTGGGACTGAGAATATAAACACACATTTAAATTAAAAGGAGAATGATGTAAAAAAAAAAAACTCACCACCACATAAAATGGTATTTACCCAAAGAAACTTACAGTTTCTAAGATATTTGCAGGACTTAAATCTTAATTGTTTTCATGAATGGTCCATGAAATAAATATTCATGTTTAAATAACTTTGGAAAGGAAATATATGGGATAAATTGAGGTAGGCTATCATTTATTCTACTTCACATAATTCCGTGCTACCTGATTGGAAAGGATTAGAAATGCATGTACTTTACTTACTCCTTTTGGTGTTCTGGTTTGGCTCCAGAATAGGTAAACACCTCACTTTGGGGAAAAGCTATGTTGTGCCAAAGAAAATGAATATCTCCATTTCATACTCCTTTCTATTAGCTTTTCCTTTTAATTTTAAATTTATAGCAATAAGCTATCTAAAATACTTCAAGAGACATTATTTATGGTGGCTTTAGTTTGGTTTTAGTTGTCACTCAATGAATAGTATTAAAATTGAATTAAAGTGTTAAGTATTTTAAAGAACAGTCTGACCTGATTTCAAAGAAGTCACACAAATGTTGATAACCACAGGAAATCAAGTACTGCACAAGCATTGTGACAAAGTGGAAGGAAGGTCTTTTTCTATTAAGTCATTGCTAATTCATTGGTATTACTAGCTGGTATTAACATATTTCTTCTCTGTAATGCTGAGCACTTCACTCTTAGAATCTATTTCTCTACTCCAGATAAACCGCACACACACACACACACACACACACACACACAGACACACACACACACACACCTGTACCCTCCCCCACAGTGAGAGAAAGGGAATACACATGCACCAAGGTCATAAGAGAAAGTCTAGAATCTCTACAAGGTAATATTTTTCAAAGCATTCAAAACATCAAAAGGCTAAAGGTTTATATCCACAGAAAATTATTTTGATTACACAGAGGGTGTCAAAAAAGGTATACATATTTTAAGAAAGAAAACTGTATTAATTGTAATACTCAATATATACCGATAACAAAAGATGAATACAAGTGACTTTTGACTCCTGCAATTACAAGAGGTGCTCAAAGTGGTTACCATCAGCATCCAGACATTTCTGATCATGGTGAACTATTGCTTCAGCTTAGATAACATCTCTTAAAATGTGTATACATTTTTTGGCACCTCCAGTATATGTGAATGAAACCAATGAATGAAGTTGGTTGAGTGTTTTCTTTAAAATTTGTGAAAAATCTGCCTGAGTAGTAGCACAGAGGTGAAGAATGAGAAGCTGAGATAGCATCTGAAAAAGAACAGCAGGTTGATCAATAGGAAAAAAAGTACAGGCACGTGAGAAGGGCACTGACTAGACTGAATTGAATTTTTTTCTACCTCTGATAGAGTAGAGCAATAAAAAAATCACTTTTACAGTTATCATCACTCCCATCACCATCACTACTAACTGCAGTTAACATAAGCAGAATAAACATGATATCTCAGCACTAACTGATAATTCTGCAAATCACAATTACCATAATTTAAAAAAATAAAACATTCTATATACTGAATGCATCACATAATTTATCATTTATTCCATACAACAACTCTGTTAAGCTGTCTTCTTATCCACTTTTCAGGTCATAAGAAGTGATGTAAGATTCCTAGTCTCTCATCATTTGTAAGATTAAAAGTGTTTATTTGCCTATTTGTGGTTGTGCATTCAATGGCACAGCTCACAGTGGCCCATGCAGGGATCGAACCGGCAACCCTGGTGCTATCAGCACCATGTTCTAACCAACTGAGCTAACCATCTCCCCTCAATGGATTGATTTAATCAGTAAGAGAAAGTTCATGTTCCTCAATGATTTTTTTTTTTTGTAGATGTGAGAGCCAAACTGAAGTTGACAAAAACTGGAAAGTACAAAATAATAATAGTAATTAACACATAAAACGATTTATATATTTAATATTCACAATAAATATTAAGATGTGTGCTGTTTCGTTATTCTCATTTTATAGATGAGAAAGCTGAGGCTAATATATATATATATATATATATATATATATATATATATATATTTTTTTTTTTTTTTTTAATTTATTGGGGTGACAATTGTTAGTAAAGGCTAAGAATATTTAATTTAGCCTAGGAATCAAGCAAGAATAGAGAGATTTAAAAAAAAAAAAAACTAAATCTTCCAGAAACACATATTTAATCTGTCAAACTGGCTTCTTTAAATTATAGATAACTTCAGGAACAGGTGAAATATTGGAAAGCATCCTTATCAAATTTGCCCAGAGTTGGATGAATATTTCCTTGGAAGGTACTCCTAGTTTTCAAACTAAGGCCTTTGGCTTCTTAACTGAATGTGGAGGTGTTCGCACTACCCTGTAAACATCGATATCAAATTCTCTGGCTTTGCTTATGGCAGTGAATGCTACACACAAAAAGTCATGTGGGATCAAAAAGGCATTACTTGGCCTAAGGTGAAATTTTCTTCTTTCTGATTATTTTTCACAGGGCCCATTTCTCAGGGGTGGAGCGTTACAATAGCTGTAGGAACAAGGGGATTTAGAATAGGGTATTTCACATTGCTATTTAGAGGAAGATGTCAGAGCAAGTCTATAACCAAACCTAAAAGTCATGGTCTATTCCACTGGGCCTACATGTGTTCATATTCTTTACAACTATATTAAAACAGCACATGACTTTGTCATGTCTTCACCTTTTTTCTTTACCTACCCAATTTTACCATTGTGCATTCTTACCCGAGGAAAAACAGAGTGCAATCACAGAAAAGAATAGAGGAGGTAGTTAAAATGTAAGGAGGTAATAATGTCAAAAGCTGAAGAAATTAAAGGAGGTAAAAACTAGCAAATGTCCATTAAACTTCAGTATGATATCATTAGTGAATCTGAAGATTGTAAATCAATAAATACAAAGACTGAGGAGAAAATAAGACATGAAGATGTAAGGACAGATAACAAGTGTATATTCTTCTTTAGAATAATTTTGATGAGGGTGAGGGGTAAGAGAGAGTCCCAGCTAAAAAGGGTAATAAGATTGAGTGTAGTTTGGTTTTTGATTTTTTTGATGTTGGGGGAGACTTGGGTATAGAAGGCATACAGTGTTTCCCCAAAACTCAGACCGGGTCTTATATTAAGTTTTGCTCCAAAAGATGCATTAGGGCTTATGTTCAGGGAATGGCATCCTGAAAAATCATGCTAGGGCTTATTTTCCGGTTAGGTCTTATTTTTGGGGAAACACAGTAGGTGCTGGTGAAGCAGAGAGAGAGGGATAGGGTTGTGATCCATAGCAGAGGTGCAGGGTAAGGTTTGGGTCGGAGGAGTGGCATTATTTCCAAGGAAACCAAAATGAAGCAGAAAAATGCCGATTGGATGGACATGTACAGGGGATTCGGTGAGGGTGAGCGGGTTTAAAGGACTTCACACCTAGTAGGCTCAACAGTCGTTAGGAAAGGAAAGCTATGGATGTTTGCTGAGAGTGGGAAGAAGGTGGTGGGGCGGCGCTGAAAGGAGTGGCAATGATATAAATTACCGATTGAAGGAAAAATTTCTAAGAAAATCTGAGAATACAACTAAGGCTGGAGATAAGGAATGTGTAATGTCAAACAACTGCTATCTATAGGGACTAGAGAGATGAGCCGTGGATTCCTACAAGGTGGTTGTTACTTTTCTGGACACAAGTGGGTAAGTATTTTTAGGTAATTTGTGTTAAATTCATAGGGAAAATGAATGAGAAAGATAAATTCAAAGTATCTGCAGCTTTGGTTTCTGTTGAAGGAATTTGGGTCAGGGGCTGTCAGAGGAGGGTCCCTAGGGTCTCTGAAATCACACCTTGCACCCATAAAACTCACAAGCCACAATCGCAGAGTGGTTACTTGCATGAACACTGCAGTCAGAACACTTGGTTTCAAGCCCTACCTCTGACCCTTCCCAGCTGTGTAATGTAGGGTCAGTTTCTAAACTGTTCAGTTTCCTTATTTTTAAAATGGAAATAAAAGTAATTGCACAAACCTCATGAAAATTCACTGAGCAAATACTTGGAACAGTGACTGCTTGGTCACATTAAACATTCTATAAATGTTGTTACTAATTAGACTCTATGACAGTTTCTTCTTTAAATGCAGTGCAATCTCCAAATGATGAAAGCATAAAGTTAAACATATGCAAGGAATGAAGCCAAGAAATAATTATTTGATTTTTCTATTAATGTTATAAATAATATATGGAGTATTCCACCTCTCAATTCCATTAACTACTGAATGAGGATAAGGTTCAGGGTTAATTTTTAAAAAGCAGTTAGTTTGCCCCACTAGTGACAGAACCTATTAACTTATTGCCGCTTACTCCATACATAGACAAAATTTTAATTCAACTCTGAATATAGCTGTTCCAATGGCTAAGCGTTATTTTGTCTCCAGCTCATTAGATCAGTTCTGAAATTTCCTGCTGAAATATGGTATTTGAATGGCAAAGTCTGCATATGCTACGTAGAGCAGGGTAGTGAAATTTGAAGAGAGTGTTCTTTCTCCTCTAATCAGAGATAGTGAGGTGCTCAGTTAAGGGTGATTTTGCACATCCCTATACCCATTCACAGGGCACGAGAATAAACAATTCCTAAAGGCCCAGTGTTCTCCTCTGCTTCATTTGACCACTAGTCTTGGAAAAGTGTGTGGATCTATGGGGGGTTGAGGAGGTGAACTTTCACGGAGATTATATTTGGCAGTTGTCCTCTGATTGACTTGACCAGAAACCCCAGCATCACCTGTTAGAAATGTAAAGTCACAGGCCACGTCATAGACCTATCTGGACAGTTCTGTATTTCAATGAGATGTTTGCGGATCTACATGCACGTTCAAGCTTGAGAAGCGCTGCCGAGTAAAGAAGCGCATCCTCTCTGGGAAAATGAAGACTGATTTAAGGGCTCAGCATTCTGCTTTTCTCCCCACTCCTTTGGTTTCTGACTAACTGAAATAATTCTTAAGGCAGACCTGGGAAATGTGAAAGCAAGTCAGGAAGGCACTCCACCTCTACTTACCTCCACATCACCTCTCCTTTCCCACCTCTGAATGAAAAAGAGTCTGTGTTCACATACCCCCTGACCTTGATTCTCGTAAAGTGAGGGATTTTTGGTTGAAGAAATAGGACGCTCAGGCTGTGGGTACCTGTACAACTCATCAAGTTGAACACCCGAAGCTTTTGAAAACAAAATCATAAAATGACTGAAAATACAGTTCAAAAACCAGGGATAAATTTCCCTATGACAAGAACATTTTTTAAGCCCACAAGTTTTTACTGGGTAATATGTGCTTTATCAATAAAGACAGTTGTTGTGTCAAGTTGTCAGGCTAAGTGAATTTAAGAGAACAAGGAGGGATGGGACAACATAGCCCAAACATTTGTTTAAAGTTATGAATTAAGTATTCCTTATTTCTTTCACTGGCCTATACAATCTTATAGTAGAGAAGAGGGAACAATGAATTTGTTTTTCAGAACCAGATTTGAGATTAGAATTGAGTTTGAAACTGCACTAATCATCTCTGATGCCTTTTTAAATGATAAATCAACTCCTTATTTTGAAGCATTTCATAAAACTAAAATCTCACAGTTGAACGTGAGTGAAATTTTGTTTCATGATATCCAGATAACGTATGTCTTAAGTAATTTTTAAATGATATTTTTCTCCCGAGGACTAGGGTCTTTAAAAATAGCAAATAGTGGGTTTCTCATTGCTATAATGTATCAATTTCTAAACCAAATTATGTTATCTATATTACTGTGCAGATGAATTGAACATTTTAAGAAGATAACCCATTTTTCTTGTCTTGATATATCTTCTGTGAATTCATTTCATCTCAAACTTTACTTTGAAGGTCAAGGTTAAGAAACAATTTCAGAAAAACAAAGAAAACCAAAGTGGATGATACAAAAAATAGCACAATTATCAATAATTTGTAGTTAATGTGGTTTTGTTAACTTATCTTTTGGGAATTTAAACATTAGATAATCAGAATTATTTGAGACTTGAGATTGAACCCATTATAAGGGTAACCCAAATACTACGTTACATGGTGATTGGGAGTGGTACTTCTCAACCCTGGGAGAAAATGCAGTGTACAGGGCCACTTCAGCCCAACTAAATCAGAAGCATTTGTGGGGTGTGGACTGTGAACCAATATTAAAAAGAAAAGAACTCTCCAGGTGATTTTAACTGCAGTTATGTTTGAGAGCTATTTCCATCTGTTGGAAGACACTCATGTACTTTGTATCTGATGTATATAAAACACAATTCTAAATACAAATTTCTAATAAGGAAAATTATGCATAAGGTATGCATTTCAAGTGGATAAAAGTCATCTTACAAACTGTGATAATAAAATCTCCAGTTGATTGAAATAAGTGGTTTAACATATGAAAAGTACATCCTGATGAAATATATGGGCACGTATATTTCTTTTAGGGGAGCTCACAAATGTCATTGTTTCTAACTCTTACTAGTGCAGCTGAGATTTTATTGCCTTTTAAACTTTATGCAAGGGAGAGTATAGTCTTGTAAACATCCTTCTAAGAAAAATAGAATATAACTTGTAGCTTTCATGGCTCCATCTACAACATAAATATATACAGTTGACCCTGTAGGGGTTAGGGGCGCCAACCCTCATGCAGTAAAAAATCCACATATAACCATTGACTCCCCCAAAAGTTTACTAATAATCTGTTGACTGGAAAACTTACTGATAACATAAACAGTCAATTAACACATATTTTGTATGTGATACACATTATGTACTGCATTCTTACAGTAAAGTAAGCTATAAAAAGAAAAATATTATTAAGAAAATCATAAGGAAGAGACAGTATATAAGGAAGAGAAAGTACACTTATATATTTATCGGAAACATTCTACATATGAGGGGACCCACACAGTTCAAACCAGTGTTGTTCAAGGGTCAACTGTAACTGGAGTTCAATGTTTGAAAATGATTGTTATATTTTGTTTGATGTGATGGTCTTTAACAAAAATAGAATCATTTCCTTTTCCTTAAAATGCTCAGGTTTCAAAATATTTCAGCAAATTTCATATTAAAGTATTTTGGATGGCACTGAGCTGAGCTATCATCACCTCTATTTATACCTTAGTGAGTTAGCTTATGTTTTGAAGAGGCACTGGAGAAAATACATACTTCGTCCATTAGTTTAGCAAATTTTTTTTTGGAAACGTACCTTCTCTGAGCAATTGGTTTTATTGATATTCACGGCAAAGGAAATATTCAGAAGTACACACATTTGCAAATATATATAGATCCAAAATAAGTAAAGCAATACACTCTTTATATTTAAAAAAATGCTTTGAGGATTCAGGAAGACAAAGAAATAAAAATCCCACTAGAACAAGTTTTCATTTAAGACTTGGGTATTCAACTTACATTAAAGTAACATAAGAGTTTCACTGCTTTTGAATGACTTGAAGGTGTTAAGTAAAATTAGGTAGGAAATACAAGGATCATTATTATTTTTAAATGGGTCATTGTAGAATCTATTTCTCTAGTATAATTTAAAATATATAGGAAAAAACATTTTTAAAGAAATTTTAAAAGGGTGTTGGCTCACATACATACAGAGGAAAGGAATAGATATATAATTTCTAAATCATGTTTACTTACAGCCATTCCACAATTATAGATCTAAGACAAAGAGGCTAATGACCCCAGGGAAGAAGATATGATGTCTGGGGACATCTTTATTGGGCAGGAAGTGAAAGCCAGAGGCACTCAAGTCTGAGGCAGTAGGTTTGAAAGAGAATGGAGACTAAGCAAAGGAAAACGGGCAGCAAGACTTTGATGTTTTGACCCCTCATTTATGGGTTGAAATCTTAGAAAGGGGATTAGGAATGTGTCAGGTAAGTTTGAAGGAAAGTGTTTATCTCCCTTCTCTGTATGATGCTAGTGTGACTACCAGAGTCTGAACTCTGTGGGTCTGGGAGGGCAGCTCCTCAGAGACTTCCAGCTCTCACTCATATCCAGGAGTTCTCAAACAGCCTGTAGAGAGCTGCAGAAGGCATCTTATGGTCCTGAGTGATGACCTGCTACTGCAGCTCTAGAGAAGAGATTCTTTAGCTCTGCTCGACGAGCAGGACGTTTGGGTTTAGAATGAAGGTGTCTAGCCAGGGAGAGCTAAGGTGGGGCGTCACTGAACTGGACGGTATTAGTAACAGTTTACTAGCTGCAGAGAAGAAGTAGATACTGGGTGAGCAAGCAGTGACTGGGAAGGCAAGAATACCACTGCTGTGTAGGCCAGGGAGGATCGTGTAAGCTCCACCATACACCAGAGGCCCTCTATGAAAAGAGAAGGAAAAGGGCCATCAAACAGCCATTAAAATCAAGAAGGTGAGTTAGTCAAAAGAGTTTACTCAACCCCCCCAGAGACCAAAACACGACTGCATACCAAATTTAAAGTTTAACTTAAACTTTAAACACCTACCTCTAGAGGGCAGAAGGTTGGCGGTGAGGATTTTGAGGGTAATAATAGCAGTTACAGAATAAAAATGCACATTTGAGAGTGCATTGCAAATAACTTCCTTATATATTTGTAATTATACTTATCCTTCCATACTTCAGCTTCTGATAAAGTCTTAGTCATGGGAAAACTGCAAAGTAATTGAATGGTATTCAAGTTTATTTCACAAGTGGACTTATCATTTGAGAGCTACTAGTAGTGATGACATATTTGCTTTTTATTGCTATGGGAAGAGTGCTTCTCCTGAGACAAGGGCTATGTATATTTTGTTCCCTGTTTTGAAATCACATGGTTTCCAATAGACCCAGTTCTATGATGATGATTTTCAGGCAATATGCTATGGACAGTGTGCTATATTGCCTAGTTATTCCCATCAGAATTGAAGGATATTTTCACCTAGATTTTGGAAGCACTGTTGTCAACCCTTTGGAAATTGTATTCAATGAAGGAAAGCCTCCTTGTTCAAGGTCATGCCCCCATACTAGGCACAACCTAAATCCAGTGAATGGTTAATAAAGGCTTTAAGACTTGGCTCATTACCCTATTTCAAGACCACTCTGAATATCCATTCTAGCTTCAGAGTTTGCAGGAGGTCATCCACAGCCCAACTTCTCCCTCCACCCAAGCCTAATTCATTTTCATATCCCTCAGATGTTAATTCTAAGAGCACAGCCTACTAAATCCCCTGTGTGAAAATCTGTATCTTAGAGTCTGCTTCACGGGTAACTTGACCTGTAATAGTGGCCTCTAGTAATAGACTAAGAGAGTAGATGGACTGGATCAGTTGCTGCCCAACTGATAATGAAGACAAATCACTGGTACTAGATGGAACTTCGATAACTTTATAATAGGGTATCAATGAAATTGTTAAAACTTTTTTCAGTGGTGAATTAGAGAGGTAAACTGGTGGATGGAAATGTACTAGCTGATGCAATATAGCAGGTGTTTGAGAAATATGGGAGAAATAGCATTTATTAAGGATACTGGAGTTGGATGACTATTTCTGGGGGTGAACAATGCTGTGCATAAAAAAAATGAAAGTCTGGGGGTTATAACTTTCAATTAAAATCTACTATGATACTAGAGGAGCTGCTTGGTAGCATGTAACAGCTTTTATTCCCATATACTAACAACAGAGAAGCTCAGGACCAAGAACAGGACCTAGTGGAAAGAATAGTACAACTCCAGAGAAGGTTGAGCACTCAACCTAGACAAATCTCATCTGCCCAGTTTAGAACACTGAGAGGGAAAACATGAGACCCTGAGATATAGGGTGGCTCATCTGGGTTCATGCCCTTGAAAATCTTGATTCTTCAGATTCCTTTGAACTCTTTGGACTGCTAGAAGTGGCCCATTTCTCTGTTTGTGGATAATGCTTACACTTGTTTTGAAGAAAACCTCTCTCCTGCAAGACCTCATATGTCTTCCCCCGGATTTGAACCTCCCTCTTCTCTTAGGAAATAGGTCAATGACTAGAGTCATGTCACACCATAATCTAGCTATGGAGGTGTTAGGCTTGCTAAGGGAGAAAGGGATTATATTCCAAGGAGCTGTAGGACCAAGCCAACTGTTCCTGTGGAGGAATCGGGAAAATGTATATACATGGAACAGAACTCAGAGAAAATTTACAACTATATAAGGGAGAGTGTATTGATACAGGATAATTGTTTTTGGAAAATATTCTGGCAAAACATTCTTTAAAAGACCGTAGGAGATAATGCTAGTATATTTCTAGAACATCTCTTAGGAGCTTAATGAAAATGGTGGCCCAGAATAAGTGAAAGGATTGCTATGAAAATGACAGTCAAATAGAAGAAATAGTTCAGAGAAATGGACATTCCACAGTGGATACAGGGAGTAAGACTGGAAAAAAACTAGCATATGATTATGTTCTACGAGCAGCCAGGAAGGTACTTTATTTAACAAAGTAATAAGGAATATTGCTGGTGAGAAAGCCATCAGTGCTAGAGCCTAGAACCTAATCTAGGATTCATGGGGGAGAATGTTAGGGAACTAGTCTCACGGATAAAAATGGTGATGGTAAACTCCCAAAATAATGGAGTCTAGGTGGTGGCTCTTAATTTAAAGCAAGGTAGACTCAGTGATATTCATGGGCAGAATGACAATCAGAGAAGCACGGCAAGCACAGAGCCATAGCTACATCTAATATAACACAGTTTTCTTGGGATCAAGATAGATGTATACTTAAGAAGGGCATTGCTCAATTTCTCTAAAAACAATATAAAAATATCAAGGAAGGATGATTAAGGAAGTAGACTTAAGGCATCCATTTTAATAAAATATCTTAATCTCTTGTCAAATATCCAGATGTGAGCCAATATTCTAGCACTGAACCCACTGAATGAAGGACAGCCTGGATCCCCAAGAGGAAGTATCCTGAAGCAATTCAGCTGTAATGATTACTTCATCTTTTCCCAAAGAAACCTACAGCCATTGGCTTAAATAACCATACACCGGGTAAAGGGGGATACCCAAACATTCAAAGGATTGTTCACAAAAGGACTTAGTAGACATCAATATCCAAGAACACAAATCATCTTCATCATCCACTGTGAAGGTAGGAACACATAGATGCCAGGAAATAAATAGAGTCTTGGTGCAAGATCAGCAACATGTGTCCATTGGTTTATCTCAAGACCCTTAATTATATCTGCAAAGTCCCTTTTGCCATTAATCGGCTTTGAGGATTCATTTATGACCATCTTTGGAGGCCACTGTTAAACCTACCATTTTGCCTTCACCTTCCATTCAGTATCTCAAGATGAGCAGTGTTTGACCTTGCTGCACATGAGAAAGATCTGAGGAGTTTTAAAAACATGCATTCTGGATCCTGTCTCCAGAGACTCTGGTTTAATTGGTTTAGAGTTGTGGCTCAGGCATATATGTTTCTTGAAAGATTCCCAGTTTCACACTGAGTTAAGAACCATTATCATTATACATCATGGAATTATTCTCAATGGTTCTGGCCTGGCTCTAATTCCCAAGAAGAAACAGTATTCAAATATAATTCAGTTTTCTCTCAATTATGTAATTATTCTAACCAGTTTCACAAAAGTTCTTTCCTCATTCAATGTGCTAAAATAAACTCAGTATTTTTATATGTACTTGGCTAAAAATATTAGATTTTAAGTCTATTTTGGCCCTGTCTTCTCTGCAAAACTGTCTGTGTAGAATCTTTCAAAAATGTTATTTTCCTCTTTTGAATTCTTCGTTACTTATTATTCATATCTATTATTTCAACTTACCTAACTCAAAAGAAGTTGCTTACACCACTGCTTTAGCACGTTACAAAGACTTGTCTGTATCTTGGAAAGCTTTCCTGTACTTCCCAGACAGAGGTACCTGAAATCCTGGGTATGGGTCTTTGTTGCCATAGTACATGGCTCACTTTCCTAAAATATAAGCTTACTTTAATATTTGGGAGGAAAAGTAATGGTAATGAATTTCTCAAAATATTATTAAAATTAAATTTTTAAAAAATAAAATTAGCATTGCATAAAAAACTAAAATGAATAATGACATAAATTCATTTTTTTCAGACTGTATGGTGATTTTGATTGATACTATTGGGTCTGTGCAGAATCCTTTTGAAGAAAAAAATGAGGTTTGGAAAGATCACGTCTATTCCTAGATTTTGGGAAAACAGGCTTAGAGGTCATAGTGTCAGGAGAAACCATGTGGAATAGCAGAGCGGAACTTTTGTAAAACAAAGAATGGTAAAGTATTAATGATTTCCTACTGGGCAGAGACTTACTGGGGGTCTTCAGGAGAGTGGAGAACAGGTAGATGTTAAACGCTTAGGCACCTACTTGCCTGTTTGTCTCCCCCTCACGTTCCTCTCCTTTTTATCCCCATCTTACTCCACATTTCCCTTATCTCAACTGAAAATACTTCTCACTTCCCCCCATCCTCTCAAGGAATGTAAGATATCCTCAAAAGCCATGAAAGTCTTTTATTTGCAGGCAATCTCTGCTTTCATCCCTGCAACCAAAATCTCCTTGAGTAACAACAAACACAACAAAATGATGGCTCCATTCTCAGTAAAGAGAGAGAAAAACACACACAAATTAAAGTCTCAATAAACTTCGTGGCCACACATTATAAAACACTTCTCGATAGTTATACTATCAGGTAAGTACCATTATGAAATATAAGCTGCTTGGTCCCCTAACATTTAGCGAGTGTAAATATAAATGAACCCACTTATGGAAAACTAGCTTCGTGACCTGGGGTCACTTCTCTGAGCCTCAGATTTCTCATTTATAAAAAGATGATGTTAGATAAGGTGATCTCTAAGGACCTTTCTAAGCCCCAAATCTGCCTCTAAGTTATTGAAACTGTATGAAGAAAAACAGCTCAGTGGGACAGCAATTTATACAAAATTTAACTTATTCCAGCCAGAAATTTTTCATCTTTGCAGATTTTATGTCACGGCAGGAACAGATGCCATTTGACTTTGTAATTTGATTTTAATTGATCCACAGGCTTATGGTGCTCTACAGTGCAATGGCTTCTCCATGTAGGAGAGCATTTCTACTCTAGAAGATCTTTAAGTTCTCGGATATGATATTATGGTTATGTTTCTTGCTGAAATCACAATTGCCTTTCATACATTCCCAAGGACCTGCCATTGATCTACTATTTCTCTTTTCACTCTCTTGCCATGCCATTTCCTGGCATCCTCTATCACCTCCTTTTAGAAAGCTCTGAAATATCTCTCGCCTTCAATTCCATCTGCTTGCTGGACAGCTCCATTTTTATGATCCTTAAGGACTAAAACTCAACATGTCAAAGAGACTCACTTGGTCTCTCTTCATTCTACTATGGCATTTTCTGTGATTATTGTCTGAATCTTCTCAGTCAGTATGGCTGGAAAACATCTGCTATCCTGTCAGAATCCTGCCTTTCACATGCCTCCCTGTCAGTAATGGGATTCTAGAATAGCGGAACTACTGAGTACCAGCTCCGGAGTGAGACAGTCTGGTTCAAATCTCAGCTCCTCCGTTCCTCAGCTGTGTGGTCTTGGGCCTCAGTTTCCTATCTCTAAAATTGAGCCACTAGCCCTTCTCTTAGGTTTCTCATGAGATAAGATTAAATAATGCATGTGGAGTTCTCTGCACAGAGTAATCATTTAATAAACAAATGAAAATGATTATCCTAGTTGAATTCCAAACTCTTCAATATTTTTCTCAAATCTCCATTCCCATGTACACTAAGATAACAATTACTTTCTTGGTCTCACACATAATCTTTTTACCAGTTCCCTTTTTGTCATTTTAACCACCCATTTACCATATCAGTCTCTGGCTTCCCATTTCCTACAGAATAGCTTCCCATTTCTGATTACCTATGAATTAAATCAAAATTCTTTCGTCTAATCTTCAAGAGCATTCACGATCTGGATCCAATGTCCTTTTCCAAATTTATTCACTACAGTTCCATTACCTATAATTTAAATCCCACAAACTTTAAATGCTTCCTTTCTTCCAACCGTACTATGAAACTATGTAATTTGCCAATACTCTTACATTTACTCTTTCATGTTCTCCCTGCCAATATCACTATTCCCTGGAAGAAGCTCAAACACTACTTAGGTCTTTACATCCTTTATCATCTGGGAGTTTTTTCCCCTCCTTTAATCCCCCATACTTAACCTGTCCTTTACTCACAGTACTTATCTCCTTTCTCACTTTTATGAATTTTGTTCAGGTACCTACTCATTTTCCATATTTAACTGGAATGTGCTTCAGGGAAGGAACCATTTCATTTCATATTTGTATACTCCAAATAGATATTCCATTGGAAATGTAAGTCGACCACATTTATAAAGAATGAAGGAAAGAAAGGACATAAATAAATAAAAAAATGAATGGATAAATGAATGGTCAGATAATACTTATTTAACTAGCATGTATTTTATAAACGGGCAGAAAATTGGCAATGCCAGGCACTAAGATAATATTTGGGTAGGATAAAAACAAACAAATGAAAAATAACTCAAGAGTCATAATATAAATGTCACCACTGATATAGTGAGACGAATGGAAACAGAAAGTCAGGGTAATTAACATGGAGGAACTAATCTTTCCATCTACCACATATCAGATTTGTAGCTTTAATCAGCTACATATACATAAGTAATTTTATTCTAATATAAAATATGTTGAATTCAACCATGGGCCAGTCTGATTAAATATTAATAATAATACTAATTTCATATTATTAGTATAATAATGCTAATTATACTGCTTTATAGTTCCAAATATTTTTACACATTGCCTCATTTTTAGTCTTCACAATGATGCAGTCTCAGTATTTTCTTTATTCAACAAAGGAATTTGGATATCAAAAATTATTAAGTTGCCTACCTACTTAGTAATAGAAGATCTGGGACTCAGATGCAGAGTTTATGAATTGAATTCCAGATTCTTTCATTCTTTTATTCCTGAAACCCATGTGGAATAGTTAGAATTCAAATTCTGCAAAATATAGTGACAAAGCTCTATGTTATCCCTCTAAAAATCTACTTCTACTCTGACCAGTGATATTTTTAAACAAGACAGTAAGTTCAGTGTGTCAGGGCTGAATATCAACCTTTTACATGCTGCTCATGCTACCCCTGACAAGGAATAATGGCCCCTCTACAGATTTCTCACCAGACTGTAACAAGCCTGGGATGTAGAATCTATGCTGCCGAGTTGTTCTGAGGAATTGTGTTGCTCCTCTATAATTTGTTTACTTTCTCCCTGGAGCCCATTATCGCTGGAGGATTTTAGTCCTGAAATGAAGGCAGAGGTAGCAGCAAGCATATGAATGTTTGCTGATAAATGCTGCTTTATTGTTCTGGAACATACACTCAAAAATAATACATGGAGGAGATACATAGAGTAGTGCTATGAAAGGAAGCATTTTTAAAAAGCAAAAAATACTGAGAAATAAAAAAAAATACTGATTTAGAGTTTCTTAGTCTGGATGAGACAGACAATAATTTGTTAATTAATTTGATCTGATGTACATGTATTTAATATTATTTATTCAAGTTGGTAGTCAAAGGAGCTGAAGCTTGAGTTAAAAAATGTTATTTATATTTGAGTTAAAAATGGTATTCCCAAAGCCTGCTCATTAAGATACCTACAAAAGACAGAAAAAGACACAATTGCCAAAGAGTGAGGGGAAAATCAACCTGGAAGTAAACCTATTAGCAAACAGTTCACCAGGTAGGAAATGTATAGATCTGAATCTAAAATCACAACCAGTGAGAAGCATTTGTTTTGTCCCTGCAAGGACTCAAAATTGAAAAAGTCATACTGAGAAACTCAGAGCTTTCTCCAGCTTCTGTCTCCCAACTATAGCCTTAGTATCATCAATAAGAAGAGAACAGAACAACTATCCCTGTGTATCACTTTCATTGATCTGTAAATCCAATCTCATCTCTGTCAAAATTCCAATATCCTATTCTGTAGGAATTAACAAGCTGATCTTAATATTCATATGAAAATACCAGGGGCCCAGAATAGCCAAAATAGTCTTGAAAAGAAATAATAAAGTTGGAAGAACAAAATACCTCAAGTAACCATAGCAATCTTCAGAAACATGAACAAAACTGGAGGCATCCCACTTCCTGATTTCAAACTATATTAAAAAGCAAAAGTAATCAAAACAGTATAGTACTAGCATAAAAACAGACACATAGTTCAACGGAACAGAATAGAGAGTGCAGCAATAAATGCATGCATGTGTGGTCAACTGATCTTTCGTTCTGCCATGTGGGACAACATGGATTAACCTCCAGGTCATTATGCTAAGAGGAATAATTTAGTCAGAGAATGACAACTACTCTATGATCTCATTTATAGTTGGAATTTAAAAAAGCTCTCAAAGAAACCAATAGTAGATCAGTGGTTACCCGGGGCTGAGGGCTGTGGGAAATGGGAGCTATTACTAAAAGGTTACAAACTTCTCATTATAAGATTTATAATTTCTGGGGATAGATGTACAGCACAGTGACTATACTTAACAATATTGTTAGATACACTTGAAGTGGCTAAGAGAATAGATCTTAAATGTTCTTGCAACCTAAATAGATAACTATGTTTGGTGATGGTTGTGTTAACTACCCTTATTATGGTAATCATTTCACTACATATCAAATCGTATTTTACACCATAAACTTACACAATGTTATATGGCAATTATATCTCAAACCTGTAAAAATATTAATTACTAGTCATTACTTTTCCTACATAATAATGCTAGAGTCTTAGAACATTTCATTCTGTTTACCCTTTTCTTGAATAATGTGTTATTTTTGTTCTCCATTTTAATTCTTATATGTTAAACCACAAAATATATTATTTCCTTCATGCAATATTCACTTCTGTATACCCACAAATTTTCCATTTCTGTGACTTCTGTTCTTCCAATATTTATACTGAGAAACTCACTTTTGTATGCAGTTTTAAAACATATTCATGCCACCATCATATTTTAATATAAATTTCATGAAACTTTATTGTGTGAGTAAACACCATGTGGATATATACATAGATATATACATTCTAAAATTTATGTACACTTGGGTAGTTTCCAACTGTGGGCTAATGTAAGAGTGACTTCTGAGTCCCTGAAAAGTCTGTACCATTCTAGTGACATAGAATCCAGGTTAAAGATGATAAAAGAACCCAGTCAACCTACACATGAAGAATTTATCTAACTGAGAGTAAGCAGATTTTACTATTGTTTGGGATATATTTTGAGCTTTATTTGTAAGTTTAACTCATAAAAAAAGAAGATAACACAGCTTCATAATTTGGTTCAAATAATTAATGTCCTTAAATACTAATTTTCAAGAGAATTTAACTTTGGGACTTTAATATATACCAAAAACTTCATAATGGAAAATAATTCATATTGATATTTAAGATATATCTTTGTTGTTACCATAATTATTGATGTGTCTAAATTTATCTAATTTTTTGAATTATCTTTATTTAGTATATTGAATAACTTTGGTTGAACTATAATAAACTATACTCACCTGAACCTAAGTTTAGGTGAGAAAAAGAACATAGAATTGAATTTTCAGCCTTGTGTACAGAGTGCCCTTGGACATAATTTAATCAAGGTACTGCTCTAATTGACATAAGAGATATCCTGGGAACTCTATTATAAAAATCTCCACTACATGTTCCCAAAAGATGCATAAAGCAACTGCAGCTGGTAATGAGAAAGTGGTTTAATAGAGTGCAAGTTACTCATGATTTCCTGTTCTGAGAGAGACAAGACTAGCTTTGATGAAGAGTGAGTCTAATGGTTAAGCCACTGAGAGGGACAACTGTCTACAAAATGCTCACTTAGGTGGGAATCTCTTTACTCTAATGTTATGATACCATTTGAAAACAGCCACATTAGGGTAACAGTTTTTGCCTTTTGCTTTTTTTTATTCACTCCTTCCCAGTGGTGAGATGTGTTAGCATTATTATATACACTCCAAAAATGTCCACATTCCAATCCCTGGAACTTGTGAATATGTTGCCTTATGTATATCACAAGGCACTTTTCAGAAGTGATTAAAGATCTTGAGACGGGGAGAGTATCCTGGATTATCTGGGTAAGTCCAATGTGATCACAAGGGTCCTTACATCAGGGAGGTGAGGGAGTCGAAGATGGAGAAAACAATGTGATATGAAAGTTAGAGGTCGGAGTGATGAATTTATGAAGACAGAGAAAAAGGGCAAAGACCAAGGAACACAGGTGGCTTGTAGAAGCTAGAAAAGGCAAGAACATGAGTTCTCCCCTAGGGCCTCCACAAGGAGTATAGTCTGCCAACACCTTCATTTTAGGACTTCTGAACTCCAGAACGGTAAGGTAATAAATATGTGATGCTTTAAGCTAATAAGTTTGTGGTAATTTTTACAGAAATAAGAAACGAATACAAGAAGATTGTATCATAATTTTCTCAACCTTCCTCTTTCTTCTTTTTGTTTTTCCTCTTAGAGATCTGCCTGCCCGCAGAGGACATAACATTCTGTTCTACTCTTTTATCACATATAGTTTTCAGGCAGATGACCTTGGAAACCTTTGATTTTTAAACACTGCCAGGGACAGTGACTGGATAAATGTGTCCAATTTTGGGTTAAAATATTAGCAATTTTATTGACTAACAGACTTATTAGCAATTTTATTGACTAACAGACTTAATGCCACTTGTTAAACATAGGCATTAGAAGTAACAAATTGATTTTTTATATACATCCATTTGATTCCAATATCTATTTCTCACTTTGCTTCCTATTCAGAAAGGTGAAAAATTGATGCCATATATTAGCTCTCTCAAATTTCTGTGATAACCTCATAGATTAGTTAACTGTTTCATAGTTGGTGACCTGGGGCAAGTCACTCAACCCATCCGCATCTCTTTGTCCTCATCTCTAAAATGTAACTAATAATACTTTCATATTAGGGTTATTCTAATGATGAAATACAGAGGGTGCCCCCCAAAAATGTATACACATTTTCAGAAAGGAAAAAACTGTATTAAAATTGTAATACAATGAACGATGCTAGTATTCATTTGATTAACACCATCTTTTGAGCAAACAGCATACTACCCATTGCTACCATCACTCAATTCAACTTTGAAAATACATAGAAAACATCTCTTAAAATGTGTATATTTTTTTGGTACTCCCGGGGTACATTGTTTGTAAAGTGCTTAAATCAGTGTCTGCCATGTAGTAAGCACTTTATCAATGTTAACTGTCTCCTTGTTTAGATTGGAAACTCTCACAGGGCTTTTTTAGTAACTATCTTTTATAGTGCTTATACCGTAACACAAGCCAAGTACTCAGTAAACAAGACTGAAAAATGATTCCCTTTAGCATCAACTGTTTCTAAATGGCTAAATCTCTCAGAAATGCTATTATTTTATAAAATGTTTCCAATAGATCTTTACCTACCTGCCAATTAGGTTCACTTGAGGGGAAAAGGAAAATCAAAAAAGTGTTAAGCCTGAAGGAATACTACCCACATTTTGTTTCCTTTTCACTATCATACATGCTCAGTCTGCCTTGGAAATAGAGAGGTCCTGGAAACACACTCATAGTCACTTTCAACTTTGTGTATGTGAAGAAAAGCAGCAAAAAAAACCCCCCAAAAAACTAAATGTAGGTAAGATGTCATATCAGGAAAAAATATTTTGGAAATAGAACAAGCCAAGGTTTTTCATATAGCCATGAGCTTATTCATATATGCTCTAAAATAGTAATATATTTTTTTAAACATTGGTGATCTGCTTAAATGACAGAAATGTTTATTTTTCTATTTTTAACTATTGTTTACTGACATAGCAACTTGAAAATTGTGAGGTAGAAGTAATATCTTAATCATCAGAATTATGATTTTAAAGTATTTTTGAGCACAGTGTGCCAAATGGGATGTTCAATGTCCAGCAAATCTGGCTAAAATTGTTAAAGAGCAGGTTGCTTTAACGCAGTATAATTGCTCTGGGTAGCTGTCTCTTTGCATACAAATCATAGACGTTTCTCAACCTTCTTTGTCCTTGCCGTACTGACACTACTGATAGTATAATATTAATATACAAATTCTAGGTCTTGGGGTTGCTTGAGAGTAAATTACAGATCTGGAAGGAGATCACCGGGTCATATTAAGTACAGCAGTTCTTTTATTTTGTTTATAGTTCTTGCTTTAGGAAAAAGAGTTCTAAACAATTTATGTTACTCCTGTTTGCACTTGGTACTTGGTAGATGGTCAGGAAATAAGCAAAATGTTCTCTCCACATATCTACAGACAGAAATCTGGATCCTATTTTACAACTAAGAATTTAAATAATTTTGACAGCCTTTTCAACATAACTTCAGGAATGTTTATTAGGTATTCTAGAAATGATATCATTATCCGGGTATTGTTTCATGCAGTTTTTCAGGATTTATTTGAGTACAATAAATTTTAAGTGACTGGCTAGATTTGAGATGGAGGTGGAGGTAGTATTTTTTTGTTCCACTGAAAATTCATTTAAATAAGGGACTATATATTCTTTTCCCAAAATGACATAGTGCCCATATTTACTAAAGTTGAAATTAAACTAAAATACTCAAGGTGAAATTTTTTTCTCATTGATACAAAGTAATAAAATAATGTAACAATGTTGGTGACAGTTGACAATGACTGACAGCCTCTATACTTGAGCAACTGAAGTGAATATTTGTAGACAGGATAGATTAAAGATAAATGGCAGTTCATTTCCTCTTTTGGGGAACTCAAACCCTCTTCCTTATTATTGAGCAGCTGCAAAATGTATTAGAACATCTTTTTCCTCCTTTTCTCATCTATCAACTTCACTCACACATCTAAGGTTTGAGAATTGCAGCAATTCCCAATGTATTTGTGAAGTCAAGGCCATGTCAACAGCCATATAAACTGGACAAGTGAGTTGTAAGCAGTTCTCTGAAGAATATAAGGTGGTAAACCTCTTTGTTGAAAAAACTAGCACTTACTTCTGTTGAGTTTTACTTTGGTTAAAATTATTGTGTTTAACTGATGGTAAAAAATATATAAAGGCTCAAATAAGGTATGTTATCTAAAGCAATATTTTTCTTATTTGGCTCTACTTTTCTCTCTGTTCAACATGCTTTTGAAGGGCACAATGAAGACGTGTGCCCTTTCACTTTGAGTCAGTTTTCTGCAGCTGGTGTTACAGATCTTCAAAGTTCCTATAATTTTTCAAAGCTGTTTTATTTACATTTAAGTTCATTACATTTAAATTTACATTTAAGCAGTATGGGGTGGTTTATCATAGACACAGCATATGTATTGGACTTTCACTTCAATCAAAATATGTTTATTCAGTAGAATCACAAATAAAGCAATCCTGAAGGTAGGTCTTCTATGGGACAGAGAAGTTTCTTTCAGGTATCATTTCCCTGCTTAAGTCTAGCAGTTTTGCACAGCAAATCTCACTCTAAGCTGTAACAGGCTTAGATTCCAAAGTAGTTTTAGAGAAAGCTAGTAGAAAGTGTTTTCACTACAGTTGAACTTAAAATTCCAAGTCTCTGCATTTATATGACTGAGCAGAAAACTAACACTAGCTAATTCAGTAGCTAGCAAAGACTGGGATCTGTGTAATTGCAGAATTCACAAATACGATCTACTCATATTCATATACTGACTCCAGTTCCCCCAGACTATGATTCCTAATTCAGTCTTCATCGCTACCCCAATGTTTGCTTCCTTATTGCCATATATATCCCAATCAGATAGTATTTCTAACATCTTAGACTCTATGATCCTTTACTGTATTTCATCAATATATTTGGAGTGGCGTGGCACATCTTGAACCTTGGTATCATCTAGAAAGACTAACCTCACTCTGTGACACAGCCTCTGCTAACTCTCCTTTCTGTATATTTGTTATAGCTTTTGTTATACAGGATAATGCCCATCCCTTTATTATCAATCCATTTTCTTCCTGATGGCTTTATATATTGATATGTACGGCCAGTTTATGTTGGTAATCATTCAACCCAGTATGCTTTGCTCTATTTTTCTCTTGGATTTAATGCAGGATTCACTTTGCAAATTACCAAACCTGAAACAGACCAGTCTACATGTCAATTTTCACACTTTGAAAAAATCTCAAACCTAACCTTGGTCAAACTACACTCATGAGTTCCAGACCCATATTTTCATTTACTTACGGAACACTTAATTTATGCTTCATAGACATTTCAAAATCAACATATTCAAATCTTTTCCCCAACATATTCAAAACATATTCATACCTTCCCCTCCTCCTATGTTTCCACCTTTGGTTAATATAAGGAACCTTTCCTAATCTGAAGTGACCACAAAGTATTGCCTATCATAGTAAGCCCTTATTAAGGAAATGACATTTTAAAATCTATGTTTATGCTTTTATAGGTAGTTTATTCCACTTGAAACTTCTATTCAAACCATTATAATACTAGTATCATTTTACAAATATTCTGAAATGTATGTTATCATGTATTTCCAATGAATAATAACAATAATTTTAGAGCAATCTAATATTAAGCATGTCTTAGAAATAAGAATAATGGATCACATTTAAATAAGAAAGTCAGTTAGATTAAGGAGTCTCCCAAATCATTAACATCTGCTTGATTTTACATAATATTTATCATAGATATTATTTACATTTTTCGCTTTTGTAGCTGAATTTTAGATGAGAGGCTTTACACTGAAACACATTTATTTCTAGAAAAAGCATATATTAGTTTTGATAAACCAGTCTGAGACATGTTCAGAAATTTACATAATAGTAATTTTTTCAAGCATGTTATAACAAAACACACCTTCCAAATCTCATATCCATTCCTTAAGATTAGACTTCTAGATGAGACACGGTACTTCTCCCTAAAATAATCATTTCTTAATTTTGGTTTACTTCGTATTTTGATTAATAGCCCCATATGTTAATTTTTTTGTATGTTTCTTTAAAAGGAATCAAACTTCATCTCTATAAAGAAAATAGCAGAGCATTAATGTATACACCAAATACAATTATTAACTGCTGCCACATCAAACTTAGAAAAAATTTTAATCCTCATTCTGTAATAGAGATAAAGGAAGTAATTAAAACTTTCCAGCACTTTTAATTTTTGCTTTTTAATTTTTATTACCTTCCATCACTTTATAAGTCCTGCACAGTTTTATGAAAAAACTGTGTCACCTAAATCATTTTACAGATAATTTTTTTTTCTACTGAAAAGGTGTATAACTATAATTTGAGAATAGGTTAAATGTATTTAAACTCAGATCATGGGTAGTAAAGTTAATAGCAGCAATATTTTCCTGCATTTTAAAGACACCATGTCACCATTTAGCCTAAATGTAGTACCTCCAAGATAATCATTTCCAAAACTAGCATGCACAAAGCTCTGTGATCGGGGTTACAATACACACTATGATTTGAGGTGGGTAGTCTTCTCTGAAGGACCTTACATGATAGAGGAAAAGGCTGTATATACATGAATAGTAAAAAGTAAAAGCAGTGTCAATAGCAATAATATTAATCATAAAAGCTATCGTTTATGTGGTACATTCTAAATGTTTCACAAAGAATATTTAATAAAATTCAATAACACATTCATGTATTGTAAGTCCCATTTTAAAACTGAGAAAACCAGAGCTCAGAAAGAGGAAAATAAGCTATCTAAATACACACAGCTACTACTACACTGCAGAACTTGGATTCAAATTCAGTATATTTCTCTCTATGGACACTCTCAGCCAGAGTTGGGTCTTCTGATTTCTCCACTCTTTGTTTTGTAGTACGTTTACCATTCTTGATAATATTCTTGCTTAAAAAAAACTGTAATGTCTCTCTGAGGTGAACACTATAAAACATCATCCCAACCTTTTCCCATTCGCAACAGGTTTATCACTTTTGCTTGATATGCTTATATCACACTTCACATGCTTCCCCAATTTGTTTTCCACTGAATACCAGTGATACCTTTTTCTTAGGACTCCTAACTAGAGAGATTGTAAGGGCATGTTAGAACATCAAATTAAATTATTTATAACTAGTAATCAGAAGCTCTTGGCGCTCTTAAAATACGCATTGATCCTGTGCTCCAAAATTTGTTCTGGAAGACAAAATTACCACTTCCATGTAGTGTATCCCAGCACTATTGCTCTTCCTTTCTACTGCCTTTCACATTAGCACCACCTCTTTTAGTCCATCACTACATAACACATGGATGGTGACAACTGCTATGCAATTAGATTCTAATCATTTCTAGTTTCTCCTCAATGAAATCCACCCTGAACTCATGGCCACAATAACTAAGAATAATTCTCTTAATGCAGTAATTTGACGTGGTCAAAAATGATCTATGGTTTTCTATTACCTCCAGCATAAAGTTCAATCTCTTCCATTTGGTAGCAGATACAAATTCAAATATTCAATTAACATAAAACAAAAAGTAAATGACTCTTGAAAAACAAGAAATGAGAGGGAGTAGAAAGAACTTCTGGTTAGAATAAAAATTATGTGCCATATTTTTGAAACATAATAGGCAAAATTTAGCAAATAATCAAATGTCCAAAAGATTTGATCAAGACTGTTAGACTGAATTGTGTCACTTTCCCCCAAGTTTATATATTGAAGTCCTAACCTCCAGTACTTCACACTATTTCAAGATAGAGTCTTTAAAGAGATAATTAAGTTAAAATGAGGTCATTAATGCAGGCCTTAATGCAATATAACTGGTATTCTTATAAGAGAGGAGATTAGGACACAAACATACACAGCGAGAAGACCATGTGAAGACACAGGAAAAAGATGGCTATCTGCAAGCCATGGAGAGAGGCCTCAGAAAAAAAATCCCTGACAACATCTTGATTTTGGATTCCTGGCCTCCAGAATTGTGAAAAACACATGGTTTTTCTTTCAGCTACCCAGTCTGCGGTTTCCGGTTATGGCTGCCCCAGCAAACTAATACTAATGTTCTCCTTAAAGGAATGTATCATATAGAAATACAAAAATGGGAGAATCATTGCTAATTGCATACTACATTTTAAAAATAGAAAATATTCCAAATATGCTTTATTTGGAGATTAAAGCAATACATTAAGTATCCCTTATGTCTTTACCACTCTATTTCTAGCACCTCAGACAATGCTTGACATATGATTGGTTAAATAAAGAAATGAATAACCTTTGTAGATATTTTTCAAAATCTCCAAAAATTTTACTAAGCCAATGTTATGTGCTCAGGATTTAAGATAATTGATGTAGGACTATTTTTAAAACAATGTTTATAATCTTAAGAGATACAATATGCTATCACAAATGGAAGAAATTTTTAATGTACATGAAACAATGGGTGAAAAATACAAGAGGAAAAATTATGTCATTCAGGCTATAAATCCTGGCATCACCTAAGAGGTTGTTAGAAATGCAGATGCTCAGGTCCATCCCAGACACACTGAAAAAGAATCTGTATTATTATACGATCCTTGAGTAAGTTTTATGCAACTTAATATTTAAGAAATATTTCTGACAGACACCAAATAATATAGATATTCAAAAGGAGCTAATAAGAGTCAGGAAAGACCTTGTATAGAAGGAATCTGGTCAAGTCACGTTAACTATATAATTACAAAGAGTAACAGACATGCTTCTGAGCTCCTAAACTGAAATTGTTTAAATTTACTTTTCTTTCTTAGATCTGATTTACATTAAACTAAACAGTTCACTTATATTCATTGGGAATAAAAGAAAGAAATTATCCTTGTTGCATGCTTTGAATGCTTGGACAATGTAGTAAAACGTCCTGAATATTCCATTATCTGAAACTTTTAAATTGGTGTGAATAGCAATTAGACATCATTTAGGATTGTATCAAGTAAATAGTTAATTAGTTGATGTGAAATTATTGAAGAAGCAACAATATACAAAGAGAGGATTGATGGCCTTCATTTTCCCACAGGCAAGTCAGAGTTCCAAGTCCCCTGAAACTATTAATTGCCCATTAATCTTTCATGACTATATACTGGATGCATGTAGCTTTACATTTCTATTTGTTCATTCTTTTGACGAACTGGAATCACAACAATTTGAAGACGACATAAAACATAGATCAAATAAATCACAGCAGTTAAGCATGATTTTTACACTGATTTTATAACTATATTCATATTATCTTCTAGACTAAATAATTTTCACAAATGACCTTATCACAGATGGCAATTTAAGAAATTTTTGCTCACTAGTTAAAAGATGGCACAAGTTGTTAAAAATAATTTAACCAATAATTAATTAAGTAGAATTGATGGTATTTTAGCTACATATTATGATGGCTCAGAATTTCATAAATCCAATATCAACTACACATATTAATTATGAAGAATAATGAACAGGTAACACAGAATAAAAAATAATGTAAAATCTCTGTATTTTTCATTGATATGCAGTGAATGAATTCTCAAATCTGACTTGCCTTTCTAGTTTGCTTGTGTAAAGTATCATTAAAATGAAATTTTAATTTCTAATTGATATATATAACATGATAGTTGGGTGTTTACTGGAAATATATAAGGAATACCTGACTACATAGAATGGAGAAGTTAACTTAGGATATAAATTTTTGTCATTAAAATAACAACTGTAATAATTTTATCATATTAATTTTATGTACTTGTATGTTTGTAGATTTAAAGTAATCTCTCATAAAAGATTTTGACTGATAGGAACCACACTGAGATTTTAAAGATGTTAATCTTAGACAGAATGATATAATTCCTGTATAGTCTTTAAACTTAGGAAGAAAATGAGTCATAACAAAGATATTTTAAACACGGTGTATCAAACATTCCACAGTTAATGCTTCATGTTTCCTTATTCACTATATCAGCTTTTCTTCAGACTATGGTTTTTAAAGTTTAACTATTTTCATTATAAGTGAAGATTGTTTTGGTATTTATAGTTTCTGTCTATACAATGAATTTATAACAGATAATGCTGGAATTTGGGCCATTTTTTAAGAGATACATGTGTTTTGGTGTTCTGTTCTCAATCTTTGTTATTACATAAGTAATATCACTCTTTAATTCGTTATTTTACATTGAAATGGAATTGTATTTAACATTTGGTATTTAACTCTGCTACAATATTATATTGAAAGAGCAAGTATTAACTTTTTAAGCATTCACCAAGCAATCACCTTTCCTATAGTCGATATTATACCACTTATAATGTTATGATAGCAAAAATAATATGTCGATGATTAACCATGAAGCATCTAATTAAGAAACTAAGTCAAAAGTAAGCTCATTTTAAGATGACTCTTTTCTTTTTTTTAAGAAAAACTTAAATTAAAAACAAACTGAGCATGGCATTACAAATGATCTTGCCTCTTCCTTTTAATATTTACAAATTTAAAGTTCAATGGTTTACATTTTGAAGAACTAGTGTGGGATATCCTACATAACCCAATCCTAGTCACACTATATAGAAGTAAGAGGAAGACTCTGGTACCCCAGAATTGAACAAACATTTTAAGGAAAGGAACCCTCTTATAAAGGAATGTGTGGAAATTAAGTGGTAGCTTAGCAAAGGAGGTGATACCGATGGAAATGGGGATATAAAACTTTCTGTTGTTTTGTTCCAGCTTGCCTACTTCATTGCCTAATGACAGGTGAGGAAAGCCAAAATGCCAGACCAGAACAACAGGATGACAGGGAAACCTCAGGGCATCCTTGGAGCCCAGAAACTATATAACAATAAAGGTGAGCTGGCCCTCACCTGAGAATTTGCTGTACTACATCCCCCACAGTTTGAATCAAAATGCAATCTGTACCATTACCTGAAGTTTTCCTGTACTTTCCTGAAGCTAAACACCAGAAAGAGAAGCTAGGTCATAGTGTTCAGCACCTTCCCAGAGGTAACACTATTGGTCATGAAAGCTGAAAATTGCAATATGAAGTTAAGATGGAAAATAAGGTGCCACCAGTAAAATCTCAAGCTCTATGGAAGACAAACAAGCAACTAATGTATAACAGAGCTTGGGGCAAAATGTAGGTTCTAATAGTACTATTGTAATGTGCAATCCCAGTGCAATGTGTGATGGGAGGGAGAAAGGATGCAGCAAAATGTAGGAAGCTAATGCAATATGATGCATTGCCATGGCGACCATGATGGCATATCCACTTATTCTCCATAAGCTACTGCTCAACTCAGGAGACAAAAATGGCATTCTGTGTCTCTGGTGTCAGCATTGGTTCAGGACCCATATCAAACAGTCCTCGAAATGGTTTCAGATTCTGTCAAATGGCTGTAGATATTGTTGGAAGTGTTAGAACATGCATTTTCAATGGTTGTTATAGCATTCCTAAGAGAGCAAAAATTAATTCTTGTTGGTGGTGGGGAATGGGTGGCACAATTTTCTTAAAAAATGACGTATATGTATAAAAAACAGATATACATGCAGTTATGACCAGCTGCATAATTTGCAATGTCCTATACAAAATGAAAATGAGGGGTGTCTTATTCAAAAAGGAGAAGAAAAGGACCATGACAGATACTAAAATGTACGGCTTTTTCTTTTCATCTTCAGTCTAGCTCTTTACTTTTCATGGTGTTTATTTATTATTTGATGTCATTCATAGTAAAGAAAAATTTTAAATTTTGGATGAATTTTTCCTTTTATCTTTATATTGTGCAATCAGTTTTAAATGTGAATATAAGGCCATTTCATTTCTATGTGGAATCACTAAAATTACACATTTTGCATTTCACAGCTCATATATATGCATACGTATATCGTTTTTTCATCAGAACACTAGAAACATTGCAAAAAAACTGTCTTCCATAGTGGTTATACCATTTTGCATTCTCACTAGCAATAAATAAGAGTTGCTGTTGTTTCACATCCACTCCAGAATTTGGCATTGTTAGTATTCCAGATTTTGGCCTTTCTAATAGGTGTGATCTCTCAAAACTTTATCTTCCATCTGTGCCTCATTGAAATTAATCACTTATGAAAGAAAGTTTAAGAAAATATGATGTTATAGAAGGTCAGATTACTATCCCATTTACCAGGGCACTGGGGTCCCTAATTTTCTCCTACCTACCCACCCCACCCAAGCCACAGCAGGATCCTGAATGGCTGATGGTCAGTCTGGCTTGGGAAGCTCTGCTCCTTCTCACCGTGGCCCCTATTACTTTCACATGCATCCCCATGCACTGGGCTCCAAAATCTCAGCCTGAGATTGTTTCCTATAAAGGCTTCTATTAGGTTGGTGCAAAAGTAATTGTGGTTTAAAAGGTCAAAAACAATTGCAAACCGCAATTATGTTTGCACCAACCTAATAATTGTCTTAGCCTAGGCTAAGTAATACTTACATTCTAACATGGTTCTCAGGAAGTGCAATTCCAATGCAGGCAGAATGAAGGAACAGAAAAATAAAGTTGGTAAGGATGTGAAGCAAATACAAGTGGTTCGTATCTGCACTGGCCACTGTTTCGCACAATGTATAAAAGAAATAACTATTATAGTTGCACTCTCTGGGCCCGCATTTGAGGTTTCCTAAGGGCTTGAATTTGAAGTATACCATTAGAAAAAGGAAGGGAATGGGGATTAATGTGCTGACTCTGTTCTATCTCCTACTGATGAAATATGTACCTCTAGAAAATTAACTCTCCACAAATTTTGGGGTTCTATCACCTGGCCTTTTCAGCAACTGCTTAAAACAAACAAATTATATATATGTGCATATATATATATATATATATATATATATATATATATATATATATATATATGCCTTTGGGTGTGGTATTTTCCTTGAGTGAAGAAGTAACCGGAAAAATTAGAAACTACTGGTATGCAGATGGTCTGTTTTAAGCAGTTAAGCTGCATGGCTAGAAGGACTGGCCACCAGAGAGACAGCTAAGATGGAGAAATTAGTCAAAGGACTCGGAGACACTGAGGCCAAGAGAATATGATAGGGTGAATGAGACTAATTTGAATTCTTGCTTTAGATGGTCATTTAATTCAGCCTGGAATTTAAACAAAGGACAATGAATATACTGAGAGAAATAAGAGAAAATTGGAAACATGAAACAATAACAAGCAGATATAAAAATGAACAAATTAGAAAGTGTAATGCTAAATGAAAGAAAAAAATGGATGGGTTGGAAAAGCTCAAGATATAGTGATTCAGATGAATATCAAGTCAAATAGTAAACCAGGAAATGATAAATAAAATAAATTCAAACAGGAAGTCATAAAATATTAAATATGAGAAAAAATTAATGCATATGGAAACTAGATTTTGACGGATAAATATCTCTTTTTGATTGTCCATCATGATACAAAAGAAAAAGCAAATACAGTAGAATTCGGCCTTTGTGCCAATTACTCTGACAAAACAACTAAGAATGATGAAACAAAATTTTAAGCATCCTTTAAATCACTGAAAACCTGAAGAGAGTAGGAATGATTAGACTAAAATATATGTGAAGATGGGGCTCCAGAAAGGAGAGCTGAGTACTGAAGAATGGTAGTCTAACATCCCTCCTTATCATAACTCTTATATCTTTATTGCAAATTTTTGTCTTTACAATTATAAATGACATTTCTTTGTCTTATGTAATGATGTTTATTTGTTTTTTAATTCTGCCTTGCCAGATATTACACTTACTATCCTGTTTTGTTTTATTTTTTGTCTGATTTGCAATTGCCTGGTATTGCTATGTCATCCTGCAATTTTAGCCTTTTTGGATTCTTTTGTTTTAGGTGTGTCCCTTTTATCTAGAAGAGGGCTGAGTTTTGCTTCATGTACATCAGATTATCTTTTTTATTTAAAGGGTGAGATATGTACAGTTACATGTTTTGATAAAATGGATTTGTTAGAATTATTTTATGCTTTGTATTATATTGTATTTTCCATTTGTCTTTCACTATGTGGTCTGCTTTCTTTGAATTTAAATTTTCTGTTGTTTTGTATTTCTTTTGGTATTTATAATTTTTTTTGTTCTAGTGGACTCCCTTATGCTAATATCTTTATATAATTTCCTCAGTTCTAGTCTGCCTTACTAGAATTTTACTAATGATGTGTCCACTTAAAATCTTATTCATTACTCTCTTTTTACTTTTTGATAATCAATAATGCAATTCTATTTTTCCTTTCACTTTCTTCTCTCCTCCCACATTTTAAGTTGTGTTATTTTCACTTTGTTAGACTATGTAACATGTTTGTATTGTTCTTATGCTTTTATAGCCACGTTTGTTATTCTTTTTGATTTGTAATTAAATTTATCCAATGCTTTATAGCAGTTGTTTTGCAAAGTATCCCCATTCGCTCACGGGCTGAATGAAGTTTATTGTCAAAAAGATTATCAAGGAATGTGTTGTACAAAATTACAAAATTGCATACCTTTCTTTTTGAAGGAAAGCTTAGTTTGATACAAAAAATAACACAGACAATATTTTCAAGTAAACTCATATTTGATAACTGTACATGATATAATTTTATATATAGCCATGAGATAATACAAATAAACTATGTAACTTTCAGGCAAATAAAGGCTTAAAAAATTAATTAATGAAAATAATTACTCTAAAATAAGGCAAGACATGAATAAAGGAAACAAGAAACTGATGAGTGCAATTAGAAATAATGGGATCTATGGTACATAAACCAATGACTTTGATAATTCCACTGTGTGTTCTAAATGATTTGATAAAATAATAAAGATCAGACTGGATTTTAAAAATCTAATAAATTTATCGAAAACATTCCAAAGTAAAAGAAACGATAATGATATCACATGTATATATCCACATTAATAATTGTAAAATGACCTTCAAACAGAAAGTATTTATAGAGATATGTAAAATTATTCCATAATGACAAATCTCTTTTTTTCAGGAAAATAAACTATTTTGAACTTATATATCTTTAATTATTTGATATTAATATGAAAAAAATAAAAATTACAAGAAGAAACATAAAAATTAATTTTACTGGGAAATATTAACACACTCTTTTCAGTAATTGATAGAAAAGTTAACAAAAATCATCAAAGAGAATATTTTTAATAAAGGGGACTTATATAGAATGCTGCATCTATGAATTTCAGACTAAACATCTCTATTTCACACACATAGGAAGAATTTACAAAGATTAATCATATGCTGCTGGGCCATAAAGCAGTGTCAACACATTTCAAAGTGCTGAATTCATACAGAATGTTTTCTGACCTTGTGGAAATTAAACTAGAAATCAACAAGGACAAAAATCCAAAAAGACCCCAACTCCCCGATGTTTGAAAATTAACAGAGAGGACTCTTTCAGGAATTGAAGTAATGATGTGCCCTGAACAGAGTGTATTTTTAACTAAATTCTGTATAAATGACAAGGGATAGGAGAGGGTGAGGAGACGTGTGTGTATGAGAGAGAGAGAGAGAGAGAGAGAGAGAGAGAGAGAGAGAGAGAGAGAGAGAGAGAGAGAGGAGAGAGAGAGAGGAAAAGGAAGAGAACAGAGCTAAAATGTCTCAGAATGGTTACAACATGGTGAGAAATATAAAATAAAGGATCAATGCTGCTCACTCTTTTTTTTTTTCTGTTTCTAATTTTGTTCTTTCATGTATTTGTCTCCCCCCACCCCTTTAGCTTCCATGGTTTTAAAAATTTCTACTGGCAAACGCTCTACCCAATACAAGTAGCTCATACTGAATGATTCAATGAGGGTCTACCCTCTGCATTAAGGTAGGTTATGGCTAAGAGAAGTGTCATCTTACTTGACTAGTGGTTTTTCATCGGAACTGATGCCCATTAATATGGCAGATATCAAATGAAGACTTTTTCTCTCTGAAATTTTTCAAACTGGGACCTCAACCTATAGATTTCTCATGTGCTCTAGGCCCCCTCCAGCAGACTAATTATGGTTTCTCTCAGTCCTTAGATTTCCACAGCCTACCATACCCAGACATACCCTCAGCTTTTTTCCCAGTGAGTGTGTTTTTTTGTTCTTTGGTTTTTTTTTGTTTTTTTTTTCGGGGTGGGGGGCAGGCTTACTCTCAAGATGACTAATAGTAGCTTCCTGATTGGGAGCCACATCTAGTCCATGAAAGACAGGCCCATGACCTCTCTTGTTAATGGAGATCAAATAAAATTTACTTACATCTTATCTCTACTCTGACATCATAGGTTGTACTAGCCACACCTTGCCTTTAGACTTTTTCAGACGTGAGTCAGGTATATTCCTTATGGCTCCCAAACTCTGGTGACACGTCTCAAACTTTTCAAATGCTTCTCTGTAGTCCCCTTCACTTGGCATGGTTGAAAGAGAGGAACCTCTTAGCTTTTCAATAACTCTTATGATGTAAATCCTTTCTAACCCTCTCCTGACCCATCTCCATGAAACTGGAAGCACCTAAAATGATGAGATAAACCACATGCTACAAAACTGGTTTTACAATTGGTTACCATACCATAAATAGATAATTTAGCACCTAAAATCCAAACATTTAGGAAATCTAAAATTCTGAGACAACAGGAAAATGACAGTTAACTTCTAAATAAAAGTATTGATACACACATATGTGTTTACATGCTAGTACATATACATAGGCACATGTTTATATGCTGCCTTGTTTCCTGCAAAATAAGACCTAGCTGGACAATCAGCTCTAACGCAGCTTTTGGAGCAAAAATTAATAAAAGACCTGGACTTATTTTACTATAATATAATAAAATATAATATAATATAATATAATATAATATAATATAATATAGACCAGGTCTTTAATATAATATAATATAATATAATATAATATAATATAATATAATATAATATAATATAATATAATATAATACAATATAAGCTATCATTTAGATTCAAAGATTTTAAAGAAATCAACGTCTCATTGATTTGTAGGAAATTGTTTAGTAGTAGAATATACATAATTGGAGTCCCAAAAGACAAAGAGTTTAGGGAAAGAAAAAAATTGGATTTCTAAGTGTGATGAGAAATAGCAACTTTGAAATGCTAAACAAATCTCAAGCAAGACAAATACACACACACACACACACACACACACACACACACACAGGCATACAAGCAGACACATCATAGTCAAATTGTGAAAAACTAAACACAAAGAGAACATTATAAAAGAAGAGAAACTTAAACATTACATAGATTTAGATTTAGATATGTGTGAGAATACTGAAAAAGAATAACTGAACTCCCCATCAGATACAACACACACCATAAAAAGAACTGGAATGGCACCTTTAATGTACTAAAAGAAGAAAAATATGTCAATTAGAATTCTATATCCAGGTAAACTATCTTTCAAAAGTGAACATGAAATAGAGGATTTAAAAATAGAATAAATAGCTGAGAGAAATTATTGTCAAAAGCCCTGCCCTCCAAGAAATATTAAAGGACATCATTAATGCTGCTGGGAAATTATACCTAATGGAAATATAGGCCTACATGTTGTAAAGAACTCTAGGAACAACAAATAAATTGGTAACCATAAAATGTTTTTCTTCTTAATTTACTTAAAAGACAGTTGACTGTTTACAGCAAAATAATGATAATATAGGGTTTATATAATATGCTAAAGTAAATATGTGATGATAGAACAAAAGTTGATAATTGACTAAGTGAGTTTCTTAAATTTTACATGAAATGTAATAGTGAGTTAAAGTTAGTGATAAATTAATGATGTACATTATTAATGTATTGAGCTAACAATGAACATACAAAGCAAACAGATTTGGCTAATATGTTAGTAAAGGATATAAAACAGAATATTAAAAAAAAAATACTTGATTTATAGAAAAGAAGTCAAGAAATATTTAACAGAGACCCAAAGACCATATGGAACAAATTTTAAAAATAGTAATATGGTACACTGAAGCCAACAATATCAATAATTATGTGAAATATAAGTGAACTAAAAATGTCCTTCAAAAAAAAAAGCAGAAATTGTCAGTTTGGGTAAAAAAGCGAGACCAAACTATATGTTGTTTATAAGAAATGAGCTGTAAACATCGAGGACCAAATTGTTTAGATAGAAAAGAATGCAAGATATATTCTGCACTTTCTAATAGTATAAAAGAAGGTTAGCTAAAATAATATAAAGCCATTTATATTTTAAGCCAAAAAGAATTGCTGTAGATAAAGACATTTCATAAAATAATGAAAGGATCCATTAATCAGGGAGATATATCTCTACTAAATGTACACAAACCAAATAAAAATGGATTAAATTATATAATGCAAAAACTGAAAAAACTAAAGGGTGAATTAGACAAAATTATATTAATAGTGGTAAAAATTAAAATTCTCTGAGTAATTTAAAAAAGTTATTTTTATAAAATGTAATATATATGTATGTATAGAGGAATTTAGATTAGCATTATCAACCAACTTAACCTAATCAACCTCCATAGAATATTAGACCTATAATAGTATACCACTCTTTTTCCAGTGTGCATACAATATTTATCAAGATAGATTATCTGCTGGGCTATAAAACAAGTTTGAATACATTTTGAAGGAATGAAAATGAGGTCAGACAATTAAGTTCACGAACTCATCCTAGAAAAAGTGCTATATACCTCATTGCTGAATATCGTTACAGTCACCTTCGAAGTACTCCCCTTGGGAAGCTATGTACGGAAACCAGTGCCTAGTCCACCCTTTTGCCTAGTCCACCCTTCAAAGCAATTTTGGAATTCCGTTTCTGGAATGGCCATCAGAGCTGTCGTCGTGTTATCCTTGATGTCCTGAATGTCATCAAAAGTCTTCCTTTCAATATTTTCTTTATCTTTAGGTAAAGAAAGAAGTCACTAGGGGCCAGATCAGGTGAGTAGGGAGGCTGTTCCAATACAGTTATTTGTGTACTGGCTAAAAACTCCCTCACAGACAGTGCCGTGTGAGCTGGTGCATTGTCGTGATGCAAAAGCCATGAATTGTTGGTGAAAAGTTCAGGTTGTCTAACTTTTTCACACAGCCTTTTCAGCACTTCCAAATAATAAACATGGTTAACTGTCTGTCCAGTTGGTATAAATTCATAATGAATCATCCCTCTTCATAATGAATCATCTAACATAAAAAAATGTTAGCAACATCGTTGCAACAAGTTCACGAACTTAATTATCAGACCTAGTACAGCAGTACAGATGTTCTTTGAGAGAAAAATAAAATTGAATTGAAATCAATAAAAAATAAGATAATCGAAAAATCCCCCAATACTTAGAAATTAAACAACACTTATAAATAAAACATGAGTCAGAAAACATCTATCCCTACTTTACACCATGGGCAAACATTCATTTGATGTAGCTCATAGACTTAAACGTAAGGGCTAAGATTACAAAACTTCAAAGGAAAATAACTATGGTAGGCAAGGATTTTTTTTTGAAAGAGCAGAGAAAGGAATACCCTAAAGGTAACTATTAAAAAATTTGAATTCATTGAAATTCAAAGTTTCTTCTCAGGAAAGATACCATTAAGAAAATGAAAAGTCAAGACAGAGAAAAAAATTGTTTTCAATACATAATCTCTGACAAAGGGCTTAGATTGACATATTTAAGCATCAAGGCAATGCAAATTTAAACTACAGAGATATGGCATCATTATATCATTACATCCCTACTACATGTGCACTAGGATGCCTAAAATGTAAAGACTGACAGGACCAAATGCTGACAGTAATATGGAACAAAGGGAACCTCATACATTATTGTGTGAGTATAAAATGTGGCGATCATTTGCCAGTGACTTACAAATTTAAATGAGTGCCTATCCTACACCTATGAGGCAAGAATTTCAGTGCTAGATATTAAGTAAAGAAATCACATGAAAATATAGTCCATAAAAAGCATTTGACAAAAAATTTTCATAGCAGTTCTATTCACCATAGGAAACAGTTCATGAGCTGGACACTGTGTAAACAAATTATCGTATATTTGAATGAAGACATACTACTTAACAATGAATGAAATAAAAAGGAATGAATTAATGGGATATTAATAAGCAATAAAATATACATGGTGGTATCACAGATATTATTCTGAATCTAAAAAGCCAGACACAAAAGAGTACATACTGTAAGATACATTTATATGAAGTTTTAGAGCAGATAAAACTAATCTGAATGAACAATGGTTGCTTCTAAGAGTGTAGGCTATAAACTGTGAAGTGGTAGGAAGTTATTTTCTGAGTGATAGAAATGTTCCATATTTTGATATATTTCTGAGTGACACAAGTGTTTGGCTTTGCCAAAACTTATCAAACTCTGTACTGTATGAATATTATACAGTGATGATAATGATGATGATGATAAATGGTTATCTTTCCTTCTTTCTCCCTTCTCCACTTCAATTTCCTGGTTTCCTCTCTCCAAACCTTCCTCTCCCATTAACACTATTATATTTTTGTGCTTTTCCAAATGTGACCTAGAGCCTTGTGTCTTTTAAACGATCAATCATTCATCTTTCTCCCAGAAATATGATTATGGATTTAGAATTGTTACTTATCTAATATTTATCTCCTAGCTTAACATGCCATTTTATTGTCTTTTAAGAAATAAAGGATTTACACAAATGGATATGTTTTCTGACTTTAATCAAATGTTTCACTTTTATTCTTATTGTTATCGTTCATAGTGCTTTCAAAAAAATAAATAGAACCACCCTGACATTCTCTTTGGATCACATCTTTAACTCACACAGTACTTATAAATAACTGCTTTATTTTATTTTATTTTTTTTATAATATCCATCCATCAAGTCTACTCTAAAAGTGGGAGACTCTCTGTACCAATCATGTTCAGATGACTGTACCAGGAGGCCAGGAGTTGAGCTCCTGCTGTGTTATAAAGAAAGAGGTTCATAATATAAGTCTTTCACACATACACAGAGACACAAAAACACTAAAAAAAAAAAAATAACTTATAAAGGTAAGTGTGGATAAAAAAATGGAGCATTGAAAGCAGAAATACAAAAACATGATTAACTGAATTTATTTCAAGTATTTTAAATTTATAAATTTAAGTCAAGTATCTTTCAGATTAGGTTTAAAAGGTACAACTCAAGAGAGTATTATATAAAACATTATATAAAAGATATGTACCTATAATAATCTCTGTTGTAAGGACAAATACTAAAAATAAGAAAAATAAATTTTAATTTTTCCTGGTGAATAAAAGGGAGAAACTCCCCTCATCCTATTAGAGTGTTTATTTTAGAAAATTGTAATTGTGCATTCTTTCTCTGCCCCTTTGAAATATCTGCATATCTTTTTAACAGGTAAATAAACATCTTGGCAGCTTTACAACCCAGGATTATTTTTCTTAAGTATTTGGAAAACATTTTTTAAAATGTAATTACCAGGGAGGGGAAGATAGTGCCCCTATCTCCCTGTCTCGCTAACTTTAGCTGACACCTGGCTTCAAACCTGCTTACTTTTATAGATAAAAGAAATGTATTATCCCCTTGGATACGGGTGATTAGTAAACACAGAGTGGCTACCCCAATTACCAAGTGAAGTTAGGATGAATGGTGTATGAGAAACGATGCTGTCAAGACTTCTTATTTGAGGACTAGTTATTATCTAGCTTGAAAAAAAATCTGTGCAATGAAATGTATCTGCTTGACTATATAAAACAGTAAGATTTCTTGTTGTCTTTGCAATCTCTTTAACAGATAGCCTGAGATGAGCATCACATTCTGGTTTAATGCTTATTAAGTAGTAAAATTGTTTTCTTCCTGTGCTACTTTTGTGTTAGGTAAGATAGTTTGCTTTTAATTATGTGACCCCAACACTCTCCACCCCAGCTTTTTGTACTTCCTACAGATTCAATGGAGGGTGGTTATCCCACAAGGCTGGAGTTTATGTGTATAATATAAGGTCCAGGGATAAACTGACATTTTCTGTAAACCTTGCAGTCCCAACCGTATTACCATTGAAGGATTGATGCCTCACTAAATGTGTTTACAACATGATTATTTTCTTGACTTTACAAAGAAAAAAAGAAACGAAGTTTCAGGATGGTAAAATATCTTGAAGCAGAATTAAATAGATACATTTAGTTATGGAAACTTCATGGGAACAGAATCAAATACTGAACTTACATTGTCTCTATATTTTTCAATAGTTTCACAAAAATCCATTAGGAATTTGTAAAAGATATTTATAAAGGAGTTCAGTATGTTTCTAAATGCCATCATTCTTTATTGAACCAAATATAATTATTTGCTTATAATTCTAATTATGGAGTTTTGTAATGTGACACAAATTAATACCTATGATCATCTAAATCTGAAGTGTTTCCTTCCAAAGTTAGAATTTATTGAGTGAATAAATTGCATAATAATGGTATTGTTTCACGGACCATTGTAGGGAATCTTTATTCTTGGTCTGAGAGTGTTCTCAGGAAGGATTAAACCTGTTTTGCCAAAAGGCATATAGATAGAACTATAAGGTCACAAGCATCCATAACCTCTTTTAGTAGACATCGGATGATATAAATCCTAAAATTTTATACTTTAATAGGACCTTTAGAAAAAAAAACCTATTTCAGTTTGGGTGAGAAGTCTGGAGCTCAGCATGGTTACATTGTATAATAAAAAACAAACCAAAACAAAATAAAAACAGTATCAAAGTTATTGAAACAATTCTCTCTGGACTTGGATTACAAAATATTTCTCTTTATCACCTTTTCCAAGATTTTTGGAAGTTTTGTGATTGAATGGAAATATTGTTAAGCTAAGAGTATAATTTGTACCCATAGTTGGCAAAATCACATAGCAAAAATGTCAGTGAACTTGAATTCAGAAAAGTCATGTACCTGTTCTGCCTTTACAGCAAAGAATTATTATTGTGACCCTGTGAAGGTAATTTCATCTCATCTCATGTACTTTATTACTTCATGTATAAAATAAAAGCATTGTACCACAAGTGCTTTCCAACTGCATGTTTTTAATGTGTTCTAGAGATGCCGTTCCAAATTAATAAAAGATCAATGAGAGAGAAATAACATCTTATGGTGATGGAAATATGAACACAAACTGTATTGTGATGATTCTTTGTTCAAGTGACAACCTGGCTAATCAAAGGAAAGCAAATTTTCCTTATGATTGCTTTTCTTGCATCACATCTGCTGAGATATTAATCTAGGGAAATGAGTCTACATTTAAAATTTTTCTTTCATATTATTTGACCTCTTGTATGTTTCTTTTTTCTTAATTTTCCTAAGAAAAAGCCACTGAACTTATAAGTTAACATGAGGACACGTATAATTGAACTTGCTTTTCCATTTTCAGTGACTTTTTCTTGGCAAATGCACTGTCTATAACACCCAGGAGATACTCAGGAAGAGTTAGTGTGCCCAGGAATTTGGCAAAAGTCTTATCATAGATTTTATTGATAGTCATTGTTTTTTTTTTTGTTTCTTACTTTGAATCTGCTCCAACTAACTCATTGTTATTAGTAGATGGTTAGTCAACAGACTCATTTGTATAGCTTAGATATTTAAGGTCAATTATGTAGCATTGTAATTAAAATCATTTTACCATTAAAATCATTTGGAAAAATGGTATATCACATTAAGGATAAGAATTCCCATAAGAAGAGACATGTCCAGAAGATGCCAAAAACTTGAAATAAATCAACTCTACTCTAGTGGAGCTAATCTTTTCTCTATTTTAAATATCTCTCTCTCTCTCTTTTTTTTTTTTTTTTAAACTTAAATCAACTGCTTGATTGGGTTATCTATAATTTTAAAGATAAATATATAATGCTTTAAATAAATAAAATATATCAAAGTCACCTTTTTTCTAGATTGTAAAGCAAATATACATTTATTTTACAATCTAGAAAATAACTTTCTGTATACTCTAATGGGTCTCTTGAAATTGGTTGAATATTTTAGTAAAAGTTTACTAAAACTTGCAACTCTCAATGCACCTTTTAAAATTTAAAAAACAAAAAGATGAAATAATTTCATCATTAATGGTGGTGTAAAGGTTAATAAACTACCCTTAAATTTATTGCCAAATAAATATTTTATTACTGAGTCAGTATAGAAAATTAAAAATTATGTTTTATTTTGAATGCTTATTCTAAGCATCCTATATTAACATTTAGCAAGCACTTCCATTAACAGTGCCCATTTAAAAAATTTAAGTCTTCATTAGTAGTACTAATTAGAGTCTGAATTTCTTAGATATATTGAAAGAATACCTGCAGGAGTGTTCTTTTGTTAAGAGTTTCGTTTTGGCTGGACCAGTCCTATAATTTTTAAATATATAGTGACGGAAGGAGAATTAGCTCTGGGTGGTGAACACACAATGTGATAATACAGGTGGTGGATTACGGAACTGTACACTTGAAACCTATGTAATTTTATTAACCATTGTCACCCCAATAAATTTTGATAAAAAATAATTCACAAATTCTTTATTTCTTTAAAACAGTTCATTCTATTAATCAAGCGATTAGGAAATCTCTCTAAAAATTTATTTAATTTAGATTAAACATTCTGTTAATTTTAATTGAGTTTTAACAGACCATAAGATTTTAATGATTAATTTATTGAGAAAATGTCTCTTAAAAAGAACTCTTTCATTTTACCCATATCAGTGCTATGAATAATACAATAGTTAAAGCTAATAAAATATTTACTATGTTCTAGGCATATATATTAACATTCTTAAAAGTATGTAATTTTATTATAACTCAATTTGATCTAAGATACAATTCTACCATTGATTGCAAGACCTTAGATATAGCATTTGTATGTGCCACTGATAAGCTATAACATTGATTATAAGATACAACAAAGACACTGCAAAGTGAAAAATGTGCATTTCACAGTCAGTGATGGTATCTATCACTTCCATTTTACATATAAAGCAATTATACCAGAAATGGCAGGGTTATAGAACTTGCCTAATATCACAGAGCTAGCTAATGACAGAACTGCAGTCCAGTTTCAGGGTTTTCAGACATTAACCACTACTCTTCACTGTCGAATACAAAAATAACTTAATTTAAATCTGTATCAGTAGTCCAAATGTCTGGAAGAGAACAATGAGGCCAAATCTGGCCTCATATAACAGATAGAAATGATTCTAGTATCTGACATGTAAAAAAAAAAAAAAAAAATCCTCACACTGTAAATGGTTTTTAGGTCAAATCAGCTATAAAAAGATATTTTAGGTCAATTAAAAAATTTTTAACATGTTTGATGAGATGAAATTTTATTTAAATGGAATGGTGGAAATTATTGACCAAAACCAGTAGGTTGTAAGACAGGACATACATTTATGATCTAATTTTGGTAAAAAATACATATATATGCACATACATGGGCAAACAAAATTCTAGAAGGGTATTTATAGTAGTTTGCTGGTAAACTCACTGGGAGTGGGGTGAATTACAATACTTGGGGATTATCATGGTAATATATAGACCTGCTATGGCAATGAGTTATACGGTAATTGATACAATACCAATACAATCTCATTGAATACATAATTGGGAAAAGATGTCCACAATTATGTCTGGGAAACAGCAGGAGTTGGTTCCAGCACACCTCTGGGTATGCATAAAACTAAAGGTGTTAACTGTGATGATCTCCATGTAAGGGAAATGTGAAGATTTGATTTTTTGTTTTAATTTTGTTTATGAATAATTTCATTTATTTTACAATGCAAATACACTGCCACTGTGTGTGTGTGTGTGTGTGTGTGTGTGTGTACATGTATGTCAACTAAGCAAGGACTGTCTGCTTCAGTCTCCTTACCCTATAGAGTATGATACCATTACCTTATAAATCAAGGAATTAGAATCCATGTATCTGAAAGAATATTGTTTTAATGAAGCAGGGAGTATTAACTCTCAAAAATCTTTCCTAAAAATCTGCTCAAAATGACTCAAAACAGCAATCTGAAAAGAAAGTCAAAAGAGTATTATTTTGTGGTCTATCCTTAGTAAATACATTAAGGAGTTTATTTCTGGGTATTGAAAGATGCATGACCAGCATTCAAAAGAGTGCTTTTCAAGAATACTAATTTTCCCTTTGTATAATACACTAAAGTAACAAAATTTTCCAAAAGTATGTGGACTAATATAGCATATTCCATGATTTGTGTTCCTTGGTGAAATTGTTTTTCATTGTTTAAAAATATATTCAGTCAACCAACCCATTCATGGGACAAAAGTTCTGCTAAATAGTGAAAAAGTGGAGAGCGTGTAGGACTCAACAGTTCGTCAAGTGTGTTCCTCAGATCCTTATCATCTTATTTTTGAAAAAGGCTTGAAAATTAGTATCAGGTTTAACCACAAACTAAAACGTCATTTCAGTGACATATAGCAACTTTTTGCCAAGTAAATATTTTAAGTCCAAATGGAAAACTGTCTCTACAACCTAGAATGTATCACCAGCGGAAGAGTTACTGCAGACAGTGGGTCACTCTCAGAAATGTATGCATTGGACAGAACAATTCAGTACTTAAAAACAAACAAACAAACAAACAAACAAAAATCTATCTTAAAACATTGGTTAAAAACAGTCTGTCTTAAGTACCATTTTACTAAACTGGTACTTCTTCCTAAATCTCTGCAGTGTGGGAATAAAAGAACATCAATTTGGTTAATAAACACTTAACATACAAAGCCTTTTCCATATATATAGCCTTTTGCCAAATTAAAGGCAGAATTCAGAAACTAAGTACATTATTTGTTCTGGTTACAGACTTGTGCATATATCTACCTGTCTTCTCATCATAAATATGGAAATGAATTATATGTATTTAAAGAAATACAATCTTGAAAAATATGCTATAGGAACTTTGAAGATTAAGACTCTTTCATGATTGAGTACACTTATTTCCACAGATATGATTTTATCTGTGTGCAAGTAATCTAGAAGAAAACGGGAATATATACAAATTATGCATCTTAAATAATGCTTTTTAGAGAAGAAAGAACAATAAATGTTTAATAAAAATGCAAATATGAAGCCAGGCAAGGTACAATTTCAGCAATAATTTTAAACAATCCAGTGTACCTCAAGAATGAGCACTTTAGCAATTCATCCTCCCATCAGCAATGGTGGTAGAAGTGGAGGGGGTTTAGACATGGTGAGAGGAGAAATAGATAAAATGAATTATTTATTTCTGAAGCGTGAGTTACTTTTTGCATTTCATCCCTCCAGAATAGCCTTGTTGGTTAGATTTCTGTTGTTTTATACCAGAATTACAATGCTTGGCAATTTTCATTGTATATGCAATACAAAGTTACAATGAACCCTACATTATTTAAGCAGTTACTCCTGTCACAATCAAATAAAGCATGCTAATTATTTCTTTTGAAGAGCTTTTTATTATTACATTATAAATTTTCAAAGCTTTTGACTTAAAAATGACAATCGTATTTTAGCCCAGAGTGAATTGGGTGATGAGAGATCCTGTGTTGCATTTTAAGGCAATGGTACAATGACCAAATGAGTACAATGTCTAAGCTATACATGGTGAGTTTTATTTGTGTTTGTTATTGTGTAATACAATTAATCCATTAAATTAATATGCTATACTCATGAGTGTGCTAGATGCAGATTAAATGTTTAGGCATGAATAAATTTTATATTTAAGTATATAAAATTTTTTTCCATGTAGGAAATGCCAAATATTTTCTTTTAATTAAAATTTATTGCGGTGACAATGGTTAGTAAAACGACATAGGTTTCAAGTGTACAATTTTGTAATACATCATCTATATATCACTTATGTGTTCACCACCCAGAGTCAGTTCTCCTTCCATATATCACCATAAATTTGATCCCATTTACGTTCATGGGGTGGTAGATGAGGCCAAAGATTTCTAATTCAATAAATTTAAAACCTGAACTTTAAGTTGATTTTCTTTTGCAAGTTTTCATATTCTGAGTTTTGCACATAAGTGTGCTTTAGAACTTCTCTGGGTCAAAGTGCAAACTTGCAAACTTGGCTTCTGCAACTTCTTCTTTTTCATTAATTTCCAGTAATTTCTCTTATTCATACATTTCTCTCTTTGCCTCTCTCTCTCCATATATGTGTATATATATATATATATATATATATATATATATATATATAAATATATATATGCATTAATTAACAATACATTAACTATTATTAACTAGCACAGAAAATGTGAGTATGTATTTTTAGTTAATAGTAACATAACATATTTGAAATTGGATCATCACAAATATTCACAAATATTTCAATATAATCTGATTGACTCAGTGGTATGCTAAATAAGTAAATAGACTAAAAAAAACTCTCGTTTAATGTAAATGCATATTATTTTGGTAGAAAAAGATACAATTTTGATTAAGGAGCTTTTGTAGATTAGTTAAATTCTGAATCATATTCTTGAAGACCCAGACAACTAGAGTACTTTAGATTTCCTTTTTTTCTCTACACTTGATAAAATTCAATAAAAATATCAAGTTTTTTTTTTTAATTTTTAAAATCACCCAGTAAAAAAGAATGCTTAATAATTATTTGCTCTTTAGTTATCATTTTAAAATGCTATAAAAATGATGATCTTTACCTCTTATTACTGAATGTTTGCCCTCAGCCCCAATTCATACATTGAACTATAATCCCCATTGTTACATTTGGAGGTGGGGCCTTTGGAGGGGTTGTACCCTCAGGAATGGGATCAGTGCCTTTATAAGAAGAGACCAGAGATCTAGCTAACTCTCTTTTCTGCCCTATGAAGTTACAACAAAAACTTGGCAGTCTGCAAATTGGAAGAAAGCTCTCAACTGTGCTGGCACCCTGATCTCTTCCCAGCCTCCAGGACTGTAAGAAATAAATTTCTGTTGTTTATAAGTCAGTCTACACTAATTTGTCATAGCAGTCATAGCAGACTGACTCAGAAACTAGTGGTTCTTTTAATTTACAAAATAAACAAACACACACACATACAGAAAATCTCAATTTGTTCACTAGAATACCCAGTTCTATGTAGTAAGGTAGAAATCAAATTTCAAACTTGATTTAATGTTAGATTTTTCATTCTTAGGCTGATGACTACAGGGAATTGTGACTCACAGTTGACTTCTCTTGGGTATCTCCATCTTGTGTATCTTCCTCATCCTTTTCAAATCTCTGTCCACTCAGCTTTGAATCTCTCTAGGATCAGGATAGCAGTTGAGGGGAGAGGTAAAGGGCAGCAGAGGCTACACTGGGCACTTTGTACACTGATTTCACACTTTCTGAGCCAGTAGGTGTTGAAATGGGCCCTGCCAGTGTTCTAGGGAATGCTGGGAAGTTGAACTGAGAGGAATGGATAAACGTTTTAAATATCACTTAAGAGAGGGAATCAATTGCCAAAATATCACAGAATCACTAGGAAGTATTGAGGGTCAATTGATGTTCACTATCAGAAATGTTCCTCAAACTCTAAAATATTATTCAAAATGTGAATTATCCACTTTTCTTGCTCATTCCTGCTACTGGTTCCTTTCATGCTTCTGCTACTTGTAAATCTAACCAAAGAAGCTTCTGCACGTATGAAGAAAAAGGAATTTCCTACCCCAAGTCACTGTGAATTATGATGTTTAATTATACTGAAATGTATTTTTATCCTTCACAATTGAAAATTAATAGGTAATATATTTTTAAAATTCATAATTCTTGATCTATTTAGTTATATTAAGCTTTTAGCAGAGAATATCCTATGAATATTGAATACATATAAGAATTTAACATGTTTAACCCTTAAGTGACAGAGACTTTTAATTATAGAACTAAAAGTAACCTAAAGTTTCAATGATTCAGCTAAATTTCAATAAAATACCCTTAGGTATTAAGTCTTATCAAGCCCAAAAATAGGAGGCAAAGAGATTGTATATAAAAACACTAGGAGATTTGCAATTTGTCCCTCTTGGTAGGAACGACTAGGCTATTTAGGGTCCCCACACACACACAGACCCATGGCTAGCACTAAGTACTTTAAACTGTGCTATATAGTCATTTTCAAGGAAATGATATATAGGACATTTTGTTCTGTAAATCCAAACAAATCTATGATCATAACACTCGATGTCATTTTCAAAGCTAAGCTAGAGTAAATTGCCTTGTAGGGAAGGAGCTCAAGGCTACTCTCTATTCTACTCTCCTCCAACTCTACTTCACTGCTTTTGATAATAATTCATTACTCTCACAATCTTCCAGTTCAATGAGGAAAGATATTGCGGGTCAAATCACCGTGCAGTTTGTCTCTCTCTTTAAGGGTTCCTTTTTCAGCATTTCTGTCTTTTTTTCTTCTTCTCAAGCAACTGAAATGGAAGGATGGTGAGGGCAGTGGGCAGCCTCCCACAAAAAAGACATAAGGTGGGCTTCCTCAACCAAATCCATGTCAAGTATTAGGAAAACAGTATTGGGTAAATTTGTTCTTCATCAAATTATGGGTTAACAATTCTGAAACTGTTCTATATGCTCTCTGGGGTTGAACAAAGAAGTTCATGGTGAACAGTGGGAGCCAGGTTTTTCACTGTTGGTGAGGCATATTACAGATAAGCAAGAAGAGAAGGCCAGAATGAATCCTGTGGCACTGTATTAGAGTTAGGGACATCAGTATGAACTCATGCATAGCTGAATATCTGTACAGAAGTATTGATACAGAAACCATTATAGATACGTATGTGTACGAGGACTAGTGCTCACACTTATAATAACTAACTCTATCCATTGAGAGGGACTAAAAACAATGACACCCCAGTGCAACGAGCACGATCAATGCACAGATCTTGGTTTTTAAATGTCATTCTCTAACAAAGGGAACTAGGTATTACTGGAGAAATGGATGATTTTAGGGCAGAAGCTAGAAATACACAAGATAAGTCAAAAATACTTATCGTGCTAGACAGTGAGAAAGTTCTCTAAAATTAAAAGGTGGTGAAACGTCAGAGAGACACAGGAACTAACCTAGACGAGTTGCCAATGGCCAAGCTGCAATAATTTGAGCAATTAAAAACTCATTTAGTATTGGGTTATAATTCAAAGTATAAAATAAATATATATGAGCATAGATTTTTATACTAATATAAATAATTGAATACATAAATATATGGAGGCAAAGAGACAAATTTGTCTTACAGAAAAATTCCAAACAATATACGGGGAGCTCAAATCTTCTCTTTGAGAAATGGCTGAGCTTCATGGCTTAGTGCCAATGAATACAGTAGGTAAAAAGAAATATAAATCTGCGGAAGAGAAACGTAACAAATCCTACCTTAATTTAAAAAAATATGGTCAAAGTTAGCATCGTTACTGATGTCATGTGGATATCATGTATCCCCTGAACTGACGTCATGAGAAGGGACACTGCACTTCTGTGCTATTCTTTCCCAAAACTTGGAAATCCTCTCTAACCATGAGAAAAGAAAAATAGGTAAACTGAAATTTAGAGATATTTTACAACATAGCTGGCCAGAACTCCTCATAATTGTTAAAACCATTAAAAGAAAGAAAGAAAGAAAGAAAGAAAGAAAGAAGGAAGGAAGGAAGGAAGGAAGGAAGGAAGGAAGGAAGGAAGGAAGGAAGGAAAAAAGGAAAGGAAAGGAAGAAGGAGAGGAAGAAAGAAAGACTTAAAGACTCTCACAAACCATAGACTAAGGAGACATGAAAATAAATGCAATGTGATAACCTGGATTGGATCCTGGAACAGACAAAATATATTAATAGAAAACCCAATGTAATACAAATTAAGCATGTAGTTAATAAAAATAAAATTCACCACTGTAAATATAGAAAGATTAAACATACCAATTCCATAAAAACAACTGCAAACATTTTTGACAGAACTCGTTAATGTCAAAGCACCAAACTCAGAGGTCTCAAAGAATCCATCAAGCCTTTAAAGTCCAGAAAATCCCTATGATGCATCTATTATCCCAAACCATTAAAAGTTAAGGAGGGGCCAGCTGGGTGGCTCAGGCGGTTGGAGCTCTGTGTTCTAACTCCAAAGGCTGCCAGTTCTATTCCCACATGGGCCAGTGGGCTCTCAACCACAAGGTTGCCGGTTCAACTCCTCGAGTCCCGCAAGGGATGATGGGCTCCTCTCCCTGCAATTAAGATTGAACACGGGACCTTGAGCTGAGCTGCCGCTGAGCTCCTGGATGGCTCAGTTAGTTGGAGCACCCGGGCTCTCAACCACAAGGTTGCCAGTTTGATTGCTCGACTCCTGCAAGGGATGGTGGGCTGCGACCCCTGCAACTAGCAGCGGCAACTGGACCTGGAGCTGAGCTGCACACTCTACAACTGAGACTGAAAGGACAACAACTTGAAGCTGAACAGCACCCTCCACAAATAAGATCGAAAGGACAACAACTTGACTTGGAAAAAAGTCCTGGAAGTACCCACTGTTCTCCAATAAAGTCCTGTGCCCCTTCCCCAATAAAAATCTTAAAAAAAAAAAAAAAGAAAGTTAAGGAAAACTTCCAAATTATTTTAAATGTAATAATAGTTACTGAATCATGACAAAAACAGCATAGAAAAAAAACTGTAGACAAATTTCAAATACATAGATGCAAAACTATTAAGTGAAATATTAGCAAACATAAACAAAAAAATGTGACCAATGTAAAAATGGTCCAATATTAGTACACTTATCAATATAAATATCTACAGTAAGAGATCGATGAAAAAAGCTATGTGATTAGCTCTATAAATATTGAAAAGACCTTTGATAATTGTTACTCATTGTAGATTTTAAGTAATAAATAATAAAATTGGACTTGAATACTATGGAAACTTCTTTAGCATGTTAAAATCCATGGGGAAATACTAAAGAGATCATTAAGATGAAAAAGAAGGGAAAGAGTCACACTACATCCACTCTTATTTCCTCTGTATTGAGTGTAGTACCTCAGGCACAAAGGGTATTAGAATTGGAAATAGTAGAATAGAAATGGGAATACCATTTCTATTAGCATTTGAAAAATACCCAGGGTAATTTTCAAAAATGACCAAAAATGATTTCCTTCCCTATATCTAGTCCTCTTTGAGTGTGACATAATACCTCTTTCTATCAAGAGTGGGAAACTATTACTCAACACCTTGCATCCATGCTTCCTTGTGACTTGCTTTGGCACAGAGACTGCAGGAATATCTGATTTTTTCCAAGTCTGCTCTTTTACTTGGAACTCTGTCACGGTATCATATGAACATTGCTGACCTTGCCTGTTAGACAACATGAGATACATGATTTATTGGCCATCATAATTTTCCACCTGAACAACCGGCCAACCCCCTAGAAGAACAGACTTCTTATAGACAGCAAATGATTACAGACAGACTCATTAATAAATCCAGCTATGACACAAAGATCCTCCAAAGTGTGCCCAGACCAAATTGCTGCGTAATCATGATCACACTGAATGGTGGTTGTTTATAACTAGTACATTCGTAGCGATCTGTCAAGCAGCAAATGTTAACTGATACATAAGGAGACAGAAAATATGTTGCATCAATCGAAAGCATTTACTTGAAAGGAAAGAGTACAGGCAGGAGAAATGGTGATGATACAGATATAGCAGCCTGGGAAAATATCAACAAGTGTTATATCATGATGAAAATGTTAACAGTGTCACATGTAGTAAGTTGTAAGATAAAAAAAAAAAAAAAGTACCAGATGAACTTGTGAACCTTGTGAAGGTGATTTATAAGCAGAATGTTGAAAATCTCAGTTGGTTTTTTAGATGTGTATAATAAAGAATAGAAAGCGATTTATTAAAAAGAGAACTGAATCTATTTTAAAAGAAAAACAATAGAAGCAACGGGATTTGCTGTGTTGGAAAATAAAACAAAACCTTTCTATCTTCAGTCTCCTTAGCTATTAAAACATTCTTTACATGTAAATTAGTGTTCTATGATATATTTCAAATCAAGGGTGTGACTGATTTTTAAAACCACAGAGTGATTTAAGATGGTATCTAGTAGGCCCTCTGAAGCTTGACAAAAACACTCTAGGAATCTTAAGAATATTGTCACACAGCATTCTGACTTATCCAAAGTAGTGCTGAGTAAGTCTAAATAAGCATGCATATTTTAACATTAACTTTAAGCCTGGCTTTTGTTGAATGCAGTTAGAGTCATAGGAAACTGCAAAGTTTTCAAAAGATATGTACTACAGAATGCATTGTAGCTTATACTTAAATTAATTGAGATTTTTCAAATTGAAAGATCTACTTAAGCTTCCAAATTTCTCAAGGTAGAAAGCTGCTTAGCTGCCAAAACAGGCCATCTCTTACGGAAAAGGAAGAGCATTACATAAGTTGGAATAAAAAGTCTAGATGGTGGAGCTTCATGGAGAACAAGGAACAGGGAGTCATCCCCAGGGAGTGGTGGCAAACAATGAACCGGGGAGCCATTTCCACAGAGCAGGACTGGGCACTCACTCATCAGAGAGCATTACTTGTCTGTGGAATCAGGGCAGCAATGTTTCTCCAGCGGAATTTCAGAATTGCAACAGAGCAGTGACTGTGTGTGCCTCTCATGTGTTCCTTTGACAATGAAGGTGTCTGTCTCCCCATTGCATGTTAGAGGGGGTGCGAAAGAGTAGATAACTCATCTTTTTAGTTAATAGATCTATAGAACATGCAGAGCTTTATCTGTACATGGTGTAGGTTATACAATTCTGGACTTTGTACCTGATGTCGTAATTAGATGTGTCTTTTGGGAGTCCCTGGACACAGAGAAGCAGACTTTGTACGTGAGGGGAGTGTAAAAAAAAAAAAAAACATGGCAAGTAGGCAGACTGTCATAGATTACAAAAAAAAGAAAAAAAGCCATAAATTATTCCCTTTCCTAAATCCATGACTCTTTGCAATGTCATTTTTCAGCTACTTCCATCAAAAGATGGGGACTATTCCTTCACCCCTCAAACTGTATTGGCCTTTTGACCTCCTTTGCTAAGTTAAATAAAATGTTGGGGAAGTAATATTGCATCGGTTCTGAACCCGGGCCTCAAGATGCTTTGTGCACTTTTGTTTACACTTTTGGAACTCTACTGAGTTATCATTTGAACAATCCTAGTTGAGTGTGTTGAATGTGAGTGACACATTATTTACAAACCCTTATTTTGATTGTGGCTAACTCCCAGCTAGTCCTCGGAAGCAAAACCCCTCATCTGATAAGCAGCTAAGTGCAGATGCATCAGTGATCCCAGCCATGACCAGAAGAGTCCAGCCAAATTTACGGACTTACAGACCTGTGATCATGATAAATGGTTATTGTGAGACATCACTGAGTGCTTGGGTTGTTAAAAACAAACAACAACAACAAAAACCCGATCCATAGCATTCTTGGACAACACAAGCTAATCAATGATAAGTCTCATATAAATAACACAGTAACTCAGTACGATAGAAGGATATAAAATTAACAGACAAAAATAAATATCCTTCATATATACAGACAATAAAAATTTAAAGGTATGAGTGAGGAGAAAACATTTTTTTTCTCATTATGTCAGCTGTAAAGGGCTAATATACTTAGATAAATTTAACAAGAAATGTGAAAACTTGCTAGTGAAACCTTTTAAAAACTCCAACAATAAACTGAACAAATGGAAAGACATCTCTTGTTTTTGGAAAGGATGACTCATTAAAGATGTCAGTCACTCCTAGGTAATACATAGATTTACCATCTCAACAAAAATACCCGTGTCTGGCGCTGGACAAGTTGCTTTTAAAGTTCATATGGAAAATGATTTTACATGAAAAACTAAGTCTCCAAGTACAACTATGAAAATTCAAAAAGGATTATCAATAAAGTGATATTACAAGACAACTAATGTAACATAAATTCTCTACAATTAAAAGAACATAGTATTAATAGTCGTGCATACATATACAGATAAACAAATGGAACAGAACAGAAATTCAACATGCAGATCAAAACATTTATGAAATATTACTACACAATAAAGGAGGCATCTCACATCAGTTAGAAACACAGTGGTTTTTAAAATATGTAAAGTTTGGAAATTTAGAGAGCCATTTTGATAAAGGTAAGAATGATTCCACACTTCCAACCATTCCTCAGAATAATTTCCAAATGGATCTGAGATATAAATGTAAAGCATGATCCCACTTACATGAGGTATCTAAAATAGTGAAATTCATAGACTAAAAGAGTGAAAGAGTTGTTTTCAGGGGCTAGACATAGGAGAAAGTGGAAAGTTACTAATCAAAGATGGCATAGATTTTCAGTTAAGCAGGATAAAAAAGCTGTAGAGATCTGAGATACAATATTTTTTCTATAGTTAAAACTACTGTAGTGTACACTTCAAAATTTATTAAGATGGTAGATCTCAGGTTAAATGTTCTTACCAAAATAAAATAAAAATTTTAAAACTGTAAAGCAAAAAGTATTCATTTATAACCTCTGGAGGGGAAGGCACTTTAATTTTTGTTAAAATCCAGAAGCAATAAAGATGAATAATTTAACCACTTAAATTTTTTTTCATAGGAAAATAAAACAATAAGCAAAGTTAAAAGAAAAACTGAGAGAAAAATATTTTCAATAAATATCACATGAAAAGTAGATAAAAAGGTTAATTTACTTAATATAAAATAAGCTTTTAAAAAATAAATAACAGTCCAAAATTTGGATAGAAAATTAGGCCCCTGGACGCACAAAATATTGAAGAAACAGTTCATAAAATAATATTTACAGTCGTTAAACATGTAACAAAACCTTCAAATTTGCTCATAATAAATGTGCAGATTAAAATTAGACTCAGGTACCAGATTTCTTGAAATTAGCAAAAATTCAAACTAAACAACACACTTTGTTGGCAAAGCTATGAAGTTTATTCCAGTGGGAGTGTGAAATCAGACCACACCTATGGATGAAAATTGTAAAGACTGTGTAGGGAGCCAGATGGGCACTGGACTTATTGGGGGGAATCACTTCATAGACTGTGTAGATGCCTGACCACTGCACTAAACACCTGAAGCTGACATAAGAGTAATACTGAATGTCAATTATAATTAAATATAGATATAGATTAGATATATAGGTATAGATACAATCACGGGATGTAAAGTACTGCAGAGTCAATATAGTCAATAGTGTGGCAGAAGGGTAGCAGATTAGGAAGGGTAATCACTTTGTGAGGGGTGTAAATGTCTAACTATTATTTTGCTTTGTACACCTGAAACTAATAAAATAATAATAGTAATAATAATAATAAAATTTAACCCTACTCTTAAGAATTCATCTTAAATATATACTCCATATCGTAACATATGAATGAGGTTATTTGCAATGATATAAGTAAAATCAAATTTTGGAAAAATATTAAAACCCATACATAGGAGACTAGATACAAATACAATGATGGGCACTACACAATAGAGAATTATGCAGTTATAAAAATAATTGAAAAGAGGTCCACGATCTAATACGGACTATTTTTCAGGATACATTTTTGAGTAAATACGTGTTTTAAATTAAACTTTCAAATTAAAAGAAAGCCCAGTTATTCCATATTTTGGCTCAGTAAGACATTTCTTCTATCTTTAAATAAACTTTCCTAATACGTTTAAATTATTTTACATGGGTTTTAACATATTACAGAAATTTCTAGTGTATAGAATGACATCCACTTCCACATTTCTCTTTCTCCGAGGTAAGGTGAAGTCAAAAATAGAACTTTAAGAAATTACCTACTCAATCTGATACAGAGTCAAAACTCTCAAGGGCATTCAATGTTGAAGGAAGCAATTTTCTTTTTTTAATCCCATTTTCTCTTTATTTTCCTTGTCACTTCCCTTGTGTACTTTATATCCACCTTCCAAGTGCCAATATTTACATGAATGTCTGAGTTTCAAGTGATGAGAGCAAGGTTAATAAATCTCTGTGCAGTCCAGTAAGGCTATCTATACATTAATGTTGCAAGAAGTAGCTAAGATTTACTAAGAAACAAATATAAGAATTTCCTAAAATATAAGGTTTCCTGAAATTACATTGGGAAAGAAAAAATAAAATGTACCTTATTATTATTATTTTTTAAATGAATAACATTTTGCTGATGGAAAATTGAACATTTTTGGAAGATTATAATGCAAACTACCGTGTTTCCCTGAAAATAAGACCTAGCTGGACAATCAGCTCTAATGCGTCTTTTGGAGCAAACATTAATATAAAACCCGATCTTATATTATATAAGAGTGGGTATTTTATATTATATTATATTATATTATATTATATTATATTATATTATATTATATTATATTATTATATCCTGTATATTATATCCTGTATATTATATCCTGTATATTATACCCTGTATTATATTATACCCAGTCTATTATATTATACCCTGCATATTATATTATATTATATTGTAAAATAATTAAAATAAAATAACTATATTACCTTATAGTAAAATAAGATGGGGTCTTATATTAACCTTTGCTCCAAAAGACACATTAGAGCTGATTGTCCAGCTAGGTCTTATTTTCGGGGAAACATGGTATCTCAAATGCTATGGCAAAGATGGCTTACATTGACATTGGGTTTACCACCTCCAGTTTGAAAACAAGGGTCAGATGGGAGAGGTGATTATAAGACCCTAGAAGTAATTTATCCAGATCCTTTAATGTCTAATGAAACATTAATGATTCAATCCAAATCTCTAGGCTAAAAACATCTTGGGTTATATTACATCCAAAGATGGTAGAGAGAGACCGACAGTTCATAAGGTAATTAATTCATTTTATATGACTATACTCACTCAAGGTCATACTCAGAACACTTTTTAATAAATTCCCTAAATTTTTCCACTCCATAAATCTATTCTGCCTTGTCATTGTAGTACCAGTAAATCCTCACTTAACATTGATAATTTCTGTGACTTTAAGTGAAACAATGTATAAAGAAACCAATTTTACCATAGACTGATTGCTATAAGCAAGAGTTAAGTTTCTAAGGCATCTCATCAAAGTTAGAAGAACACAAAGTTGAACAAAATGATGTTATTTGAGGACCTGCTGTATTTGCGTTTCTCAAAAATCATCAGGGAGAATTTTAAATTTATGAGTTTTGGAAAGAAATTTGGCTCCCGTATATTCCTACAAATCTGATTCTGAGTAAACTTTGTATCCCTTTGCAGTTCTAAATCTTATAGAAAATAGGGAAAAACTATTCAATCACATTTTACTTCTTTTAAAGTATTCACACTTTTGCTTCTATGAGCTGTACAGCTATACTCATATATACAAAGAAACTGCCTCAGGAATTAATTCCACAGGTTTCTTGGCTGTTTCCCATTTGGGGAAGAGTAGAAAAAAATGTGTCTGAAGAATACAGGACAGTCAAAGGACTTTCAGAGGAAAACGAACACCTCTGACATATTTTTCAAAGGCTAATTATTGACAAGTATAATTATCAGCTTGGAATTCACATCTATTTGGTTTTCTATGAAAGCTTTAAAAAAAAGAAAAATGAAAAAGTTCTACTTGTGGACAAAAAGAGAATGAGAAATTAACAAAATTTAGGTGAGAAAGGCTTGCCTTTCTACATTTTATTTAATCTCAGATACCAAAAAAGTAAGATGTTATTTTTTTAAATGCTATTTGTTTTTATGATATTTAATTGACATAAGAGCGTTTGTGTAGAAACATTCTCTATTGTCTTTGATTAAAAAGTTTTGATTTGTCAAATTGTTATTCCTAAGCAGCAAATACTACTTACATATTATTTTCATGAAAAAAATGCCAATGTCTATATTAAAAACACAGCTGAAACTCATGAAAACTTAATGTTACATATTCAATTATTTTCAACACTTGAAGGTTCAAGATATTAAGGGGACATTTATACTTAAAAAACAATTCTTATTTTTATGACTTGGAAAGTAATATCTGTACTTTTATTTTTAATGAGCAGGCGATTCTGTATTTACAATTTTATCATCTCCTGAAAACTGCAAGTAAAATTATTCAGTGCAGTGTTTCTGAGATAACTGGCATATGTGGATTCAGATGGGTTATCCAGGGGTTATGCTAAATTAAATCTATAATGATGGAGAGTTCTGCAGTTATAACAGATTTAACATTCCCCAGTATCTAACTTATGAAAAGGAATTAAATTCAATTTCATAGTTTGGTAAGAAAAATGTGGCTATTCTAATAGGAAAAAACAAATAAATAAACATTTCAATTAGCATGAACCCCAGTGCATCCTTTTTTCCCCATGGGACTGAACACGACAATGTATTGTACCCTCTCCATGCTCCCAGTTTCATTTGGAATGAATAAGGAGTGGGGAGAAAAGTACTCTGAGGGTCAGGAGACACTTTTTGGTCTCATCACCAACTGAAAATTTCTAACTTTGCTTAGGCCTATGTTGTTTCTATGGGAAGTACTTAGTACTTCCAGGCAATACAATCCCAATTGTTCCGTATAGTATAAACTAGTTTCATACTGAGCACTGCATACTATTACAAACCAACACAGACTTTGAACTACATAAATAAAGCTCATTTTTTTTACTATCATTGAAAGATAAGTGACAATGGAAGGAATCTAAATAATGTTGACGCCACTTACTTGGCATTTCCAATTTTATCTAGTTGCATAAAAAATATTTTAAATCTTTATTATCTGTCTAAATTCTGTGCCAAGTTTCCTGATGATTTCTCAAGATAGCTCTCAGGATTATGCTTTTAAGCTGCTAAATTGTTGTTATAGTAGACATTTCATTAAATCTAGGAATGTTTTAGTGAGGTAGGCACTTTCTAGAAATACTGTGGATGAGAAAAAAGGTGAGATCCTCTCCTGATGACTTTTTGATGCACTCTGAGCAAATTAATCACTGTTGCCGCCTCTGACATGATAAAGTTGTTTGGCACAAAGGAGGGCATATATAAAATTAATGGGTAATTTCTTTGGAATTACAATTGAGATGGGATGAGCTGCCAAGATTCCTTTTATGAAGCAATCTCACAAATGTTCTCTTGGGCTGTAATTCTTATTGAAAATATTAAACTCAGGCTCTGCTACTTGTTTAAAACATGCATATTCCAGAGTATATTTCATCAGACAAGAAATATCAGATTTCTATCCTTAATTATCCCAATAGAATCAATTCAAATAATAAGGAAAGAGCCCTGGAGTGAGACTTAGCAATCTTGAGTTATTATATTAGCTAAATCTTTATCACTTACAATGTGATCTTGCTAGCAACCCAAATTTGTCTGGGTTCCACTCTCATTTATAAAAGATAGGGGATAGTTTAAGTCGATGGTTTTCTACCTTTTACAATCTTTTATGGGTTAAATTTGGAACCTCACAAAATACATATATTGAAGTCCTAACCCCTATTATCGCAGAATGTGATCTTATTATTTGGAAATAGTGTCCTTGCAGATGTAATTAGTTAAATTAGGATAGGATCACACTGGAGTAGGGTCAGCCCATAATCTGATGTAATTGGTTTTGATTTGGAATGACACAGAAAAATGGGACAACCAGTTCATCAAGAAAAAGAGACATGTAAGTAAAATACCAATTCCACTTCGATAAATTAAGATCATGTTTTGTGAAAAGCATGACTCAGCTACTCTTTAATTATAGACAGCACAAATTTAAAAAGTCTTCTGGGGATCATGTTTATTTCAACTACTAAATAATCACACGTCAGATTATATAAAGACTTTTTTTTTGGTTGGGAGAAAAATCCTAGCATATTTACACAAAGATAGTACTGTATTGTGGTAGGCTGAATTGCCTCCAAAGATATCCAAGCTCTAAACCTTGGAACTTGTGACTTTTATCTTGCATGGCAATAGGATTTTTGCAGATATGATTAAATTAAGGATTTTTAGGTGAGAGATTATCATGGATTATATGGCTGGGCCCCTAAATGTAACCACACCTGTCCTTTTAACAGGAATGCAGAGACAGATTTGACTATAGAGGAGGTGGAAGAGATGTAATGTGAGGAAGAGGTCACGAACCCTGGAATGCAGGGGTCCTCTAGAAGCTAGAAAAAGCAAATAAATAATTTTTCCCCTCAGAGCCTCCAGAAGAAACCAGCCCTTTTGACACTTCAACTTTAGCCCAGTGCAATTGACTTTAGACTTCTTACCTCCAAAATGGTAAAAGAACAAATTTGTATTGTTTTAAGCCACTGAAAGTTACCATCATCAGAGGGAAGTAATGCACACAGCGTTTTTCTCACTCTTCTGCCTGAACTGGGATTATTTTCCCATCCTATATAATTCCTTCTCAATCTGGGCAATATAGACAACTGTCAGCAGGCTGACTCCAATTCTCTCTAACCCACTGAATAGGTTACTTCAGAATGAATAATTCATTAATATGTAGGATAAGTTTTCCTCTTTACTCTGCTGTGAAGGAGGCAATTTTCTACCCATGTCACCCAAAGTCATGCAGGTAGATACATACAGTGTGCGTCATGAATTACCAGAAACACCAAAAATAAGAAATATGGTGTCACTGATATACTCTCTATATAGTGACAAGTTACTACTATTAAAACTGTTATTTAGGCAGAGTGATTTTATGAGGCTTTTCAAATCATGCTACTACTATCAGGTGTACAAACAGAAGATTTAAAAATTTCTCCGCCATTGGAAATATATTAATTGAAATAATAGTGTTCATTCTATTTTCTGACCTACATGTAAAAAATTCATGCATTTAAAATAATCTCAATAAATTTGGAATCATTAAAAAAACATGGTTATCTGCCTGGTGATTGTCATTATTCAGAGTCAAAGTAGTTAAAGGAATAATTTCCAAAAAATAAAAGGCTATTTTCTAGCTAGACTCTCTCATTCTTGTTGAAGCAGATAATTGTCCTTAGGAAAGGTAAAAGGAGATCAATTTTCTTTGAGGAATTCAATATCATGCTATAATATTGTGAAGTATTTTTTAAAAAGTGGTGGGAAAATTTTTGTTCTGGTTTTATAATAATATCAATATATTTTGCTAATAAAAAGACTAAATATGAAGAAAGAACAGATCAAATGGATAAAATCCCATTATAAAGAGAACATTTTAAAAACAGGTGGAGGAAAAAATATACATAAATTACAAGGAAAAACATATAATGATGGTAAACAATTGTTGGGAACAAAGCAAGCCAGAAGTCAATGAAGCAATATTTTTAAAGTGATAAAATCTATGCTGACAGAAATTCAACAAATCTTCTCTAAAGTGTCCATTAATCTTTTGAAAATCTTTTGATGACAAAATAAATTTATCTACAACAGACCTGTACTACAAGAAATATTAAAAGTTGCTCTTCAAGTGGAAAGCAAATGACAGCAGCTAGAAACTGGTTCTATACAAGGAATTAAGAGTTCTGGAACACAATGTAATACATAGATGATGTATTACAGAATGGTACACCTGAAACTGATGTAACTGTACTAACCATTGTCACTCCAATAAACTTTAATTTAAAAAAAAGAGTTCTGGAAATGGTTTATGCATGAAATACAGAAAATAATTTTCTCTTTATTTGATTTTGTTGAAAGATAATTAACTGGTTAAAGCAAAAACAACAACAACATGACGTGTTTTATAACAAGCGTAGAGGTAGAAGGTATGATGATAATACAAAAACTTGAAGAGGGAACTGAAAGAATGTTGCTTAAATTTTCTCTCAGTATCCTCTAAATAATATTATTCAACATGAAGTAATATTAGAGGGTACTGTGATAATTCTAATATATTTATTGTAAGCATTAGACAAATCACTAAAAGCACACCTTAAATTTACATGTTATGTGTCAAATATGTTTCAACAAAAAAAGAAAAAAAAATCACTAAAAACAAAACAAAGAATAGTACTAATAGCCCAAACGTAAAAACAAAATTAAATTCTAAAAATAGTACTCCAAAGAAGACAGGAAAAGAACAAGGAATAGATGAAATACGTAGAGAATGAAAGCAAGACAGTAGACTTGAACCCTAATACATTGGTAATTTTACATTAAGTGAAAATAGCTTAAAAACTACAAATAGAAAATTTTGTCAGACTGCGTGCTTTTTTTTTGTTGTTGTTGTTTTAAAGCAAGATCATCTATGTGGTATTACAGGAAATATGCTTCAAATAAAATGATACAAATAAGTTAAAATTAAAAGAATATGAAATATATATGATTCAAACACTAATCATGAGAAAGCTAGAATATCTTCATAAATATTACTCCAAGTAGATCTCAGAAAAAAGAATATTACTACAAACAGCTTTTGTATAATGTTCAAACATCTATTAATCAAAAAATAGATCATTCTGAATGTCTTCTTCAATAATAGTGTGTCAAAGTACACGAGCAAAACTAACAGAACTGAAAAAATATATAAATCTGTAGTTATTACTGGAGATTACAACACTCAATAATTTGAAAAATAGGCACAAATTTAATAGAATACAAGACTTTAACAGGATTATCGACCAAATTGATCTATTTAATATTTTTCAACCACAACACTCAATGAACAGAATAAACATTTATTTCAGGTGAATGGTAACATTCACTAGGATATACTGGTTAAGGAATCAAATCTCAATAAAGTTAGGCAAAAAGTTAAATTATATTATAACTTACAACAAAAATACACCTAAAAAATCCCCAGATATTTGGAGATAGCCCATGAATCAAGGAAGAATAACCAGAAATATTAAGAAATATGTTGAACTGAACAATATTGAAACACAAAATACCAAAACATGTGAGATGAAACTAACACAATGCTTAGAGGGAAATTTGTAACTCAAAATATTTATACTGGGGACCCTAAAAGGTTATATAACTGATCTAAGCATCTGCCATATGAAACTAGAAAAAGAAGAACAAATAAAACTTTAGTTAGTAGAAAAAAATTGAAATAATAAAATTAAATGTGGAAATCATTAAAATAGAAAGCAGACCAAAAAAATGAAAGTAAAAGCTGATTTTTAAAAGAACAAGCAATAATATTGATAAACATGCCTAGACTTAAAAAAATAAAACAGAGATCCAAATGATCATATCTAGATTAAAGGGGGAATATCACCATAAATTATAAAGATAACAAAATAATAATTAAAGAATATTAAAAATTTCACAATAAAATGGGATATTAGTAATAAGCAAAAGACACAGGGACATGAAGTGCCAGACAGCCTAACTGCTTCCTGCTGGCACAGACACAGCTTTGTCGATATTGACCCTTGATCTATAATACATTTTTATGCACAAGACAAGCCCCATAGCTTTGGTAGAAAAAAGAAACAGGGCAAACAATTAAGGAGAGGTAATATCATCATTCCTATTATATTATAAAATAATCAACCAGAGACAGAGATCTACTTTTTTCACTGGAATTCCCTCCCAGGTAACCAGACCTACCAGGCGGAAAAGTAAAGTAAACTTGATACATGTGATTTTTGATGTATTTGCACTGACCCACCAAGCTACCTGGAAACACAAAAGTATTCACTGGTTTAAAATCCAGGAACAAAAATGCTACATATTCTTTTAGTTTTTAATTTACTTCCATGACTACACTCTGTAAACCTCAAATTCTTTCCTAGGAGAAGCTACCTAAAAACACCTCTGCTGCCGAATTAACAAGAAGCACAAACTATCAGGCAAAATGTTGACAAATCTGACTCCTTAAAACTTGAAATTCCTGCAATAAAAATGACACCTTAAAAATATTAAGAGACAAACCTGTGAAAGATATATAGAGAGAATTTAAAAACTCTTCTAAATCATGACCAAGGCTGGTTTAACGCTCCTCATTCCCCTCAGCTTGACTGAACTTTAGACAGGTTTCTTCCTGACTTGAGGTTCCTAACATCTCTTTTCTTAGAATTTTTCCCATAAGTCCTCTAGCATTTCCCCACTAGCTCATCCCAGGGTTTAACAACTCTTCTCTATTGTGTTTCAGTGGGGTTGGGTTCAATCTGTCTCTTCTATTGCAATAGCCCTGAACAAACTTATTTAACTTTGTCCAGTGAAATTTCTTTTACAAACCAGTAAAAAACAATCTTTAGAGAGAAAGAGAGAGAGAGAGAGAGAGAGAGAGAGAGAGAGAGAGAGAGAGAGAGAAATGTGCAAAAGGAAATTGTCAAATGACTTCTTCCAGAGAAAGTGTGAATTTCTAATAAGCATATGAAAAGATGCTAAGTTTCATTAGGGAAATGTAAATGAAAATGACAGTGGCATACAATTTAACAACCATGAGATTAGCAAAATTTTAAAAATCTGAAGATATAAGTAACATATACAGATGATTTGAGTGTAAATAGATACAATTACTTTAAAAGCAACTTTAGAATATTACATTAAGATGAAGAACCCATATTCTAAGGCCTAACAATTCCACTAGCAGGTATGGACACAAGAGAAATTTGCACACATGTGAAATGTGAACACGAAGAAATGTACAAGGAAATTTACTAAAGCATTATTGATGATAGACAAATAGTGGAAAAATCTAAATGTCCATTAATAAAATAATGGATTTCATATATACATAGGTTTGAACATTATACTATAGTTAAAATCAGCTACATTTAGTAATATGGAGAGTTTGTAAAATGTAACAATGATTGACAAAGTTAAAAAGGATAATTGTTGATAATAAATATATGAATTTTAAAAACTTGCCAAGAAATACTATATTCACAGATATACACATGATGTAAAACTATAAAACGCATTTATGAAAATTACAACCAATGAATTTATTAGAGCAGTTATTTAACCTTGGTGACGCAGAGTGGGAAATATATTTCAATAATCTATGTAAATAAATAAAGACCACCTAAATGACTTTGCTATAGAAAGAAAGTCAGCCACCATCACTTGCATTTGGCAGAGGATCAAAGGAAGACAGATGAGTGGGAAAGTTTATAATAGAAAACAAAGAGAAGGCTTTGGGAAACTGTTGGCAAGGGGAATTGGAGGCACACTAACTATAATCAAGGCATCCTATGTAATTGGTTAGGACAGCATATTTGGCTATTTGCAATTGATCTTAAGTTCCATGTGAGAGGTAAAAGTTAGGGAAGCTGTCAGTTATTCATCAAGTCCTGGCCATTTAGGGCCACTTGTTACAGAGGTTATTGTTTGGCTTCCTGTACTGGTCATTGCAGACAGTGATTTGACTTTGTGGGCTTGTTGCTGAAAGTTGTGGGTCAAAGTTCTATTTTTATATGTGGTCTGACCATTGTCCATTTGTTTATTCAGTCTATCAATTTGTAAAGTTTTACTTATTAAGGAAGAATGACACTATTCATATAAGACAAAATGTAATTCAGTGGACAACTACTTGACGGGACAAGTATAATTTTATATTAACCAAAATAAAATCTAAGATTAAGCTACTATCACCATACATATTTTGGTATTTTGGGCATTTGATGAAGGTTGTTGTTTATATGCTTATACATATAAGCACAATTCTTAAGCTAAAACTACAACGTGTTTCCAAAATGCTGATTCATAAAACACACAGCTCAAGGTATTTTTGACACTCATAATGCACACTATTATATAATTTAAAATAAAATCTCATTAACATACATTTTTATAACTGATCATTGTAATTGGGGCTGGACAATGCAAGCAATGCATACTTCTCAAACATTGTTTTATTTTTATTTTATCTTCAATATTTCAATTTATGAAGCAGAAACCTGTGATATTGCATATTATGAATAGCTGATGGACAAATGATCATTTTGTCCCTTAACTAGTACAATGTGGGTATTGATATATAGTAGTAACTTGTAAAAAGAGAAACAGAAAATTCTGGTGTAGTAAATGCTACTTTAGGGTCAAAGGCTATTTGTAAAAATGGGTGTTTCCTTGAAAGAAGTCATATTGTTACCAAGTTGAAACAAAGTATAAACTCATATATGGTGCAATATTATAACCCATTTTGATTTCTTGCTTGATTTAATTTCTACCTTGCAAACTTTCCTTAGAGAAGAAATGGCAGGGGTTGTTATTGAGGAGATCAGTATGTTTTATAGAGAAGCTGTTTTGAGGAAGGGGCGTAAGAATTCACTACTGGTCTGCCTTTTCTTCTTAGAATCTATCTCAGATGGTTGGCATGATTGAAAAGATAACTGTGGATGAATGCCATTAGGCTTTTGTGAAATTTTTATTGGTTCCATTTTTTGCTGCTGTGGTTGGTTCCATTTTTAGGCGAACAGTACCCTTGTCATCCAAATGGTATTAACAGGGTTTGAAAATTATCTCCTTTCCACTTCACTCAGCTTCAAAATCAGGTCAGATTCTGAAAATGAAAACCCAACAGAAGCTGTTTCTCTTATCCTCTTCTTTGGCTAAATCAGTACCCTTGACTTCAAAGCTAAAAATGTAGTCTTATTCAGGAGCAATACAATCAGTGCAGACAAAAGGAAAACTCACAGATCAGCCTCTTCAAACGTTGAAACTGAGATGAAAAGACCCATTTAAAATGCCATGGGCAGTGAAATGTCACAATAATTATGGGAATTTGACCCATAGGTACAATTTTCTTTAACATATTTGCTTTAAAAGCAGTGGGCTTAGTCATGCAATCATGAAGCTGAGATGACTTGAATGAGTTTTGCATTAATAAAGGCCATAGATAGTTTCTACAGGTCCATTCAGAAGTTGCAGCACATCTCCATGAGTACATGTCCTTTATGTTTTAGTTGACCAGTAAAAATCTTTTAAAATCTGTTTTAAAGGACAATTTACAACCACTGCTGAGTGCCTGTCTTATAAATCTAATGATTAACTATGTATCTATTTCATCCCCTGTGTACAAAAAAGAAAGGAAGAAAAAAGATAGAAAGGGAGGAAGAAAGAAAGCTTTTATGTTAACATGTTGAGCATCTTCTTTTAAATCTCAGGGAAATATGAGGAATAATACTTTAAAAAAAACACCTATGTCCTCAAGAATATTAAGTTTACTATGGAAGACAAAGTCATAAATTCATAGTTCATAAACTATGTGCCACAGTATTGAGCTATTATAGAGTTCATGGTATAAGAAAATAACCAACTTTTTTTCTTATTTTCTTACAAATCTAGAGATTTCTAATGCTTCAAAATAAAATTGTCTCACTTATTGACCTTAGGTATCAGGTGGCAGAGAGTCAACAATAAATTTTTACCCTCCCATTGTTGGGATCATTAAAACTTCAAAATCAAAACTATTGTAAACAGAACATATCAATTTCCAAAACATAATTTTTTAAAGTTTATTGGAACATAGCTGAAACAATTTATCTTAAGTCACGATATGTTAAAGTATAAATTTTTTTTACATCCCATCCAAGAGTGCTAGTTAATTAAGAACCTGTAAGACAGGTTGTAGAAAAAGATTTTAAACTTGGACTGTGAACTTTGGAGTAAAACAGGGTGCAAACAAATTTTTGCTCAACTGAGTGTTATGTACTCTTGAAAACTTTCCACTTCTGGTGTTTGATGAAATGCAAACACTGTGCATAACAGTTATGAAATGAGACAATAGGAGAGTATCTAGAAAACAAGGGCAGCTCTAATGGAAGAAGGCATTTTCCAACTAAGAAGAGTAAACCCTGGTGAGGCATGTTGAACAAAATCATAAATATGAAAGAGAGGAAACCAGGTCTACCACTGTGACTTCCCACAGTTTCAATGGAAGCCTAATTTACCTCTACTGTTAGATAATATTTACAAATGTAGTATACAAATAATTAATATCAGGTCTTCAAACTATAAATCTACGAAGTCCTGCAAAAGGCTCACATAAGGTAAAAGGGAGGCTGTTAACCCTTTATCTGGGCTAAAAGGTGGCCCAAATAACTGTCTTTAAATTGAGTAGATTAAAAGGAAAAATTAAAAGCTCTATGCAAAAATACTACAAAAAATAAACATAAGGAAGAAAAGGGAAGGAAGGTGGGAAGGAAGAGAAAGAAAAAAAGGAAGGGAGAAGAGATGGTGAAAGAATGTAAAAAACATTCTAGGAAAAGGTGTACCATAGGGAACAAAAACTTTTGTAGAACAAATTCTTCATTATTTCAAGGAAATTAGAGAAACATACCAAGACAGCAGAAAAAGATAAAAAGAGAAATTCTGATTTTGGAAGCAAATTAGGTCTTTAATAAAATAACTAATCCATAATTAATGCCTAAATTGGAAGAAAATACTGGACAGAACTGATACAACTGAACACCAAATTAGTGACAAAAAATAGACTGAAGAAATTTCAAAAAGTGTAAGAAAAAATACATAAAAAGCAAATTAGAGAAATAATATATTGGTATCTAATAAATTGGTATCTGATTAACAATATATTAATCAGATATATTAACAATTAATATATTGTTATCAGATACCAATGGAAAATAGAATAACAAACAAACAAAATAAAACACATGAGTCAGAAAAATAACAAAAAATAATAGAAGAACAATTTCCTGCAATAATTTGAAACACACCTTGGCTATTGTAAATAATGCTGCAATGAACATAGGGGTGCATATATCTTTGGAATTAGTGTTTTGGATTTCTTCAAAAAATTACGCAGAAATAGGATTGCTGGGTCATGTGATAGTTTTATTTTTATTTTTTTTACAAACCTCCATAATGTTTTCCATAGTGGCTATAGCATTTATATTCCACCAACAGTGCATGAGGATTACTTTTTCTCTACATCTTCACCAAAACTTATTCTTTATTGTCTTTTTGATAATCGTCATTCTGACAGTTGTGAGGTGATATCTCATTGTGGTTTTGATTTGCATTTCCCTGATGATTAGTTATGTTGAGCATCTTTTCATATATCTATTGGTCATCTATATGTCCTCTGGAGAAATGTCTATTCAGATCCTCTGTCCAATTTTTAATCAAAAGTAAATAAATGTCTAATCACTATGTTATATACCTAAAACTAATATATTACATATCAACTATAATTTAAAGTAAAATTTAGAAAATTAAGAACAATGAAAATTTTATTGAAATGGCGCCCTTCCTTGATATTCCTTGGCATGTAACTCAACCACAAAGATAAAGAAAGATTCTTGCAATAACCTAGATTGAAAATTTTAATTGTTTACAAATGGGGAAAAAAGCTGTTTTCAACTCCTTAGCAGTATTCATTGTTAGAAAATAAAGAGGCAAAGGCTATATAAGTAAAATATATATTTTTTAAAAAGGAGAATAATATAGAAACATTCTCAGAGGTGAGAATGAGACCCACAGTGAATAAAGTCATGTGATCTATTCCTTGCCAAACTTCTCTGACCTTGTGTCCCATCACTCTGTCTTTATTCACTGTACTTGAACCACACTGGGAATATTTTCATTCCTTGCACAAACCAAGCTATCTTTAGCTTTTGCTTGAAATGTACACTTATGAAGCTGATATTTTCATGCCCTTGGTTGCTTTGTCAACCCTCAGGTCTCCGCTCAAATGCTACCCTGAACACCTTAAATAAAACGTAGACACATCCTCACGTTCTGTACTATTTCCTTGTTTTATCTCCTTCAAAGGAATTTTCACTATCACTATGCGATCTATTGCTTACTTAGCTTCCTGCATTAGATTTGAAGCTCCTTGAGAACAGAGACTTTAGTTGCCTTGCTCATCACCATGTATCCAGCATCCAGAATGGTGACTCTCGCCAAATGAGACCACATTAAATACAGCTGACCCTTGAACAATACGTGTTTGAACTACGCAGGTTCATTTCCATACAGATGTTTTTTCAAGAAATACAATGGGTCCTTCCTATCCCTGATTTTCCCATCAGGTAGATTCAACCAACCCTGGATCAAAAGCAGTATTTTGGCACTTTCAACCATGGTTTCCCATCCCCAGAAAAGTACTGTTTTTCATCTGTGGTTGGTTGAATCTGGGGATACAATGGGCCAAGTGCAGTTAAGTTTTAGGGGAGACAAAAGTTATAGGTGGATTTTCCACTGCACAGGGGTGGGAGCCGTTAACCAGCTCATGTTGTTCAAGGATCAGTTTTATTGAGCAACTTAAAAATACATGAATAAATTTAATGATAGTTTAAAAACTGGAAATAACTCTTAAAATTATAAATCATAAATGAAATGATTGATATATTAAACGATAATCTCTATGATTAAAACATTCCACATGAAGATCAGAATACACATGATAAGCTGTGAAAAAAATATCATAGCTGTAGTATATATGAGAGACCAAGAGCTAAATTTCTCAATTTTCAAAGTCCTTACACGTACAGATACCAAAAATATTTTTTTTAAAAACAGACACATTTTTTTTAAAGAAGACACAAATATGTTTGCCAGAGAAAAACAAATTAAAATGAAGTCATATGCATGTATCTCAACCTCAAAATTTCAAACTGCATGTCAAAACTGAGGTTCTTTTTCTGTTTCATTGGCAAAATAACAGTATTTGGCAATTGTAAACTCTGTCAAGCGCTTAGAAAAATAGCTGTTTCCATACACTGCTGATAAGACTGAAAAGTAGTACAAGTTTTTAAAGGAAATTTAGTGATAACTATTCACATTTTCAAGGCATATATGTTTTGCCTCAGCAATTCTATTTCTGGGAAGGCACCGAGACTTCATACCTGTAAATCTCACCACGATATATACATCCATAAATTTATAGCAGTATTGTGTATTGCTACAAAGGGCTACAATGACTTAAATGTCAGTCAGTAGTGAATTGGTTACATAAATTATTTGTATTTTAATACGTAGAATACTATACAACCATTTCTAAAGAATATGCTAGAAAAGTATGTCCTAATATAATGGTATATATAGTATGATCCTTCTGTTAATACCGTGAAGTTCCAAACAGGGGTAAACTGGCTAGACTCGGCTGTAGGGAAGGATGGCCGAGACAGAAGTACAGCAACAATGACAGAAAATGTGAACAAGCTCAGGGAGAGCAGCTACCCAAAAGGAATCAAAATTCAGAAATAAATCAGTGTTAGAAATTCTTCCTGAATGGCATTCAGCTGGCAGTACCAATTCCTCCTATGTTCCTCAATATTCAGGCAAGAGAAAACAAAGCCCCTTTGCATCATGGAATTTGTGTGTTTGATTGTTTGAAAAGCGTGATAGGAGGATGGGTGATGTCACCAGCAGTGAGGTGTTCAAAATCTAATTTCTTGATATGTCTTTCACTCCTCCTCCTTCTCAAACATACTCCTAGCCATGGGCCCATTGGCACCTTTGAAATCCTCTTGAAGAGCCATAATAACCAGGCTTGTATTACACCTGATTTCCCTGTTGCAGATAGTCACAAGAAAAGACACTCTCACAGCCAGAGCCGAAGATAATGAAATCCAGCACAAGTAAAATCTCATTTCATTTATGAGAAGATCTTGCTTTCTAGTCCAAGTCCACATCTAGAACAAATACATGAGTGGAGGAGACAAAAATGGGCCTAGCACTCACAATTTTGTGGTGTAGATGCTTATTACACATCTCAGCGATGAGATATTCTGTACTCACATTCATGCAGTGCATTTCTCTTATCTCTTACTAGGTGCATTCTGCAAACACATCCTTGCCACCCTGCCAGTCCCCTCCAGTAGTGGAGTGATGTTACTGGGTGGAGGATTCCTTATAATTCATTTTTTATTCCATACACAGTCTTCATGTTTCCCTTTCTACACTTTAAAGTTTTTTTAGCCTCTGTCAGACACACACAAGTGTGATGGTGGCTGACTCCCTTGCTGGAACAAGCTCTGAACAAATCATCTCAGCTTGTCCTCACTTGAATAGTCTTCATTTATTTATGTTATACATTTATCCAAACTTTAAACTACATGAAAATTGAGAATTGTTTCTGACATTGTAACCTGTATCTGGGAAAACTACCAAAACTAGAATTAAACCCTTTTTTTTTTTTTTTTTTTTTATTGGGGAAGGGGGACAGGACTTTATTGGGAAACAGTGTTTACTTCCAGGCCTTTTTCCAAAGTCAAGTTGTTGTCCTTTCAATCTTAGCTGTGGAAGGTGCTGTCCAGCTTCAAGTTGTTGTCCCCTCAGTCCTAGTTGTGGAGGGCATAGCTCAGCTCTAGGTCCAGTTGCCATTGCTAGTTGCAGGGGGCACAGGCCACCATCCCTTGTGGGAGTCGAATGGGCAACCTTGCAGTTGAGCGGACTCGCTCCAACCAACTGAGCAATCTGGAAGCTCAGCAGCAGCTCAGCTCAAGGTGCCGAGCTCAATCCCAGCTGCGGGGGCAGAGCCCACCATCCTTAGCCGAACTTGAGGAGTTGAACTGGCAACCTTGTGGTTGAGAGCCCACTGGCCCATGTGGGAATCAAACTGGCAGCCTTTGGAGCTAGCACGGAGCTTCCACCACCTGAGCCACCAGGCCAACCCGAGAATTAAACTTTTGAATGGACTTCTTAGAGAAATTTCTAGTATAAATTTATAGTATTTTATGTTGGAATGGCATACTTTTCCATAAGTATTATATAGTCATACAAAAATGGACTCTTCTTACCAGGATTCTGAGGCTATGGTGGAAAAGGATGCTATAAAATTTATTTTTCCAAGTAAATTTATTTCTCAATTATTAGTCTTTTTTTTTCTTAAAGCATGCATGTACACATCTCTGTGTATTAAATATCACCTGGTAAAAAATCACTGTATGTGTCCATGGATGGTTTTTACAAATTTTATTTAGCTTTGCCCTCCCTTTTAGGGAGAAAATTACAAGTACAAAACAAATTTACAACTTTAAAAAGAAAAAGCTTAGACGCTGAATCTGTTATTGCTTCCTTGGGTTTTCTTAGTCACTTAGTGCATTTGTTTTCCACCATTTTCTAAGAACACTGCTTGTTTCCAAAATAGACAAAAAGACATGGCCTTGAACTTGATACCCCCAGAATCTATTAGAAGACCTATGTATGTAATAAAAATCTAGCAGTTTGAAATTACACTGTATAAAAGGGGAATACCCACAATTCCAAAGGAGCAGCACATTGAGGCTGATATACCCTCTCCCCACAATATCAAAGATGGCTGTATAAAAGGATTGGTACTTGAATTCCAGCCTTAAAGAATTAATAGGAGTTTTTAGTTTGAGAAAGGACAGAGGATATGACAGGGGCACAGATTAGATTTTGTACATTTATGGAGGTATAAAAAAATGGTGCATTCAATGAGAAGTACGTCAGTGTAGTTATACATAATAACATGAGTGTGGAAAACCTAGTCTAGGAAAATATATTGAGTCCAAATTAGGAAGGACCTCATGTGCTGAGCTAACCTTTATCTTAAAGGAAATATGGAGTCATTAATATTTTTGAAGCCGAGGTACAACACAATCATGTTTTTAATGTTAGAATGGTACCGCTAAAATTGGGTAGGGATTAGTAAGGCAGAATCTGAAAGATTTCAGTTTATAGCTGCAGTAGGCAGAATAATGGTTCCCTAAAGATGCATATGTTATAATCCTGGGAACCTCTGTACCTATTAGGTTACATGGCAAGAGGTAATTAAGGCTGCTTATTAGCTGACCTTACAATAAGGAGATTATTCTGCATTACCCAGATGGGCTTAATGTAATCACAAAGGTCCTTTAAATGTGGAAGAGGGAATCAGAAGAATCCATGTCAGAATGAATACAATGTGAGACTTGTCTGACCATTGCTGATTTAGAAGATGAAAGGGGGCCATAAGTCCAGGAGTGACGACAGTTTCCACAGGCTTGAAAAGGCAATAAAATGGATTCTATCTCAGAGCCTCCAAGAAAGCCAAGCCAACATCTTGATTTTAACCCATTGAGACCTATTTTGGACTTCTAATCTCTAAAACTATAAGCTAATACATGTGGTTTTGTTTTAAGTCATTAAGTTTGTGCTAACTAAATGGTTACATCAGCAATAGGAAATTAATGGAATATATGATCCCATGTACTCATTATAGGTGAACTTTGGTAAGTCACTCAACTTTCTATTTCCCCAATTGTAATATGAAATAAGAATATCATCCAGTTGGTCTTCCAACTGGAAGGACAGTTGAAATAATGTACATAAAGCACTTGGCCTATTGTTAGCGTTAAATAATTAGTAGTAGGCAGTAGAAGTAGTAGTGACTGCAGCATTATTGTCATCTTCATCATCACTGAACGATCTGTGAAGCAAATAAGGTGTACTGGGGAAAAGAAGATGAATTCTGAATTTTTGAAAGAGATCACATGAGACATGAGTAGGTTCTAAATAAAGGTAGTGGTGGTGGGGTTACTGAGGACAGAACGATCTGAGGAGTATTTAAGGGAAGAACCAGACTTTTAGCCAGTTGGAAATGGGTGTAAAACGTAGAAGGAAGACTTTCATCTTCTATCATGAATGACTGAATATATTTCACAAATATCAATGCGGTTTAATAAATCATGCCATGCTCTGAGACATGAAGGCCTGTGTAGTTTGGGATGAGAGACAACATGAAAGGTAGTTTCAAATGCACAGCCTTTCCCACTAACTTAAAGTATTAAAGACATTAGGTATCTCTGGGCTGAGATGCAGGAAAAAAATGGTGCAGTATCAGATAAGCCGTGGTGTCCACTGCACCTGCTCTGCTAGATCTTCAATAGCGTATTAAAATCTACCTAATAACCTCATTAACACCTTTCTTTCTGGTAGCCTGACTCCCCGCATCTTTAATAAAATGCTTGCCTGCAGGGTGATCACACTGCCTCTCCTCGCTCTAAGTGCCTGCATGTTCCAGCCTAATAACTATATTCCCCAAATAGCTCTCTTTTAAACTTGGCCTTCCAAGAGCAGAGTTTCTTAGTCGCTCTGTATTCCGGACATATACCATTCTGTCAGCTCATGAACCTAAACTTCTTCTTCCCACCAACAGTTACGCAAGTAGATATTTTCCTTTCTCTCACTTCCTTATTCACAGACAAACATATATTGTGAACATATGTATCGGGCATCCTGCTGAAATTAGTCCTTGGACTTCTGCTGATTTTAATTTTCATAAATGATCTAGAGAAAGGAAATGACTGTGAACTAGCTGGAATTACTAATCAGCCAAAACTGCAGGGGAGGAGAGAAGCAGAGGAAGCCACAACCAAACACAGGTGGGGTTCAATATGCCCTGTAGCTAAGTGGGTATGTCTTAAACGAAGCATAATGGGGAATTCTGTGAAGCGCTCTACACATTGGGCCTAAATGATTAAGAAATAAGTAATGCCATTCAGTTGAAATACATGGAGTTTGGGGCATAATTATGGATCAGTCACTCCAGAAGGGTATGAACTATGTGAAGCTTCAATTAGACCAGAACAAGATAACATCCACGAATGTGGTACACGTGGAACAGATTTGCATTTACATTTATTTCAGGTTTCATAAAAAAAAAAAAAAAAAAAAAAATACTGCTGATAGAAGAAATAGAAATGAGATATCAGGATTTGCTATAAGAGTCTTATCACATAAACCAAAATATGTGTGTTGCATGTATGTGCATCTGTGTGTGTGTGATTGAAATGTATATAATTTGATAAATTTTGATACAGCTATATAACTAGCACCTCAATCAAGATTTATACATTATTTCCAAAAACCTATAAAGTATTTTTGAGTCCCCTAAAAAGCAATCTCCCTTTCCCTATAGGCAACCATAGTTCACATTTCTATCTCCATAGTGTGGGACATTTCAGAGTATCATCTACGTGGAATCAAGCAATATGTGTTTTGTGTTTGGCCACTTTCAGTCAGCATTAGGCTTCTGAGATACATGCCTATTGTCAGGTTTATTAATACTTTGTATCACAATTTGTTTATCCATTCTCCAATTGATAAACACTTAGTTTCCAGTTTGGGGCGATTATTTAAAAAACAAAAAAGCTTCTATGAACTTTCTTGCACAAATTGTTTTGTTTGTTTGTTTGTTTGTTTGGACATATGTTCTAATTTAATCTTAGAATTGGATCATAGGATAGATATATACTTAACAGTTTAAAAAATAGCCAAAATGGTTGGCAGTATAGTTGTACAAATTTATACTTCCAGCAAAGACTGATTCAATTAATCTATGTCTTTGCCAACATTTTGTGATGCAAGTTTTTACATTTTAACTATTCTATTTGATTTGAATATATTTCTGATTTTTAAATTTAATTTGCATGCCTATAAAGACTATATGTGTTAAGTACTTTTTTTACATGCTTTGGGGCCACAAGTCTTTTGCTCATTATAATTTTTTTTATGTGTGTGTTTTCATTATTTGTTAAAAGGGAGAAATACACACACACACACACACACACACACACTCCCCCAGAGTACTCTGTCAGATACAAATACTGCAAATATGTTTCTAGTCTATAGTTTGCATTTTCATGTGCTTAACAATGTTTTGAGATAGAAGGGGTTTATGTCCAATGTACTTCTTTCTTCTTCTAAACATTGCTTTTTACATTTGAAGAAATCTTTGCCTAAGGTCACAAAGATATTCTTTAATGCTTTCTTCTAGAAGTTCCACATTTCATTTGTGTTTATGTCTGATCCATCTGGAATTAAATTTTGTGGTATGAAAGTGGGTCAAGGTTCATTTTTTTCCTTTGTGTTTGTCTAATTTTTCCATCCACAGCTATTAAAAAAACTATTCTTCCTCTTTAAATTGGTTTGGCATGTAGGTAGAAAACAATTAATCAACAGATACATGGGGAGTCTATTCTGTTCCATTCATCACTTTGTCTATCCTTGCATTAACAGCACACTAGATAAGTTTACTTGTATAGTGTAAGCCCTCCAACTTTATATTATTTTCAAATTTCCATATAAAATTCTCTGTTTTCTTTCTTTTGTTTTCTCTTTTATATAAATTCTTGGGGGGGAAAAAAAACCTGACAATTTCTTTCTCTAAAAAAAGCCTGTTCGGATATTTATCGAGATTTTGTTGAATCTATAGATCAATTTATAGTCTAGCATCTTAACAATATTTAGTCCTCCAATCCACAATCACGCTTATCTCTACTTAAGTCTTCTTTAATTTCTCCTAGTAATGATTTGTGTCGTTTTCCATGTAGAATCTCATACATTTAAAAAATGTATTTCTAAGTATTTTTGTTTTCTGATGCTAGCATGTGAGTAAATAAGAATGTTCTAATTTTATTTTAAAAAAAAAGTATTCCTGGAATATTCATTTTACATGGCTGCCATATCAAAGTACCACAAACTGGGTGGTTTAAAACAAGAGAAATTTATTCTCTTACAGTTTTGGAGGCTACAAGTCTGAAAACAAGGTGTCAGCAAGGCCAGGTTCCCTCTGAAGGCTTAAGGAAAAATCCTCCTTGTTCCTTGGAGCTTCTGGGGGCTGCTGGGGTTCCTTGACTTGTATAGCATAACTCCAATCATCGCTTCCATCTTCACATGGCCTACTTCTCTGTTTCTCTCTGTGACCTCTCATCTTCTTACAAGGAAACTAAACTGATCATTGGATTTAGAGCCTACACTAATCCAGTATGACCATCTCTTCACTTAATTAACTGCTCTACTTCCAAATAAGGTCACATTCTGAGGTCCTGGGTGACATGGATATTGGAGGGAGACCACGAAACATCCTGCATCTAGTACATAAAAGTACAATTTATTTGGTTTAAGGAGCTAGTGTCTAAGGACCTTGCTAAATACATGATTAGATACAGAAATTGTTTTATAGGTTTTTAGGGTATTCTTTTACACAGTCTTGTTGGTCATCTGTGAATAAAGAGTATTGGACCTTTCATTACAATCTTTTTCTTTAACTTCTTTTTCTTGCCTTGTTACTCTCAAAAAGGCTTCTAATATAATGCTGAATAGAAGTAGTGAATATGATCGACCTCTCCTTTCTCCAGTTTTAGGGGCACAGCGTTTCACATACTTTTTATCGTATTGAGATTCTTTATTCTATCTTTGCTGAATATTTTTATGACGAATGGCTATTAGATTTTTCCAAATGCTTTCACTTAATATATTTATGATGATGATCATGTTTTCTTTACTTTGTTAATTAGCTGAAGTACATTGACTGACTTGGTTATTAAATCACCTTGCATTTCTAAGATAAACCCTACCTGCTCTATTATGCTTTATCATTTATCCTTTGCTGGATTCAACTTAATAATAATTGATTGAAGATTTTTGTGCTCTGCCTATGAGAAATATTGGTCTATTTTAATTTTATTGTACCATGCTGATTACCAGGGTTATTCTGGCCTTATAAAATAAGTTGGGAAATATGTTCTTCTCTCCTGTTTTCTAAAAAAGTCGGTGTATGATTGGAATTATTCATGCCTTAACAATAAAAATATTCACCAATAAGACTTTTTGTACTTGGAGTTTTTTCTGAGAGGTATTTGATGATGAGTTCAATGTCTTTAATATATTTATTCAGTTTTTTATTTATTCTTTGTCAGTTTTAATAAATGTATTTTATAATATATTGTCACTTTCAATTGGTTAAATTCAACAAAAAGTAGTTCATAACATTTATGTATTAAAATTTTAATGTTTGTAGGATCTATAGGGATATCTTTTATTTTATTCTAGATACTGATAATTGGCATTGCTATCATTTTATCAGTTTTATTCATCTTTTCAATGAATCAACTTTTGACTTAGGCTTTTATTTTTTTCTATTTCCAGTTTTATTCTTTTCTGCTGTTGTTTTATTTCCTTCTTTCTACTTTTTATTTATTTAATTTGCTCATCTTTTTGTAGCTTCTTAAGGTGAAAACAGGTCATTGAATTTAGAACATTCCTATTTTCAAATATTGACATTACAGCCAAACATTACCCAGTAATAAGTACTTTAGTTTACACCCTAAATTTTGATATGTTGTATTTTCATTATAATGAAATTGTAGTTTAAAATGCTTCCTCTATTTTCATTAAATCATGGGTTAATTGAAGTATATTGTTTAATTTTCAAGGATTTTGGAATTTTCCTGATATCTTCCTGTTATTGATTTCTAATTTAATTCTGTTGTTATTGGAGAACACACCTTAAAATAGTTTAATTTTTGGAATATATTGAGCTTTATTTCCTTTCTCAATGTATGGTATATCTTTGTACATGTGCCATGTGTTCACAATGCAGTGGAAATATTCTATTATCCTTCTTGATTGGTTTGGTTTAACTATCCTCCATATAACTGTGATTGAATGTTGTGGCAGACATAAAGATGTGCTTCTCAGATCCCTCTTCAAGAAAGAACATAATGCCCCGCTGTGAGGAGCATGGTTAACTGAGAGCATCCAAATGTTAACTCTTTTAGTCCTGCCTCAGTATTTTAAAGATTATGCTCATCAAGGCAGCCCCAACCAACGGCTGAGAAGGAATGTAATACAAGGGCCTACCCTAGTTATTATATACAATATGAGATTCCTCTAACAGACAGTCTTTGCCCTGGAGTTCCTATTTGCCTGGAAAGACTGACCTGCATCCGTTTGATATCTCCTCTTGGCAGACATTGTTTCTTCTCCTATTTTCATTTTACTCTCCATTGGAGGTGATATTCTCCAATAATCCTTTGTACTTATAATTCCATCTCAGTGTCTGTTTCCTGGAAATCTCAACAGATTCAGTTGTTAAAATTTCCCATTATCTTTGTGTATTTGTGTATTTATCTGTTTATGTCAGTTTTCCTTAAGGCATTTTGAATTTCTCTTATTAATTTCATACTCATGTGTGGTTGTTGTTTTCTAATGAATTGAAAATTGTCCATTTTATCTCTGGAAAGACACATCTTGACCTACTTTGGTGTTATCAACATAGATATAGCAATTGTCTTTTGAGTGATGTACATATGGTGTATCTTTTTCTATTCTTTTATTTTACAATCTATCTGTGATTTTATATTAGAGTATGTATTCTTTAGACAGGATAGAATTGGGGCTCTCTTATCTAATCTGATAATCTCTCCTTTTAATTGGAATGCTTGACACATTTACATTTTAATTACATATTGATATATATGCTTTGGTCTATCATTGTCTATTTTTTTCTGTTTGTCCCTCTGATTTTTTTTCTTCTTTTCCTCTTTCCCTGATTTCTTTTGGGATAGTTGAATATTAGTATCCATTTAGTATTTCATTAATTCATCAATTTATTTTTAGCTATATTCATTCATTGCATTATTCCTTAATGGTTAGTCTAGATATTACAATATTAATTTTTAACTCATCACAGCCTGTTTAGAGTTAATATTGTACCTCGTTATATAAAATGTATAAATCTTGATCCAATATAATTCCATTTATTCTCCCTCCAGCTTTTTGTGCTATTTTGATATATGCTTTGCAGCAGAAAGCTAGATTTCTTTTTAACATTTTTAGAAAATAGTCTTTTATATGTTAGAAAATATGTTTACCCACATATTTACCAAGCTCAGTACTTTTCTGTCAATCCTCAATATCCTATTTCCAATTTGCTGTCATTTTTCTTCTTCCTGAAAACTTCATGTATCATTTCTTATAGTCAGATCTGCTAGTAGCGGTCTTTTTACCTTTCATTTATCTGAAAATGTCTTTATCTGAGCTTCAGTTTTGAAAGATATTTTCACTAGTTATAAATTCTCTTTTGACAGGTTTTTTTCCCTTTCATCTCTTTAAAGATACCATTCCATTGTTTTCCAGCCTCTATTGTTACTGATGAGAAGACAGCCATCATTTTTACACTGTTTCTTTGTATGTAATGTGTCTTTTTACTCTAGATGTTTTCAATAGACATCTCTCCCTCTCCTCTCCTCTCCTCTCCTTTCTTCCCCTCTCCCCTCCCCTCCCTTCTCCTCTCCTGTCTCCTCTCTCCTCTCCCCTCTTTCAGCGATTAGCCTATGATATGTTTAAGTGTTATGCTCTTATGAATACTGCTTACGGTTTGCTAAATACCTTAGATTTTTATGTTTATGTATTTTTTTATAAAATTTTAGAAAGTTTTAGACATTGTTTTGTTTTTTTTTGATATTTCTGTGGACTCACTTTGTCTCTTTCTTTATGGATTCCAATTATAAATATGTTCACTAATGGATATCATCCCATGCATTACAGAGGCTTTATTTTTCCCTTCTTTGTATTTATTTATTTATTTATTTATTTTTTGCAGAAAGCATTTTTTTTATTCGCCTTTAAGTTCACTGACCCTTTTGTTTCATCTGTTTTGTCAATTTTAAATATTTAAAGTACTGTACTTTTCAGTCCTGCCTCTATTTGACTCTCTTTTATAATTCCTCTCTCTTTCGACATTCTATGGGCCTTAAATATTGAGGTTTTCTGTTTTTCTTTAACTCAGGAAATTTATTTTGTGTTGCCTAAAATATTTCTACCTGCGCATTTAAAAAAACAATTTTTCACTTTCTGAGAATACTGTTTTCTTTTTAGATTTTCAATATTCTTTCACTTCCTTGTTTCCTTCTAAAACAGTTCCTTAATCTATTACTACTAATTCAGGTGTGTCTGTCCCCTATTCTACTCTGTTTATTATTCCTACTAAGAAAATTTTATTCTAACATTTCTACCTGGCCCTTTTTTGTTTCATACTGTCAATAATTTTTTATCTCTTTAATATAATTATTATGCTCGTTTATTATGTTTTTAAATTATATATATATATTATAAATATTTTTAATATATATAAATATATTAAATTATATATATATATTTTAAATTATATATATTATAATTATATATATATATTTTTATATATATATATATATATATATATATTATAAATATATATATATAATTTAAAATTATAAATTATATATATATATTATATATATATTTTTAAATTATATATATATATTATAAATATATAAATTTTTTAAATTATATATATATATTATATATATAATATTTTAAATTTTTTAAAATTTAAATTATATATATATATTATATATAATTTTAAATTATATATATATATTATAAATATATATATATAATTTAAAAACATAATAAATATATATATATATTCTAATGTTTCTGCTTCTAATACGTTCTCTTCCTTTAAACCATTACAGAGACTCCACATCTGGGAAAAGAAAGTCTTCTTACATTGAACTTTACCAGCCCTAGTTGTTTGAGGCAGAGTGAAGGATACTCAGTCCTAATTGTGTATCCAAACTCCACACCCCAGCAAGATTTTTCCTAAATTATTGGCAATTGAGGAAATGCCTGCATACAGTGAAAGAGGAAAAATGTTTTATAGCATATTGGAGAAGAACAATAGTTAAACTTAAACATTTGTCTGCAATTATGCTCTCAATATCTATTGAGCAACCTTCTACATTCAGCCCCCATTTCAAAAGAATTTACTCTCTAGAGAAGAGCATCTGTTGATGGTGATGCTGTTTTCTGTATTCTATATTTCCTTCTATAATTTCTCTAAGGTTGCTTTTTGGGGAAGAAATAGCCATACATTCTAATTCTTATTCTTGGCAAGTATTAGGTCTCCATCCTTACATATCTACACTAAAACTAGCACATTTCCTGTATTTATATTATATTATATTATATTATATTATATTATATTATATTATATTATATTATTATATATCTATGATGTAATAGCTATATAAGTTCTTTAAAGAAAATAAATAAAGTTATATCTCCTTTTCATCTGCCTCTCAGAGGATTTGGCTTCTTGAGATATTTTTTCTGACTATTCGACTGTTCCTAATTGAATCCAGGCCTCCCTGAAGCTTAACACATTGTCTCTAAGCTAGAATCCATAAATTTTGCACATATTATGCCTGCCTCACTGGTTTTATAGCATGAGATTTACTCTTTATTCCCTTGGGCTCATATAGGGAAACAAATTACTTTAGCTAGAGAAAATGTGATTTTAATCACTTATGTCAATTGATCGCTTATGTTGAGTGCTGTGACAGAGTAAAATTGATAAATTTTGTTAATTGTCAAAAATTGCATTTAGGACTCAATAAGACAATGTAGGTTTGGTGTGTTTGTGCATGTACGGATGTGGATGTGGAGTAGGCAGTTGATGGAGACAACAAGGCTCACATATCTGTTGTTCCTTGAAATTAATTTATGGAAGGACAGTTGTCTCTAATATAGAAACAGCTAGGAGTGTCAGAAACTATTTTTATTTCTTAATTGTGAAATATACATAAAAAGACCATAAACACCACTATAAAGATAATATTAAAAACATCTACATACTCCTTACACAGGTAAAGACATAGAAAATTACATTCTTTAGATGTTCCCTATGTTATTCTTCTCAATCTCCTTCCCATACCTGAGTGGTACCCCATACATAAGTAGTATCCTAACTTCTGTGTCAATTGTTTCCTTGCTTTACTTCATAGTTTTCCACCTAGATATGCACTCCTAAGCAATATTTTAATTTTGCATGGTATAAAATTTAAATTAATGAAATCACATTCTAAGTATTTTTGTATGAGTTACAGTTTTAGCTTAACAGTATGCATTTTTTTAATTTTAGTTCATATTAATACCAGAGTTGCAGGTTTTTTTTTCCTTTTTTTACTGAAGGAGACGGTTTTCTTAAATGAATATATTATTTACTTAGCTATTCTGCTATTTATGGACATTTATTTACTGAACTTTTGCTAAAATGGAAATACTACTACAAGTATTCCTCTATGTGTCTTCTATACAAACACAAGAATTTTTCTAGGAATAACTCCTAGGTCATAAGCTATCTGCATGCTCTACTTTACTAGGGAGTGCCAACACTGAAACAATTACTTTATGGTTTTCTATATTGCCTTCTGATTTTCCAAGCCATCTTACTTTACTCCTCCTCTAGAATGGCCCCAATAAATAATTAAAACAGACCTCATTCCTTATCTCGCTTTATCACTAATGCTATCCCCAAATCAAAGTGCTATCAGGGACAAGTACTGCACAATTAGACATGATTCTAAAAATTGATGCGTGGTTAATTTGATCATTTTGGCATTCTTTATAATAAATATGCCTCACTGCCTAATTTATCTAGCTGTAGAAATTGACTCTGATAACATAGACAGCTAAATTAGATTCCTCAAAATGTCTAAAATCTTCAATCTCATTTCTCTTCCATAGACATGTAGACATCTGGTCTCTATAAAGCAGAACAGAAAGAAGTTTCTACATTTATACAAGACCATAATTTAGTTTATGGATTTTCACACTGAAGATAGATCTCTGCCAGCAAAAAAGATTTTTCACCTAGATGTCTATTATTTGCAGAGAGCAATTATGGGGGAAAGGGAGTTATCGTCAGAGATTCATTAGAAGATCTATAAACCTTGCTTTTACTCTTTTCTTATTACATTATATGCTCAAAATATGTTTCCCTGAACATTATTTGTATAGTATATTAATATCATATTTTCTTCATCAAAGAAGTCACTTAATTTGAAAGTTCATTATTAGATTAATAACATCTTCAAGAGGGAGTATGAAAAATGACATACACATATTTTCACTACCCCCAAATGTCATAATTTTATCCATTAAATCACACATTACTTTCTTCTTCAACAATGCAATTAATGCTCCAATGTAAGTCTTTCTTTTATTTAGGCTAAAGAATATGGTACAGCCACTATGGAAAACAGTATGGAGAGTCCTCAAAAAATTAAGAATTGTTTAAGGTTTACCATATGACGCAGCAATCCCTCTCCTGGGTATCTACCCCCCAAAAAATCTGGAAACATTTATCTGTAAAGATGTATGTACTCTGATGTTCACTACAGCATTATTTACAGTGGCCAAGACATGGAAACAACCAAAGTGTCTTTTGATAGATGATTGGATAAAGAAGATGTGGTATATATACTCAATGGAATACTATTCTGCCATAAGAAAGGATGAATTGTTGCCATTTTTGACAACATGGACGGATCTTGAGATTATCATGCTTAGCAAAATAAGTCAGACAGAAAAAGTCAGGAACCATATGACTTCACTTCTATGTGGGATATAAAACTGAAAGCAACAAAGGAACAAGAAAGACAAAGAAAGAAACAAAAACTCATAGACACAGAGAACAGTTTAGTGGTTATCACAGGATAAAGGGGGTTGGGGGCGCAGAAGAGGGAAAAGGGGATCAAATATATGGTGATAGAAGGAGAACTGACTCTGGGTGGTGAACACACAATGTAATTTATAGATGATGAATTATAGAAATGTACACTTGAAACCTATATAATTTTACTAACCAATGTCACCCCAATGAATTTTTTTTAATGTATTTATTGTGGTAAAATATATATAACATAAAATTTGCTGTTTAACTATTTTTGAGTGTATAATTCAGTGGCATTAATTATATTCACAATGTTGTGCAACCATCATCACTATTTCCAAAAATTTTCATCACCCCAATTAGCAACTTTATATCCACTAAGCAATAACTCCCCATCCCATTCTAATGAATTTTTTAAAAAAGAGTATATTGTTGTATGTATGGCCATTAACTCATATTTGTCAAAGTATGTGCAGGTATACGGATTCTTATTGCAAGAGGTCAGCAAAATACTGCCTGTGGGCCAAATCTGATATTCCATCTATTTTTGTAAATAGTTTCATTGGAATAAAGCCACACCCATTCATTAACATATTGTCTATTGCTGGTTTGCATTTTAATGCAGAGGTGAAAGTTAAGACAGAAGCTATGTGGCCCACAAAGCCTAAAATATTTACTAACTGGTCCTTTATAGGAAAACTTTGGTGATGCCTGCACTAGTACATCAGGTTGACAGTATAATTTCAAAGAATTTACTTCTTAATCTTGTTGCTTTTTTTCATCTGGTCCTTTCATTTTTTATTTTTTTTTTAATTTAATTACGCACTCCTGGATTGTCGCATCCTACGCGATGAGAGTTGTGGGGAGCCAGGAGGGCGGCACAGGGTTAAGAAAAGACAGTAGTCAATAACAGATTATAAGCAGGGCCAAGGGATCCCGTCTCAAGGACTGGATGCCCCGAATGGGCCCTGTGCATTAGCTTTTATTAGTTAGGTGGGGAAGTAAAGGAGATAAAGTTTCTCAATCTCAAGATCTGTGAATCCCACACATCATAATAGGAAACTGATTCAAGCCAATCACACTTGCCTGCAGGCAACAGAACTGTAAGTCTCAGATGTTTGTACTTCCCCAGGGGACAAAACCTATATGCATATGAATAGATGGAGAGCATATCACTGAATCACAACCTCTGCAGGTTTTGGGAAGGAATGCAGCCACAGAGGCAGAGGCTCTCCTTGGGGGGGGGGGGGGGGAGGGAGGGGGGCTGTGCCCACCTCTACGAACCCCGTGGGTTCTCCTGTTGGTCCCCTCTCAACTGGACCTGGCTTGAGTTGTCCCCCCCATGGGGAATCTTACTCACCATTGGCTGACCAGCCATCTTTTTGGGACCAAACAGGGAGACATAAGGTGCAAACACAAAGGTGAAGCAAGGTCCCTGAAAGGATCCGTCTCACAGACTCTCCTTTCTTTGGGGGCAGGTACAAGGAGACAGACGGGTAGGCTGCTGCTGGCAACACTGGATGTTAAACTGTCTTTCTTAAAAGTTAGTGAGATTTTGACTGATACATGTTTGAAATCTGATTAATAATTGGTTTCACATTTGTGATATTCATTTCAGCTGTTCATCAAATACTCTGATTCTTTCCCCTCTCAGCACATGGTAGGATTCCACTTCTTCACTGACTTGAAATAAGATGTAGCTATATAACTTGGGTTGGTCAAGAAAATATAAACAGAAATACATTTTTTTTTTAGAAAAAAAATGCAGAATTCCCAACTTCATTTTTTCCCACTTTGGGGGCACATAAATGACCATGAGGATCAGAGCCCCCTTGCCGTTACGTAAAGATGAGTGAGAAATAAACTTGGTTGTTTTACCACTGAGAGTTTTCACATTTTTTTAAAGATGTATAGTATGATTTCCTTTTTTTTTTTTTAATTAAAATTTATTGGTGTGACAATGGTTAGTAAAAGTAGACTTCAAGTGTATGATTCTGTAATACATCATCTACATACAAGTATACTGTATATCACATTGTGTGTTCACCATCCAGAGTCAGTTCTCCTTCCATCACCACATATTTGACCCCTTTTACCCTCTTTAATTATCCCCCACCCCCTTACCCTTTGGAAACCACTGAACTATTGCCTATGTCTATGAGTTTTTGTTTCTTTGTTTGTCTTGTTCCTTTGTTGCTTTCAGTTTTATAGTCCACATATCAGTGAAGTCACATGGTTCTTGACTTTTTCTTTCTGATTTATTTCTCCACTGAGATTTTGGGGACTATTCATTACCAGAAGCAAAACCGACCCTGTCAGGATTGATACATAAATTGGTTCAGGAGATGGAATGTTGCCATTATAAGGAATGGTGGATGGTGAGTTTTTAGAGAATGAGATGATGGTAATCAGTGATAGGTAGTTACAAAAGACTTGGTAAAACTCTTACCTATAATAACTTTAAAGGCAGATAATGTAACAAAGAGCTTCTAGCTTTAGATGAATAGATTGGAAAACAGCATATTAATATCATAATTTGGTGATTATAGGATTCTTTAAACAAGATAACAGATTACATGTAAATTCAAGGCATAAATGATCAGTGTTCAAACAGTATTGAAGAGGAATAGAAAAAAACCCCCAGATATAGAGATTTACAACTAGAAAAGGCGTTTGAGCAAGAGGTCAAATAAAATGCAAATAAAAGTCGAAAAAGTACAATGAAATTCTGCCTCACAGCAAAAAAAGATAAAAATTTTAAGGTCACACCTAGTCACCCATTGTTAGTTAAAACCTCTTAATAGGTATAGGTGTTTCCAAGTTAGTCTGTTGAGTCTGACAAAATTGTTCTAGAAAAAAGACTAAGTGTACAATTGTGACATGTAATTTTGATAGATAAGAAATGTCACCTCTGGGAAGAAGATTCAAGAGTCAGTGCACATTTCACAATGTCCTATTTTCCTGACCTCAGTTAACTATTGAAACATGTGTCAAAAATGTTTCTCCATCATCCTGGGTCCCTATTTTTGAATAGAAGCCTTTGCTGGTTCACAGAGTACAGACAGAATGAGCGTAGCTTTATTAAGCTACTGAGATATTGGAGTTTCTTTGTGTTTTCAGCATAACATAGTCTATCCTGACTCCAAACATTACTAATTTTAGAAATTTTATCTAATCTGTCTAGTGATTCCTATTGCCTTTAATCATACACACACACACACACACACACACACACACACACACACACACACAATGACACGTGTTCTATGAATATTGTAATTTTATTTTAATATTGCATCATAGTGTAGTATTTTAAAGACATTTCAAGTAACAATTGTCAAAGCGCTTTAGACAAAGATCTCCAGGAACGTACATAGTTACACAAGTTGGGTTTCTTATTCAATGCAATGTGGAAGAATATGCACAAGGAACTGTGGTGTCTCAGTAAGAAGGTGTTAAAAAAAAACAGCTTATTGTAGGATTTAGGCTTTGGTTACTGATATGGGGGAGGGTCCAAGGAAATAAGATTTGCTCTGGATTTAACACTGTAAGACAGGAGGGGCAATTCTATGATGAGTTATCCCAATAAATCTTATCTATAAAAAGAGGAGATTAGAAAGAGGATAGTAAATACGTAGAAGTTACTCATTTTGGCCAAGATAGGAGGCATTTGGCATTTTGTGAGTAACACGGTCTTTTTTCTGTCTGTGCTTTGACAAAATTATGAAGTGGTCTTGCTTTGTCTCATTTATCTTGGTCTCAGAGTAACTTTGTCTGAGGTTAGTATTCTGTGAAATTATGTATATCTAATAGAATAACATGAGCTATTCTAGCTGTGAATGCAAGGACAGTTTTCAAATATCACAGATTGTCCTTTTTCTTAAAAATACAAATTCAAATTTAAGATGCCACTTGGTGAAGTATTATCATGAAAATAACTCAACTGTGGTTCTATAGCATAAAAATAATTTTACACATGGCTTAGGTGTACACATGGCATATGTAAAAATGCAGATAACTATATTGCAATATATTCTTTTCATGGAAGAGGCAAGTTTTCCTCTTAATATTAATGAGATGTCTAAATTTTAGAAAAACTATAATGTTTATCACATAAAATAAATTATTAAATGTGTTTACAGATAATCCATGATCTATATGATGAGACAATGATTACGTTGATTTTGTTAAGACATCGAGATGTCATTGCTGATTCTAAGAATTGTTATGTTTGGTGTTGGGAAGATACCTGTATCCTCAGCCACATGGCCTCAATCCCTGTGGTATTATTATTATGATGATGAAAGCCATATAAACTGTGTTCCCTTGCAACTAAATATGAATAAAAGCTAAAACAAAAATGGACTCTATCCTTTTAAATAAGCTAAATGGCTGATTTAGGCTTTGGGTAGCTAATGGTGCCAAAATCACAGTGATTATTAAAAATTATGAAAGTTTTAAATATTTAAAAATATTCGTAGTGTGAATAGTCACACTATTTCTTGGGGTTTGTTTGATGGTATTTCTATTTCAACATTATAATCAGCCTATACACATCTACTACTCTCTCCCCCTGAAATTTCATTTAAAATACAGAAAGTATAAAACTAAAAGATAAGCCTATGAAAATAAAGGTAATTTCAGGAGAGCTTTCAGTGGACAAGGTCTTTCAATAAATTTCTTGAAGGTAGAAAGTAAACTGAACAAAGGAAACTGAAATATCTTAGAGGTCAAAAGAAGGATTGCCAGATAAAATATAGGATGATGCCCTTTATTATTCTACAGTATCCTCTATGTTGCCACTTTCCTAATAAAACCTGAAATATTTACTATGTGGCACTTTATATAAAATGTTTGCCAACCCCGCGTCTAGTGATCAATTAAGTGAATCAAAAATGTGACTGAAAATACTTTCATGAAGAAGAATAGTAAAGCAGAAAAGGATGAAATAATCAAATAAATAATAGAAGAAAATTTCTCAAAATGAAAAAAGAGAACACATCATCACTTTGAAAGGACCCACCAAAGTACAGAGAAACGAAATAGGGAAGAGAATCCATACTACAAAGAGAAAAACCTACATATTTCCTAGGGTAAGAGAAAGTGGGAGAACAAAAACAAGAACCAACTGCCATCAGACTTTTCATCAGCAATATCGAATGTTGGAAACCACAAGCTTGAATCACTTGTAGTTGCTGAATTAAATTACTGTCATCATAAAATTTCAACTCATCCTGGTACTCATTAAAAAATCACAACCAACTGTGAATGACAAAATATTTTCAGACATGTAAGGACACCTTTTTTTTTCAAATTTTAAATGTTGAATAAGTTACTTAGGGATATTAACCAAGGAAGAAATCGTAATAAACAAGCAGCAAAGAATACATCTTAGGAAAACTGTGAGAGGAGAATTATCCAAAGATAACGCTGCTACAGGCTTATCTTCCATGAGTCCAGAATTGGTAGAGGATAGAAGATTTGGGAAGACAGGTCTCTGCATGGGAAAAATAATATTCTATAGAAAAATTAGTACAACTGGGAACCTGGAAAAAATTGAGAATATGCTAGATTCTATTAGCAGAGTGTATAACAAGAATTTATTTGAACTTGACACTTGGCTCATTTTATATCAAGTAAGAATATTTGAACTATAAGTAAATCAGTGTAATCCTAGAATACTGCTTCCATGGCAAAAAAAAAAAAAATACTTATAGCATCAATATAATTTGACATTGTTTATTCTTTTGTAAATTTCATAATTGTGCATTAGTAAATCATAGAAGAATGAATTATAGCTATAAAATAAGGTAAATAGAATTATTTATGTTTATAAGCCTCTCTGTGGAGAGAATAATAAAATGAATTGAATGTTGACCAGACTACTAGAAGTCAAAGAACTGAATAGAATTATGAAGACATAGGAGTTTCGCTCAAATTCCTCAAAAAAAGAAGTGGTTGTTTCACTCCTAACATCTGAGTGGTTCAGAGAAGAGATATGAAAAAGGTTTTTTGGTGGTGGGGAGCAAGGTAAAACATTATCAGTAACCATAAATTTTGTTAATACTTTATAGACAATAACCTCCTGCTCTAAAGTGCAACAACTTGTAAAGGAGAATCTTATTGAAGCTACTCAAATGACTGTTTAAAAGGACATTTTAGCGTGATCACAGCAACAAGAGCTTTTATTGATTGACTAGTATGTTTGAAGCATATAGTTATTTCTCTTTAAATTTCATTTTGCCCTCACAGTGACCTTAGGAAGTATCATTTTAATCTTATATGTGATAAAATTAACTCTGAGAGCAATACCTTGCCCAGGATTACACAGTTTATAAAAAACAGATTCAATATACAAATCTAGGTTTGAGTACTTCCTAACATGTTGAGTATACAAATGGAAAATGGCTAGATCATATATGCTGATAGAACTTGGACCCACAACCTCTGCAGCTATTGTCCCAGGATGATTAGGACTTGGTGATTGCCAGCTTCCCTACTCTCCCACAACCATCTGTGTCCAACTTAGGACCAACCAGAGAAAATCAAATATATTCTCCAAGTCAATTTCATAGAATATCCTACTTCTAGTTTGCCCACCTCCAGCTTCCCCATGCATCGAGCCTCCAATCAGAGCATGTCTGAGTTTTCCCTTTTTATACTCTAAATATTTCCCATTTCCCTGCCTGACTTTGCGTCCCTGTCAAACACAAGAGATGGGAGCTGAATCCTTTCTAAGAGAGCAAGCTCTGGACAAGTAGCATGTACTTGATCTCATTGAAGTGAGTTTCATTTATTTCCACATACAAAATGCTATTATTTCAACAACTACACAGTAAGGTTTAGACTTCCAATGTGACAACTAATTGCTAGTTTTCTTAAACCTTGCTTTTGGAAGGCAAATTTTTCTAGGCAAAAAAAGGAAAACATTTAGAAAAGTTTTCCAACCTTAGATAACTGGGGGTGGTAAATTTTGGTAAAAACAAAACTGCAAATCATTGTTCTAACCCTTAAATTGATTTGTGTTCTGCATTCAGAGTTGGAGGGAAAAAATCCAGAGCAAAATGACCTTTTATATTGTATTCCTTGGTTCCATTCTACAGCTGGTATTGTTACAAATCAAAGGAACTCAGCTGCCCAGATATAGTTGCAGATGGTATATTAAAGCAAAATGTTTTCTGGCTCTCTAGTGGTTTTCTCTCTGCAGATGGAATAAAACACAGCAAGGACTAAACAGCAAGCATTTAAATATTTCCCATTAAAAACAAGGTGTATGGGCAAATAAAAAAGTTGAGGGGAAGTGTTTACAATGGTATCAGTGCATGAGGTATGGCTCAGACAAACCAGGAGCGATTCTATCTCCATTCTTTCCTAGTACTTTGACTTCATAGTAGGCTTTAGGGCACTCCGCATGTGAACTATTTCCAGAGGCCAGTGTTTATTTCTCAGCTGTTTCTGGGAAAATCAGTTTCTCCAGAGCTTATGAGGTGTTCTCCAAAAAGCAGGGGGTAGTCTCTTTTTTGCAAGGAAATGTGAGCAACTGGGTTACACAGCATTGTACAAGTTCCTTTTTTATACTACTTCCACAAGCTTTTACTATATAGGAGGATTACGACCTGAAAATGTTTCTAAACATTTTCACAGTTCATTTCATGGGATTAGGGTTGAAAGAAACATAACTGAACTGGTACACTCTTCCCTGGAAGCCATCTTAAAGCCTTTAATGCATTTCTATATCCCAGTGCAGTGAAGATACACAGAGTGCCAAGTCTGAGAAAGGGTCGGAGTGAAACTTTTGAATTTTTGAACTAGAGTAAGGCAAAAGATGGAAGGTTCTTGCACAACAGTGATTAAAGTCCAAGGACATGGAATCAGACTGCGAGGTTTGAATTGCTGGATTTTCTGCTTTGTGGCTTTAGGCAGATTATTAATCACCCATGTTTCAGTTTCTTCCTCTATTAAAATTTGTTGAGGGGATTAAATAAGTTCGTACATGTAAAGTGCTAAGAATGTTACCTAGCTCATAATTTTCAATATCATCAGCATAATTATTAATTACCCTTTTCAGGGAAATTTGAGTGGTAGACCTAGGACCATTCCGATGTCACTTTTTCCTCTGTGTTTATTTCCAACAAGTTAGTTTTTGATGATATGAAAAATTGTATTCAGAAAAACAAACAAACAAACAAAAATATCTCAATGTGTGATGTTTGGGGAAGGCTGTCAAAGGAGGTGCGGGTTCATAGGCAACTCATACATTTCAGTCCCTTAGAACATTTACCCTCAATAAGAAGACAGGTTAAATCCTCTCCCAAATGAATACCTGCTGCATTATACCTCCGTCCTTAGATCTCTCATTTCTATAGAACTGTGCTGAAAATTGGAGCAAGGTGCAAGTTGCTATGAGGGTTGCCTCCCTGGGGTAACTCTTAAACCATCTGAAGCATAGAGACCCTCTAGTAAGTACAGAGGGTTCATTTCCCTACTGCTGTGATTGCAATTACGTCCCTCCTTCAACTGAACAGTTTTTTATTCTCCTATTGAAAGGCTGTCTTGATTTATAGATATCTAATGAAATGATTATATTTTAAATCAGCAAAACAGTTTAAATGCCATATTCGAATGTTCCCCAAAGTCCTTCCTTCACATTGGCACTGCATCTGGATAAATATTATTTCCAAAAATGCTAGAGTTCTTTTGTCTAATGCTCTACTGAAATCAGCATTGACTTCATAACCTGACTTTTTCAGCTCCAAATTTGGCTACAGGATTAGCCCTAATGAGCAACATTCAGACTACATTTTTGAGATATTGTACTATAAAAATTGTCATTCTCCTAACATATTATAAGCTATTTTTGTAGCGGCCTGGCCTTTAAATACCTTCTTTACTGGAAGGTAATCCATTAAAGCTATTAGCTTGTTGCTGTGTCACGGTCCAGAGATGAATAATCCTTGAAGAATTTGGAAAGCTACAGATTCTGAAGTTCTTTCATCAAGTTTATTTGGCAGGTTAAATTACTTATTTTTATTAATATCGGAGAGTAGTTCATCCCAATACTGAAAGATCACCTTAAGTGTCTCTGTAAATAATTATGATTCTAAAATCTTACAGTAGAAATGCCTCTGTTTAATTATTTGCCCACTTCTAAGAACATGGGCAATATAATAATTTCAAAGATGATAAGTTTAATATCTCCTCCAGCTTAATCATTGCTCATCGTAGGAAGAAGTTCAGTAAACATATTCAAAATCATTTTTAAAGCAGTAACTTAATTCACTTAACTGTGATCACTTCTTTTATCCTTGTTTTTCTTGTCAGCTCTATTTTCTAAAGATGTGATGAGAATTATCAAAAATATTTCATAAGTGCTTATGTGCAAAATGTGCATTTGTACTTAAATTGTAGCAAACAATGAAATTAGCCTTCACTTAACAGTAACTACTAAGTATATCCAGCTTCCCACCTTGGTCTGTGCGTATTATATTTCTTTTTCCATAAATTTAAACATTTAAAAAATTATTTATGCTCCTTTATATCACAACCATAGGATATTAGCAAGGTTTTATAACTTAATCCACAAGTACAATATTGCTTATGTTTCTTTGGTGTAGGGCCTAAAATCCATAAATAAATAAATAAATAAACAAACAAACAAACAAATAAATAAAATGATAATAATAATCATAAGAACAAGGAGAAGGAGGAAGAGGAGGAAGAGGAGGAGGAGGAGGAGGAAGAGGAGGAGGAGGAGATGACACACAAGCACATAGCATGTTGCAGGAGTGTAAGAATTTAGAATATAATATGGATTTGAAAACTACAAATACAGATATTTCCCTATAATTCTACATACATTATTCAAGCAGAATTTAGGTATTTTTAGCCATTTCACTCTTCATTAGCAGTTACTCTGAGGGCATATAAAATAATTAAGAAGGGATATTATACATAACTTTTTCAGTTCCATGTAACAATATGATGGGCAGGAAGATAGGAATTACAAGCAGATTAATGTTTGTATTATCTCGATTTCCACTAATATAGATATGCTGATCTTCATTACTAGAGAAAAACAATAATTTTCTGCACGATAAAACTAGAATCCATGTTCTACTCAGAACCACAACACATATGATTCTTGCCTTCACCTTAAAAAATCAACTTAATCAGATTTGTCTTCTTATGTCTCCTCTGGATTTTTCCTCTTTTTTTGATTCTTCTCTTAAAACCCACTTTATTTGGCAAATTTCTCCAGGTCTCCCTGTTCATATGTTTATTTTTCCTCACACCTATTGGATATTCTAACCATATGTTAATACATTTATCTACCGTTATGTCACATTGCATTTTCTTTTGTGGAAGCTCATACAAAGTCTTTAAAATAAAAAGGTTGTAAAGTTGATGAACACATTATTAAACTAATTCCATAATGACCTTAGAAATTCAAGTCTTATGAGAGGTGTTTACCCTCAGGTCTACAAAAAGCTTGAAAATGTACTTCTAATAGGATAGACTCTTTGGTTTATAGTTAACAAATAATTTTAGATTGTACCTTTGCAAAATGAGAAAAAGACACAGAAAGTTATGTTACCAAGACCTTTACAGGGCTGAAAAATACATCTATAGCCTTAAACATCAATTTTGTACACTCTGAAAAGTTGGATAGTAGCATATAAAAGATTCCTAGCATTTTTTTTTCCAGCTATATAAACTTCCTTATAGACAGGTCATTAATACTGGATTCACTTTCATGTTTGCGTGTAGAATTTATAGAACAATTAAGAAAAAACATCTGTTTTTATAATTCAGTTCAAAATGCATTGATTATAGCATGTCCTTAAACAATGAATACAATCATAGAGGTTTAATATTATTTTAACACCACATTCATGAGTGTAGCATTTACATGTAGAAGTATCTAGCCAAAATTCTGCAGGATGCTGCACAAACATTGATGAAGCTAGTTACAAATTAATCAAAATTACAGTAGCTAATGTTGCTAACAATTCAACATAACATCAAATGAAACCTAGGCTCTCAAACTCATAGCATAGTATAGAAAAGAACCTTGAAAGCATGTGTTGAATAAAAAACATGTAATTCACACCCTTCTCCTAAATGAGAACTCTTGTTCACATATACCTCTGTGTGACCTTCTCTGACCACCCATGCAGCAATTTAAAAATAATGACTTGGTCTTCAATGCCAGGTCTGCAAGGGCTAACCCAGTTTGAAGTGATGACATAATAAGTGATCTAGAATAAATGCCAATCTCATTTTTTTCCAACATTTTCTTTGGCAAGATAGTAGAGAAAAGGAGGCATCTCTCTCTGAAATTCTGCGGCCATAAAGAAGACCAAAAGTTACCTGACAATAAATGTGTCATCTTCAAAAAATATTGGCAGAGTATAAAAGCTTCATGAAACCTTTAAAATAGAAGATAACAAACAGAACCCATCTTATAAAAACAGAGTAAAGCCAAAGATATCTGCGTAGGTAGGAAAGGTACTTTGTGCCCTAGTCACACACTGTGAAATATTGAGGTACCGAGATTTAACTACAGTGAAGACAAAACTTGGAACCCCATTACAAGGCCTTCATTTGTTTTTATTTGTCCTTCAAATTTGATCTTGGAAAGTAAAAAATATTTGGTGATAAACTACCAGGTATAAAGATAATAAAGGACTCAGATCTACTTGTTTTGACTGATAAGTTCTGTCTTCCTGTTGCTTATTTATTTCTTTTATCAAGAGTTAAATGGCCACTGTATCATGATTACTCCAAACCAAAACTATATATAGATTAAGTAGAAGTTTAAAATTGCTTGTGACTTTGGAATAAGAAGAAGAGATATATTTGCCAATTTCTAAGATTTTTTTCATATTTACTTATTTGTTTGTTCACTCATTAATATTTATTGAACTTCTATTATGTGCCTCTTTTAAGTTATAAAAATGAAACAATGAACAGAACAGACAAAAGTAGCTGTCCTCTTGGAGTTTTCATTCTGGTTGGGGCCTATATCAAACTGTACTTGATAGCTAATTTTAGATGTCTAATAGATATATCAAACCTGACAAGTCCAAATAACTCTCAATGTCCCTCCCATTCAAATGTATTTCTCCCCCAGTCTTCTGTCTCACAGTAGCATTTCCTTTCACTCTCTTTCCTATGCCAAAAACTTTGTAGAATCATTTTTTTCTCTCATTCCCTCACTCTACACATACTATCTATCCATCATCAAATGTTGCTGGTTCTTCCTTCCAAATATACCCCAAATATGATTGTTTTCAATACCGGCAACCACCCTAGCCCATCATTTCCCCAACTATATTGATTGCCAAAATAAGTTTTCTAGCTTTCCTGCTTCTGCAAGTGGAAGCAGGAAGAGGGGGAAGGAAGTGACACATGTAAAATCTTTTATAAACACATGAACCAGAGGACATATTTATTATCACTGACAAACGTATGTTTTCTTTGACAGAGTTTTGCCACAAAAACCTCATTCCCTATTCACTGCACTTAAGAAACCATACAAATATTTAAAACGTGTTTCATTTAGGCAGGAAGAGCAGAGAGAGGGAGAGAGAGAGAGAGAATATAAAATAGAGTGAACAGGAAAAGACTATTTATAATTGGTTACCCAAGGGACTGAGGAATTATGTTGCAACTGATGAGAATAAAGTGTAGATTTATATTTATATTTTATATAACCTTATTATCTTTATATAAACACACACACACACACACACACACACACACTTTCATCTTTCTCAATAGTAAATCTAAATACGAGGTCTGACATTTAAGTTCACAAACTCACCCTAGAAAAAGATTACATACCTCATTGCTGAATATCACTACAGTCACCTTTGAAGTACTCCCTTTGGGAAGCTATGCACTGATGCCAGTGTCTAGTCCACCCTTCAAAGCAATTTTGGAATCTTCTTCTGGAGTGGCTATCAGAGCAGTCATTGTACTACCCTTATGTCCTGAATGTCATCAAAATGTCTTCCTTTCAGTATTTCCTTTATCTTCTGGTAAAGAAAGAAGTCATTGGAGGCTATATCAAGTGAGTAGGGAGGGTGTTCCAATATAGTTATTCTGTATTGGCTAAAAACTCCTTCACAGAGAGTGCCATGTGAGCTGGTGCATTGTCGTGATGCAAGAGCGATGAATTGTTGGTGAAAAGTTCAGGTCGTCTAACTTTTTCAGGCAGCCTGTTTAGCACTTCCAAATAGTAAAGTCGTTTAACTGTTTGTCAAATTTGTACAAATTCATAATGAATAAAAGTTAGCAACGTCATTGCAACAAGTTTGCGAACTTAATTGTCAGGCCTCTTATATAAATAATCTAATCTTACTAGTAAGAACTTTGGTAACATTCTTTCACTTAAAATAAAAGATGTGCCAGAGCAATATAGTAGTTCCTTTGCATATCTTTTCCCTAACCGTCAAAATATTATCTCTAATAAATTCATATTCCTACTGTGTAGATAAAGAAACTGATTTTTATAGTGATTAAGGAGCTGCCCAGAACCATGAGCTAGAATTTATCCCAAATCCATGTGATTGTGATTCTAAAGGTAAAGGTTTTTAATTTGACTAATCAGCTTTATTAGTACTGAGTCCCTGAGTAAAGATTTAATATATTCTTTTCCCTGAAATTAACATTTTCTAAGCTTAAAAATCTTTGATTTTCTTTGTTCCCAATACCCTTCATCCTCCCTATGCCCTCCCTAAACTTAAGAATTGTCATTTTTTAGTATGTCAAGATGAGACACTCTGTACAATCACATTTTTCACTTTTTCTAAGTTTAGAAATGTGACAGTCAATGATAATTTTGGACAGTTTTTCTTTAGATCCAATTTAGATCATATATATGACTCATTCAGCCTCTTTAGGTTCTTTCATGAAGACTCTCAGAAGTAAAGGCTCTTTAGATTTGATGTATTTCAAATCTCATACAATGCAGTTCACTTTAAATTATGTTCATTCAAAGCCATTCTCCTCCTATACCTCAAAGTCAAGAGAGGTATTTCTATAAAAGAGTTTCCCAAACTACCACTCTTAATTCCGTGTTAATACAGTGAGTAGATAATAGAGAAAAACACCCAACTGAAGCACCATTTTCATAGGCTAAAGCAAAATAAAACACCAAGTCATATTTATCTCCCTCTTTTCCTTTCAGCCACTTATTGTTAAGTACAGATACTAAAAAACACCTAAGAACTAATAAGGGGTTGTAGAACTTCTGTCTTTCAAATAACGTATGCTAACTTATGTGTCCATAAGACAGTATGATGGAGTGAAAAACAGAGTAGCTAGATCAGCTCCAGCTCTCACTAATAGATGAGCCTACATATCCATTCTCTGGTTTTCAGATTCAACTTCCATAAAATCATCATAATATCTATTTCTTAAGACTGTTTAGAATATTAAGTGACATATGTAAAATGTTTTATAAACACATGAACCAGAGGTCATATTTATTATCACTGACAAAAATGTATGGTTTTTTTTGACAGAGTTTTGCCACGAAAACCTCATTCCCTATTCACTGCACTTAAGAAACCATACAAATATTTAAAACTGTTTTCATTTTGGCATATGAATTGTATCCATGGCAGGGAAGATGGAAAGGTAACACCATGATAGAGTCATGTAAGTTTCAGGGACAGGGGTTCTGTGAACTTTAGCAGTATCTTTTCTAGTATTAGGAGAAGAATGATAAAACTTGAAGCAACTTTTTCAGAAGGGAAATGGATAACAAGATGTATAAAGTCTCATGTCTAAAGCAACAAAAATAACTACTGGTGAAGTACCCTGCAACCCAGAAACCAAGGCTCTCAGATTAGCTTTCCCTCCTCTCATCATAGCTATGTATTATCTCCGAAACACTAATGCTGGAGTTTCAGTCAATGGGCAATTCAGCAGCAGAAATAAGTAGGAACAGATGGCTCTTCCCAGACTAATTTAATTCATACCATATAAGAACTCTTATGAGTAGTTCTAGCATTAACCAACCGTCTAAGACTTTCAGCTTGGAAATACTCAACAATTTGTATCTATAAGTAACAAGAATCCAAGTCGGAGCTGATCACTTTTTCTTCATTTCACCTTTAATTTTTTTTTATGTTTTATTTTTTTGTTAATTTCTACCTTGCACACACATGTAAAGAAGAATCCCTTTTGTTAAAGACATTTCAGAAAATCATTCTTAGGCCTGAAGATAATGTTCATTCACTGAGTGATAAACTGAATAGTTAATGAATAAGGAATTAAGACAGCTTTATAAGTTACATAGTTCTTGCCTCTGTTTCAAAAAGAAATGGAAGTTCTTTAAGTCATAGCTGATGTTTTGGAATCAGGAAAAAAATGCAAATATAAAATCTGTCTTTGTTTTATAAATTGATGTGTTTCTAGCATGTGTATCATATTATTTTGTGAATAAAAAATTTGTATCCAAATTAATTAAAGAGAATTGATAGTCACATTTCAAAAGCTGAATACTTTTCCAATGTAAATAAATATCATTAAATACATCTTGTTTACAATATTTGATACTTTCTTAAATTGGTAGCATTGGGTAGCTTCACTAGTTCTTCAACATAGATATACAAGACTACTTGAGATAGAGCATTTTTGTCACTGCCATATTTATACAGTGGAATGTAGACTATCAGATGACAAGAAATAGGGAAACAATTTTGGCATTCATCTTCACATTGCATAAACCCTGAAGAAGTTAAAACTGGGGAAGGTCTAATTCAGATGGGTGATCAACGATTACCAATTTTTGAGGAATGAAGTTTTATTTTCCTGTGTTGGACCAAAGGAAAGAAGTACCCAGAAAATGCGGCAACACTCCAAGATGTCATCTTGGCTTTTCCCCAAACTGTGTGTTGTAGGTAAGTCCTTTAATATTTTGGGGCATCTAATGTGCAAAATGAAGAAGTTAAAGACATCATGGGTCCTCAAGTTTTTACTACAAATCCCCTTTTAAAAATTTATTTAAACATTTTTAAATCTATTTTTAGACTTACATAAATGCACAACAGTATGAAGAGTTTCTTTGTATCTCTCATGCTGCTTCCTATAATGTTAATATCTTACAATAACCATAGAAAAATTATCAAGACAGGAAATTAACATTGGTACAATATTACTAACTAAACCACAGAACTTATTTAAATTTCCCCAATTTTCCACTAGTCTCATTTTACTTTTCCAGGATTCAACACAGTGTCCCACATTCTATTTAGTTGCTATTTATACTGATATACAATTTATAGCAGTTCTTCAGCCTTTCTTGCCTTTCAGGACTATGACACTTCTGAAAGAGATTGAGCAGTAATTTTGTAGAATGGCCCTAATTTTGGATCACCTGATGTTTTCTCATGTTTAGATTAAGGTTATGCATTCTTTTCAAAAAATACCACAAAAGTAATGTTGTACCCATCTTGGTGCATCATATCAAGGGGTTCATTCATTATGTTGATATATCTTATTCCTGGTGATATTTATTTTGATCGCTTGGTTAAGATGGTGTTTGCAGGCTCTCTCCACTGTAATGTTACTCTCTTTCTCTTTGTAGTTCATAGGTACCTTGGGAAACATACTTGAGGCTATATAGTTCTTTTTCTCCTCAAACCTTTTGATTAATTTTCCCTAATTTAGTATCTATCACTATATCTTCTCTGCAAAAATCATGACTGTACTGCTTGATAATGATGATCCTTTATTTCCCTCATTCCTTCTGTATATGTTCATTGGAATTTTACTGTAAGAAAGACCTGCTATTTCTTCCCCATTCATTTTTTAATCTGATTATTTGTTTATATCTGTAAGGATCCATGAATATTTATTTTATTCTATGAGCTATATTCCAATGTTATCAGCATTTACTTTATTGGAAAACTTGTTCCAGCTTTGTCCATCAGGGATTCCTTCAGGTTGGCGTGTGTGTGTGCGTGTGTGTGTTTCAACTTTCTTACTTTCTTGGACCAGAAAAAGTTTCAGATTCCTCGTATATTTTCCTACCACAATTCTGGAATCAAGAACTTCTTCAAGGAGCGCTAGTTTTTTGTTTGTTTTGTTTTTATTGGAGAATGGCATTTATAAACCAAATTCGGGGGGCTAGGTGTGCTCACTGCTACTGGAATGTCATGGCTTCTAGATCATGTCAAAAGGCAGAACTGGGAAATACATGTTTTTGTACTAAACCCTACATGAGCTCAAGCATACACACACACACACATACGTGCACACCACATCTATTTTTCTATTTATCTATCAAAAACTGTGAGTTTATTCCGATACCGCTAATTCAAATCTAATAACACATAGTTCATTCTAGCTTTCCTCTTTTCCTTATTTATAACTTCTTTCCCCCAAAGTGAGAAAGCTGGCTCTCACTCTATCTACACTATGTTTCCTTATTGTTCAATTTTTGCATACACATAAAATAGTTTCAGAATGGTTAAATCATACCCCTATGAAAAACACTTGTAATGACTACAGTTCTTTTTTATCTGAAACCTTACAGTATCCAATGAAGATACTGTTCTTCACAGTTACTTACATTAGTTCTTGACTTCCCATTCCATTCAGCGTGGATGTGCTATTCATTTGTAATGAAGTTAGGTTTATTTATGAGTATTTGTAGCCCACTTATAGTTCTCACATCTTGATTGGTTTTAAATATTTATTTTGGGGCACATGTGAATAGCACCATGGCCATTTTTAAAAAATATATATATTATTTCTGCCAAGGACTCATGTTTTAAAATTCCTGACTAATAAAAAATTGCATTTATGAAGTGGTAATATTCCATTTCCCTGTTTATCTTCTGTGTTAATTAAAGTC